>NW_027507758.1:73805103-74310103 GCF_037356315.1 Lithobates pipiens
AGCCAGCAATGCCAACAGAAACTGAAAGATAAAAGGTCAGTATATTACTTCGGACTCGGCTGATCACAGATTGGGCTAAAGGGCCATTCGCAGTGGCCCTTTACCGCGTGATCAGCTGTGTCCAATGACAGCTGATTAGCGATGTAAACACAAGGCAGTTATTGTCTTTTCCTTCCTCACGCTGACAGCATGAGGAGAGAAGGAGAGAGCTGATAACCGGCTTGTGTTAAAGGGACATTGGCACCTATAATCAGGGCACTGATTATGAGGGTCCTAATTATCAAACAGTTCCAACGGTGCCACAGGTGCTGCCTAACAGTCCCCACCAGTGCTGCCAATCAGTGCCCATCAATGCCTCCTCATCAGTATCACCTATCAGTGCCCATCAATGCCGTCTACCAGTGCCCATCAGCACTACCTATCAGTGCCCATCAGTGCCCCTATCAGTGCCCTTCAGTGCCGCCTATCAGAGCCCATCGGTGCCACCTATTAGTGCCCATCAGTACTGCCAATCAGTGCTGCCTCATCAGTGCTCACCAGTGCTGCCTCATCAGTGCCACCTATCAGTGCCCATCAGTTCAGCCTCATCAGTGCCTATCAGTGGCTGTCGGTGCAGCCTCATCAGCCCACATCAGCGAATGAGAAAAATTGCCCATTTGCAAAATTTTATAACAAACTATGCAAAAAAATGGCACCAGAAACTGAAAGATAAACACCACACCACAGTTTAGCAATGGGCATACTATGTGAAAACATCATCGTTTTGCAATGAGCATATATGAGCACTTTTTTTGTCATTTCATTGTGGCCCACAACCATTTACCAAATCACTTAAGTGGCCCCTCGCTTTCCAAAATGTTGAGTACCCCTGGTTTACATGCACTTTAAATTAGTCAATATAATGTATCCCGTAAACTCAAAACTTTGAGCTCATGAAGGAAATACTGTACTTTTAGACAGGTGTGAGGATGTAGACATTATAGACATAGATGTATATTTTAAAACACATTAAGGAGTCAATAAATTCTCTTTTTAGAATCAATAAAATAATTTATGTGAAAGAGATATAACTGTTAGATGTTTGCAGTTACACCATGTGCACGATATATCATCCAAACTTTCACCTTGTAAAGCAGATTCACTGAGCTCTCCATCGACTAATCAGATAAGTAAATACACGTTTGCCCGCTCACAGATTTGAGGTTAATTGCTCTGACTGGAAAATAGGAGCATTAGTATTTCTTACAAGTTAATGGGTAATTTCAGCCAGCCTGGAAGTGATTAAATTTCCTGCTGGTTCGGGGAGTTCTTTTTTAATTGATTGAGTTGAGTTTGCGGTCAGAAAATGACGGTCAACTGCAGCTTATCAGTAATTATATGTAACCAAAAACAGATGACTCCCCTCTTTAATGGTGTGCTATATTGCCAAAGATGCCATCACATGGGTGGACAGACGCCTTCTGTGGCCACTGGCTGACGGCATCATGGTGAAAACCAATGTTACCAAATTGCACCAAATCCCTTTATAGCACTTACACATAAATAAGAAATTAGGGTAACTTTATTTTTATTTTTTTATTGACTCTCATTTGATTTGTTTTTTATCCACTTTTAAGGAGCTTGGGGCCCAAGAACTTGCTGGTGGCATGTGGAATAGTGATGGCCGAACGGTTCGCCCGGCGGTCGTTTCGCGGCGAATTTCCGACATTCGCGGTCCGCACGTTCGAACGCCTTTTTCCGTCGTTCGCCGCGGCGGACTTACGTGTTTAATGTATACAAGAACTTTAACCTTTGGTGACACGTTTATCATGTGATACAGGACAGCCAATTGAGACATGACAGCACATGGACACTTGTACATTCCCCCTAACCTATAAATACACCCGATCCGGTGGCCATTTTACATTCTTTCTTCTGTTAAGATAGGGACAGGTTCCTGTGTGGAGTAGGGAGAGATAAACCACTAGCTATTTGGTACACAAAAGTTCTTTTCAGGACTGGTATAGGTGTTAGGTGTTGATAGGTTTGCTGTGCTGCTGATTCTTGCAGCAGCCTGAGTGTCTTTTGTTAGTTTAGAGAAAGGGAAAGGACGGTGTATGCTACAGGGACAGCCAGATTAGTCTTTCATCATCATCATCATCATCATCATCATTAGCTGTTACTATCAAGGTCCACAAAAGAGCTGTTCCAGTAACCACTAATCGTTCTCTTTTTTTGCCAATTTGTATAGGGACAGGAAGGAAGCAGTGTTGTCAGGCAGTGAGGGTAATTTTAAAGACTTGCTGTTATTATTAGTTCCACAAAGGTTCTTTTCAGGACTGGTATCAGTGGTACAGTAATAGGCTTGTACATGTATAATATTCTTTCTTCCAAATATAGAAAGGATATTATACTTGACTGCTGCCCTTCTGCTGCAGTCTGCTAAACATTCACAACTCACTTGTTCCACAAAAGTTCTTATAAGGACTGGTAACTTGGTATAGGGTGCTACGGTACATAGGCTTGAGTGCGGTACAGTCTGCTGTTCTGTAAGGACCGCTATCGGTCCACAATAGATAGGGTTGACGTGCACCACTGCTGACCGCTGCCCTATACTGCAGCAGTCCTTCAGCGGTATAGGGACTGACGTACAGTCTGCTAATCACTAACACACAACCTGCTTGTTCCACAAAAGTTCTTATAAGGACTGGTAACTTGGTATAGGGTGCTACGGTACATAGGCTTGAGTGCGGTACAGTCTGCTGTTCTGTAAGGACCGCTATCGGTCCACAATAGATAGGGTTGACGTGCACCACTGCTGACCGCTGCCCTATACTGCAGCAGTCCTTCAGCGGTATAGGGACTGACGTACAGTCTGCTAAACACTAATACACAACCTGCTTGGTCCACAAAAGTTCTTATAAGGACTGGTAACTTGGTATAGGGTGCTACGGTACATAGGCTTGAGTGCGGTACAGTCTGCTGTTCTGTAAGGACCGCTATCGGTCCACAATAGATAGGGTTGACGTGCACCACTGCTGACCGCTGCCCTATACTGCAGCAGTCCTTCAGCGGTATAGGGACTGACGTACAGTCTGCTAATCACTAACACACAACCTGCTTGTTCCACAAAAGTTCTTATAAGGACTGGTAACTTGGTATAGGGTGCTACGGTACATAGGCTTGAGTGCGGTACAGTCTGCTGTTCTGTAAGGACCGCTATCGGTCCACAATAGATAGGGTTGACGTGCACCACTGCTGACCGCTGCCCTATACTGCAGCAGTCCTTCAGCGGTATAGGGACTGACGTACAGTCTGCTAAACACTAATACACAACCTGCTTGGTCCACAAAAGTTCTTATAAGGACTGGTAACTTGGTATAGGGTGCTACGGTACATAGGCTTGAGTGCGGTACAGTCTGCTGTTCTGTAAGGACCGCTATCGGTCCACAATAGATAGGGTTGACGTGCACCACTGCTGACCGCTGCCCTATACTGCAGCAGTCCTTCAGCGGTATAGGGACTGACGTACAGTCTGCTAAACACTAATACACAACCTGCTTGGTCCACAAAAGTTCTTATAAGGACTGGTAACTTGGTATAGGGTGCTACGGTACATAGGCTTGAGTGCGGTACAGTCTGCTGTTCTGTAAGGACCGCTATCGGTCCACAATAGATAGGGTTGACGTGCACCACTGCTGACCGCTCACCTATACTGCAGCAGTCCTTCAGCGGTATAGGGACTGACGTACAGTCTGCTAATCACTAACACACAACCTGCTTGTTCCACAAAAGTTCTTATAAGGACTGGTAACTTGGTATAGGGTGCTACGGTACATAGGCTTGAGTGCGGTACAGTCTGCTGTTCTGTAAGGACCGCTATCGGTCCACAATAGATAGGGTTGACGTGCACCACTGCTGACCGCTGCCCTATACTGCAGCAGTCCTTCAGCGGTATAGGGACTGACGTACAGTCTGCTAAACACTAACACACAACCTGCTTGGTCCACAAAAGTTCTTATAAGGACTGGTAACTTGGTATAGGGTGCTACGGTACATAGGCTTGAGTGCGGTACAGTCTGCTGTTCTGTAAGGACCGCTATCGGTCCACAATAGATAGGGTTGACGTGCACCACTGCTGACCGCTGCCCTATACTGCAGCAGTCCTTCAGCGGTATAGGGACTGACGTACAGTCTGCTAAACACTAATACACAACCTGCTTGGTCCA
This sequence comes from Lithobates pipiens, assembly GCF_037356315.1. NCBI lineage: Eukaryota > Metazoa > Chordata > Amphibia > Anura > Ranidae > Lithobates > Lithobates pipiens. Next base: position 73,809,312 of record NW_027507758.1, read on the forward strand.
CAAAAGTTCTTATAAGGACTGGTAACTTGGTATAGGGTGCTACGGTACATAGGCTTGAGTGCGGTACAGTCTGCTGTTCTGTAAGGACCGCTATCGGTCCACAATAGATAGGGTTGACGTGCACCACTGCTGACCGCTCACCTATACTGCAGCAGTCCTTCAGCGGTATAGGGACTGACGTACAGTCTGCTAATCACTAACACACAACCTGCTTGTTCCACAAAAGTTCTTATAAGGACTGGTAACTTGGTATAGGGTGCTACGGTACATAGGCTTGAGTGCGGTACAGTCTGCTGTTCTGTAAGGACCGCTATCGGTCCACAATAGATAGGGTTGACGTGCACCACTGCTGACCGCTGCCCTATACTGCAGCAGTCCTTCAGCGGTATAGGGACTGACGTACAGTCTGCTAAACACTAATACACAACCTGCTTGGTCCACAAAAGTTCTTATAAGGACTGGTAACTTGGTATAGGGTGCTACGGTACATAGGCTTGAGTGCGGTACAGTCTGCTGTTCTGTAAGGACCGCTATCGGTCCACAATAGATAGGGTTGACGTGCACCACTGCTGACCGCTGCCCTATACTGCAGCAGTCCTTCAGCGGTATAGGGACTGACGCACAGTCTGCTAAACACTAACACACAACCTGCTTGGTCCACAAAAGTTCTTATAAGGACTGGTAACTTGGTATAGGGTGCTACGGTACATAGGCCTGAGTGCAGTACAGTCTGCTGTTCTGTAAGGACCGCTATCGGTCCACAATACATAGGGTTGCCGTGCACTACTGCTGACCGCTGCCCTATACTGCAGCAGTCCTTCATTGGTATAGGGACTGACGTACAGTCTGCTAATCACTAACACACAACCTGCTTGGTCCACAAAAGTTCTTATAAGGACTGGTAACTTGGTATAGGGTGCTACGGTACATAGGCCTGAGTGCGTTACAGTCTGCTGTTCTGTAAGGACCGCTATCGGTCCACAATACATAGGGTTGCCGTGCACTACTGCTGACCGCTGCCCTATACTGCAGCAGTCCTTCATTGGTATAGGGACTGACGTACAGTCTGCTAATCACTAACACACAACCTGCTTGGTCCACAAAAGTTCTTATAAGGACTGGTAACTTGGTATAGGGTGCTACGGTACATAGGCCTGAGTGCAGTACAGTCTGCTGTTCTGTAAGGACCGCTATCGGTCCACAATACATAGGGTTGCCGTGCACTACTGCTGACCGCTGCCCTATACTGCAGCAGTCCTTCAGCGGTATAGGGACTGACGCACAGTCTGCTAAACACTAACACACAACCTGCTTGGTCCACAAAAGTTCTTATAAGGACTGGTAACTTGGTATAGGGTGCTACGGTACATAGGCCTGAGTGCAGTACAGTCTGCTGTTCTGTAAGGACCGCTATCGGTCCACAATACATAGGGTTGCCGTGCACTACTGCTGACCGCTGCCCTATACTGCAGCAGTCCTTCATTGGTATAGGGACTGACGTACAGTCTGCTAATCACTAACACACAACCTGCTTGGTCCACAAAAGTTCTTATAAGGACTGGTAACTTGGTATAGGGTGCTACGGTACATAGGCCTGAGTGCGTTACAGTCTGCTGTTCTGTAAGGACCGCTATCGGTCCACAATACATAGGGTTGCCGTGCACTACTGCTGACCGCTGCCCTATACTGCAGCAGTCCTTCAGCGGTATAGGGACTGACGCACAGTCTGCTAAACACTAACACACAACCTGCTTGGTCCACAAAAGTTCTTATAAGGACTGGTAACTTGGTATAGGGTGCTACGGTACATAGGCCTGAGTGCAGTACAGTCTGCTGTTCTGTAAGGACCGCTATCGGTCCACAATACATAGGGTTGCCGTGCACTACTGCTGACCGCTGCCCTATACTGCAGCAGTCCTTCATTGGTATAGGGACTGACGTACAGTCTGCTAATCACTAACACACAACCTGCTTGGTCCACAAAAGTTCTTATAAGGACTGGTAACTTGGTATAGGGTGCTACGGTACATAGGCCTGAGTGCGTTACAGTCTGCTGTTCTGTAAGGACCGCTATCGGTCCACAATACATAGGGTTGCCGTGCACTACTGCTGACCGCTGCCCTATACTGCAGCAGTCCTTCATTGGTATAGGGACTGACGTACAGTCTGCTAATCACTAACACACAACCTGCTTGGTCCACAAAAGTTCTTATAAGGACTGGTAACTTGGTATAGGGTGCTACGGTACATAGGCCTGAGTGCAGTACAGTCTGCTGTTCTGTAAGGACCGCTATCGGTCCACAATACATAGGGTTGCCGTGCACTACTGCTGACCGCTGCCCTATACTGCAGCAGTCCTTCATTGGTATAGGGACTGACGTACAGTCTGCTAATCACTAACACACAACCTGCTTGGTCCACAAAAGTTTTTATAAGGACTGGTAACTTGGTATAGGGTGCTACGGTACATAGGCCTGAGTGCAGTACAGTCTGCTGTTCTGTAAGGACCGCTATCGGTCCACAATACATAGGGTTGACGTGCACTACTGCTGACCGCTGCCCTATACTGCAGCAGTCCTTCAGCGGTATAGGGACTAAGAGTTTTGTCACAGGGTGATTTAAAAAATGACAGGCAGAGGAAGAGGCAGGCCCTTCCGCAGGGGTGGTAGGGGTAGGGCAGGAGCAACAGCCTTGAGCCAAAGTGGGAAGTTGCAGAAGGTGCGTTCAATTACTTTAAAGGACGCACCAGACTTGGTTGAGTGGCTCACTCAGCCTTATTCTTCTGCACCCTCCTCATCCTCTCGATCTGCACCCTCTTCTTCACTCTCTGCTATGTGCACCCCCAAAGACACTACCACCAACAACACGACCACCACCACCACCACCACATACCTTCCGCTTGAGTCACTGGAATTATTTTCCGATCCATATCAAGAGGACATTTCTGATGCGCAGCCACTCTTGGTATTGGATCAGGAAGAGGAGGTAGCAACAAGCGCTACTCAGCAGTCTGACGCCAGTACCCAGATCAGCCCAAGGAGGAGGTTGGTCCCCGGTGTTGCTGCCTACTCTACTTATAGCGGTGGGGAAGGTGACGTTGATGATGACGTGTCTAGTGATGTCACGTGGGTGCCCACAAGAGAGGAAGAGGAGGGGAGTTCAGAGGGAGATATGGACCAGCAGATAGGGAGGAGAAGCAGCAATGACTTACATTGCACAGCAGGGACAAAGCAGACTGCAAATGTATCAGGAGCGAGTCATCGACCATGTACGGTCACATCTGGCGCTCCCAGGACACCGGCACATGGCTCCGCAGTGTGGGCTTTTTTTAACGTGTCCGCTGCTGACAATAGCGTTGCCATCTGCAATCTTTGCAGTCAACGCGTTAGTCGCGGTAAGCCCAATACTCACCTAGGGACGACCGCCTTAAGAAGGCACATGAGCAGCCATCACCGAGCCCAGTGGGAGCAACGGAACACACAAAGCCACACTGCAGGCTCTCACCGTCCAGCCTCGTCTTCTACTTCTCCTTCTCCTCTCTCCTCACAATTGTCCTCCACTCCACCTTCCATCACGCCAAGCTCACATTTTTCTGCAAAAAGGCAGGCTTCCGTGGGCCTAATGTTTGAGCGTAAAAAAATGATGACGCCGGATAACCCTCTTGCCCAACGGTTGGCGGCTGGCTTGTCAGAACTCATAGCCCGCCAACTACTGCCATATAAACTGGTGGACTCGGAGGCCTTTCGCAAATTTGTGGCCATTGGAACACCACAATGGAAGGTCCCAGGAAGGAAGTATTTCTCAGAGAAGGGCATCCCAGAGCTATATGGCCATGTTCAGCGGCAAGTGAATGTATCTCTGGCACACAGTGTCGGTGCCAAGATACATCTGACCACAGACACGTGGTCTAGCAAACACGGGCAGGGAAGGTATATCAGTTTTACTGCCCACTGGGTGAACCTTCTGACGGCCGTCAAGCATGTAACCCGTGGCACCCGTGTAGATTTGGTTTTACCGCCACGGATTGCATGCAGGCCTGACTCTTCTTCTCCTCCTCCTACTCCATCCTCCTCCCTCTCCTCCTCAGCTGCCTCCTCCTTTTCCGCTGCTAGCGTCTCTTCCACTGCACCGCCCAAGCTCCCCAGAACCTATTCCACATGCCAGGTGAGACGTTGCCATGCCGTGCTGCGTCTGTTGTGCCTGGAAGCAAAGAGCCACACTGGCCCGGCACTCCTTTCAGCTTTGCGTTCACAGGCAGATGAGTGGCTAACACCGCTCAATTTGACAGTTGGTAAAGTGGTGTGTGACAACGGTGCCAATCTGCTTAGCGCATTGAAACAGGGCAAAATCACGCACGTGCCGTGCATGGCACACGTCTTAAACTTGGTCGTGCAGCGATTCCTTGTCAAATACCCTGGGGTCCAGGACATCTTGCGGCAGGCAAGGAAAATCTCGGCCCATTTCAGAAGATCTTACACGGCCATGGCTCGCCTTGCTGACATTCAGCGGCGACACCATCTGCCGGTCAGACGTCTTATTTGCGATTGCCCGACGCGATGGAACTCAACCTTCTATATGCTTGATAGGCTGCTCCAGCAGAAACGTGCAGTTAACGTCTACCTGTATGAACTCTGCGAAAGAAACGGTTCTGGGGAGCTGGGTTTTTTTTCACCGCGCCAGTGGCTGCTCATGCGCGACACATGCAGACTTCTGCGGCCATTTGAGGAGATCACCAAACTGGTCAGTCGCAGCCATGGCGCCATCAGTGACATGGTACCTTATGCCTTCTTTCTGGAGCGTGCATTGCGTCGTGTCATTGATCAGGCTGTGGAGGAGCAGGAGCGGGAAGATGAGGAAGTCGCAATGCTGGATGAATTCCCAGGGGGGGCTACTCTATCTGAGACAAGTCAACAACAGGAGTCTGATGAGGAGTCAGAGGAGGATGGTGCCGGGGCGGATGAGCAGGAGCAAGAAGAGCATGCTTTAAACCTTTCTGGGATCCCTGTTGTGCGAGGATGGGGAGAGGAGAATGAAGAGGACGACATTATCCTGGATGATGAGCAGGAGCCAGGCCACCACACCGCTTCCACTTTAGTGCAAATGGGGGCCTTCATGCTCCAGTGTTTTAATAGGGACCCCCGTATAAAAAGCATGAGGGTCAAGGACCAGTACTGGGTGGCAACGTACTTAGACCCCCGGTACAAACACAAAATGGCGGAAATGTTACCGCCGTCGCAGAGGGCTGTCAGAATGCAGCACTTCCAGGCCTTGCTTCGAGAAATGCTGCATTCTGCTTTTGCGTGCGCTGGCAGAGGAGCAATTCCCACTCCCAGAGAAGGATTTGCGGGTACCAATCCAACAGCGCCTGCAAGAAGAGGCCGGTTTGAAGATGTGTTGGTGACTTCGGATATGAGGTCATTCTTTCAGCCGACCCATCGACAGGTGTCATCCGGATCCAGCATCAGGGAACGCCTAGACCGTCAGGTGTCCGACTACATTGGGTTAACGGCCGATGTGGACGCTCTGAGGAGTGATGAACCCCTAGACTACTGGGTGGGCAGGCTTGACCTCTGGCCAGAGCTTGCCCAATTTGCAATCGAACTGTTGGCTTGCCCCTCATCCAGTGTCCTGTCCGAAAGGACGTTCAGCGCAGCAGGGGGGATTGTGACCGATAAGCGTACTCGCCTAGCTCACCACAGTGTTAACTACCTCACATTTCTAAAAATGAATGAGGCATGGATCTCGGAGGAATTCAACACATGTGATCAGTAGACCATGTATATGTCTATAAACAATTTTTGGAATCAAGCACACAGACCTTCTTAATTCATTTGGCTCACTTCCCTGACCCAAAAAAGCACACCGTACTATATGCCCCTACCCTCCTCTTTGAAGAGGTTGAGCGGTGTCATATTTCTACTGGGGCTGCTTATTATGAGGGGTTCCCACCATCCCTGTGCTGTGCTGACTTCCTCCTGGGTGTTCTTATTATGAGGGGCTCCCACCATCCCTGTGCTGTGCTGACTTCCTCCTGGGGGTTCTTATTATGAGGGGATCACACCATCCCTGTGCTGTGCTGACTTCCTCCTGGGGCTGCTTACGGTGCTGCTGTCAGCGCTGTATGTCACGGAGCTGCTGTCAGCGCTGTATGTCACGGAGCTGCTGTCAGCGCTGTATGTCACGGAGCTGCTGTCAGCGCTGTATGTCACGGAGCTGCTGTCAGCGCTGTATGTCACGGAGCTGCTGTCAGCGCTGTATGTCACGGAGCTGCTGTCAGCGCTGTATGTCACGGAGCTGCTGTCAGCGCTGTATGTCACGGAGCTGCTGTCAGCGCTGTATGTCACGGAGCTGCTGTCAGCGCTGTATGTCACGGAGCTGCTGTCAGCGCTGTATGTCACGGAGCTGCTGTCAGCGCTGTATGTCACGGTGCTGCTGTCAGCGCTGTATGTCACGGAGCTGCTGTCAGCGCTGTATGTCACGGAGCTGCTGTCAGTGCTGTATGTCACGGAGCTGCTGTCAGCGCTGTATGTCACGGAGCTGCTGTCAGCGCTGTATGTCACGGAGCTGCTGTCAGCGCTGTATGTCACGGTGCTGCTGTCAGCGCTGTATGTCACGGAGCTGCTGTCAGCGCTGTATGTCACGGAGCTGCTGTCAGCGCTGTATGTCACGGAGCTGCTGTCAGCGCTGTATGTCACGGAGCTGCTGTCAGCGCTGTATGTCACGGAGCTGCTGTCAGCGCTGTATGTCACGGTGCTGATGTCAGTGCTCTGTATTACGGTGCTGCTGTCAGTGCTCTGTATCTCCTGCACCCTCTTGTTTGCCTACCCTGGTCCCTGACCTTCCCTCTCCTCCATTGCCTTCATTAGCTCCATAGTCCTGAATTGTCAGAACAATTTCCCAAATAAAAAAAAAATGCTTGTAGTTATCGATCCCAAATTCACCTCATACATGTATTATGCTATTGTCCAGGTGGTGGGACTACGTGCTACCCCCTAATAATTACCCCGTGGCCGCAAATTCGACCTAAAGGTTTGCGAAATTCGCCTCCCATTGAAGTCAATGGAGCCCGCGGCGAACGGTCGTTTTCGCGAACGTTTGTGTCCGTTCGCGTTTCGCGTTCGCGAAACGTCCCGTCGGAAGTTCGTCCATCACTAATGTGGAAGTGCTTAAAAGGACATCATGGAAATCATTTGATGCATTAGAAGATCCTTTTTTTTATTTGAAGTAGGCTATAATGTGTGTGCTTGTAAAACAACCAGTGGTGTGTTTTCATCATCCACAGAAAAGATAAAAGTTTGAAGTAATCAGCGTTTTCCCTCGTTGCCTGAGGCTTGGCATTTAAGACTTTTTGGGTCTCTAAAACTGAATGTAATGGGACAGTATCTGAAGCAGTTGTGTTGTGAGGGTCCTTCAAGCTTTGGGTTCTTGAAAATTAATTTTAGGAAACTATTTTTTTTTTTTAAAGTGTGAGTGTGTGGTTGAAGTTGGGCTTCAAAGTAGCTGGCCCCATACAAGTCCTATCTGTTCTCAAGATGTTGTTTCCACTTTTTAGTTTTAACAGATTGTGTACATGATTAGGTTTACACCTCACTAAGAGCAATAGTTCAGGAACATAGGGGTCCAAAAATAGAAAACCCCTTTGAAGCACAACTCTACTTTAAATAGCAAGGGAGGAATGTTAGTTTTTGGTGACCAAAACCCTGTTGAGGAAACTTGCTGCAGAGCATTGGGTGCCAGCCAGGAACAAAATTAAATTTCACTGTAAGCATCTATTCCCCTCCTAACTATTGCATATGCCCTATACCTATCACCACCCAAGAAATTGTCCCTCTCCTAAGTTTTAACACACATTCTACACCTTACAATTAATCCATGATTAGAGAAATAAAAATAAAATGAAAGAGATAGATAGTGATAGTGCATTATCCCACATGTATTTATTTTGTATAAAAATTATTTTAAAAAACTACTCACAAGCATGAGAATAAAGATTTGCTCATACAGACCAATCATCTGTGGCTATACAGTCCTGGAATCAGCAGTCTCCGGATCATAAGGAAAAACAAAGCAGAGAAGAAGGAGCTGGCTCTTGAAATATGATTAATGTACCACAGCAGCACTTCAGAAGAGGGAAGCACACTTTATAGGAAAAACAAAGCTGAGAAGAAGGCAATAAAACACTTTAATGACAAGGAAGGGTTAAAAACACGTACAAGCCTGGAAGTGAAAAACAGACATACCAATGAATCCATAATGTTCAGTGGGATGCCTCCTGGGAGTAAAGACTGCAGCTGCAGGTGGAAGTCCCAGCTGACCAGCGGTGGTTAATGTCGTGTCTCTGAACAAAGATGCTGTCAGGAGCAGCATGGAATCCAGGCAACCGGAAGTGACGTCAGAGTGGACATGTTTCGGAGCATGCCCCTTCTTCAAACCATTGGGCATGCTCCGAAACATGTCCTGCCCACTCTGATGTCACTTCCGGTTGCCTGGATCCTAACAGCACAGCCCTCTATCTTGGATCAGAGACACAGTGTTGACCACCACTGGAACTTCCACCTGTAGCTGTCTTTGCTTCCAGGAAGCATCTCGCTGGACTTTATGGATTCATTGATATGCCTATTTTTCACTTCCAATCTTGTAAGTGTTTTTAACCCTTCCTTGTCATTAAAGTGTTTTATTACTAAACTTAGAAGTGCCTTTTTCTCTGCTTTGTTTTTCCTATAAAGTGTGGAAATCCCTGCAATGTACATTGATCTCTCAGAAGACATTTTTTTTCTGAACAAAAGTAGAGTTCATATTTAAAGCTGGCATTTAATCCCTTGGAGCCATCATCTACCAGTCCATTAGGGGTTTAGAATGCTGGGAAGTGGGTAGGGGTTAAGGTCACGTGACCATAATGATTGGCTGTCATGGCAGTCACATGATTGGAAAACTTTCCATTAGCCATTAACTGTGGCGGGAGCATGCAGGGTGTGTGATCTCGGCATAGCACTATTTGCACTAATGCATGCAAATATGCAGTTCTCATAAATATGTCAGAAGCATTTTACCAAAGGGTTTGCATTCTGTCCATATACAGTGGTGTGAAAAAGTGTTTGCCCCTCATTTCCTGTTCCTTTGCATGTTTGTCACACTTAAGTGTTTCGGAACATCAAACCAATTTAAACAATAGTCAAGGACAACACAAGTAAACACAAAATGCAATTTGTAAATGAAGGTGTTTATTATTAAAGGTGAAAAAAAATCCAAACCATCATGGCCCTGTGTGAAAAAGTGATTGCCCCCTAAACCTAATAACTGGTTGGGCCACCCTTAGCAGCAACAACTGCAACCAAGCGTTTGCGATAACGTGCAATGAGGCTTTTACAGCGTCCTGGAGGAATTTTGGCCCACTCATCTTTGCAGAATTGTCCTAATTCAGTTACATTAGAGGGTTTTCGAGCATGAACGGCCTTTTTAAGGTCATACCACAACATCTCAATAGGATTCAGGTCAGGACTTTGGCTAGGCCACTCCAAAGTCTTCATTTTGTTTTTCTTCAGCCATTCGGTGGTGGACTTGCAGGTGTGTTTAGGATCATTGTCCTGCTGCAGAACCCAAGTTCGTTTCAGCTTGAGTACACGAACAGATGGTCGGACATTCTCCTTCAGGATCTCTTGGTAGACAGCAGAATTCATAGTTCCTTTTATCACGGCAAGTCTTCCAGGTCCTGAAGCAGAAAAACAGCCCCAGACCATCACACTACCACCACCATATTTTACTGTTGGTATAATGTTCTTTTTATGAAATGCAGTGTTCCTTCTACGCCAGATATACTTGGACACACACCTTCCAAAGAGTTCCACTTTTGTCTCATCGGTCCACAGAATGTTGTCCCAAAAGTCTTGGGGATCATCAAGATGTGTTGTGGAGAAATTGAGACGAGCTTTGATGTTCTTTTTGCTCAGCAGTGGTTTTCTCCTTGGAACTCTGCCATGCAGGCCATTTTTGCCCAGTCTTTTCCTGATGGTGGAGGCATGAACGCTGACCTTAACTGAGGCAAGTGAGGCCTGCAGTTCCTTGGACGTTGTTGTGGGGTCTTTTGTGACCTCTTGGATGAGTCGGCGCTGCGCTCTTGGGGTAATTTTGGGCGGCCGGCCACTCCTGGGAAGGTTCACCACTGTTCCATGTCTTCGCCATTTGTGGATAATGGCTCTCACTGTGGTTCGCTGGATTCCCAAAGCTTTGGAAATGGCTTTATAACCCTTTCCAGACTGATAGATCTCAATTACTTTCTTTCTCAATTGTTCCTGAATTTCTTTGGGTCTCGGCATGATGTGTAGCTTTTAAGGATCTTCTGGTGGACCTTACTGTGTCAAGCAGCTCCTATTTAAGTGATGCCTTGATTGTGAACAGGTGTGGCAATAATCAGGCCTGGGTGTGGCTAGAGAAATTGAACTCAGGTGTGGACAACCACAGTTATAGTATGTTTTAACAAGGGGGCAATCACTTTTTCACACAGGGCCATGATGGTTTGGATTTTTTTTCACCTTTAATAATAAACACCTTAATTTACAAATTGCATTTTGTGTTTAATTGTGTTGTCCTTGACTATTGTTTAAATTGGTTTGATGTTCCGAAACACTTAAGTGTGACAAACATGCAAAGGAACAGGAAATGAGGAAGGGGGCAAACACTTTTTCACACCACTGTAGTCCTGCAATTATACAGCTCTTTCATATAGCACAATCCTGCCTGACAGCAGAAAAAAAATGATATTTTTTATGCAGGTTCACTTCCATTTATAGGTCTTTCCCTCATCTCCACCCTGTGTCTGGGTAGTAAAATGATAAGCAGCCCACTGATTAACTCATCTCTCTATCACTCTGTTCTCTCTTTCTATCAGTGTACTCCTAGTGGTGCTTCTCCCTTCCTCTGTCTAAGCTCTGCTGTACAGGGACTTGCAAAAGGCTGATACCAAGTCAAATAAAATGTAGAAGCCACAACCTTTGCTGTGCGGCCTTGACTTCTTGGGCTTACCAGTTTCCTTCTCTCAGCCTGCCCCTCCACGTCTAGGGGTTCCCAGGGTTGATACCCAATTACTTGTACACTGACACAGATGAAGTCCTTCCAAAAAAGGTTTATTTTGCAGTAGAACTTTCACAATACAATCTCTTAGGGAACAGAGGGCATGGGTGAAGAACTCAGGCACCTTAAACTGCAGGTTTAGTAAAGTCTTTATTTCCACCCAGAGAGTAGCCACTCGCAGCTGGGTACTTCAAGGCTGAACAGATCTCTAGCCAGAGATCATGGCAGTCAGCACATTGACTCAAAACTTGAACAATCAACTGAGGGTATACAGGAACCTTTTCCCAACCGTACCTGGAATGTTTCCTGCTTCCTTTATGGTACTGGAAAATTGTGAATTCGTCAATGTCCTTCCCAACTCAGTAACCAGGCACTTCTCAGCATGCCACTTGCCGGCCCTCCTCCAAAGAGTCCTCCCCCGGTCACTTCCACGAGCTGCGGTGTACCTCCAAGCTGAGAGCACACCTGGACACTTTGAATCTTCCCTCGGTTACTGTGCCTCGGACCAGCCGGTTCCGAGACTCGGGAACAGATGGATCCCTACCCCAGACAAGGCAGGTCTATCAGGGGCCACTGACAGGAACATGTTGGATGTCGAATACCCCGTGACCGGGACCCCTCACGGGGCTACCCCGATCCTGGAACCAGAACAGACCACACGGGTCTCTCGAACAACTCCGGAACCCCGAACACGTGACCCACACCTGTTTAAGTACCCCCTCCGAGACTCCTCAGCTGGCCCCGGCACTCCCGCTGATTGGCTCCGAGAGGGCCGATACCAAAACATCCAACCAGACTTGGTTCTGGCCTGTCATGTGCACCTCACCGTTCACATGACCAGGCAGAACTTCTAAACACAGCCTGGCCAGACTGGTGTTAGGCCTACCTACAATAATTAACCCTCAGAACCTTTATTGTCCTAAGGTCAAAAACTAAATTTACAATGCGTGTGACATTTGGTCCCAAGTGTCATCCGCTACAAAAATAAATTACACTTCTTGCATTAAAAACATACATTTAATGGTGTATCATAGCTTACAGTGATGAATGAATTGTGCCTTTTACATTTTCTTAGAACTCATCTTTGCCAAAGATAACTCCAGAAAGTAGTTCCAGTAACCATTTGTTCAAATTATGTAAATTAAGGAGAGCACCCGTAGGGGGGCGGGGGGGGGGGGGGATTCCCATGGTTTGACCCAAGACATCAGCAGCATAATTTTTCTTAGCAGATTGGAGCACTTGAAAATGTGAAAAAGAAAAAAATACTAATACTAAATTACAAGTATTGGCTGTGTACAGTAATCAGTACATCATATTTTTCATGTTAGTTATCCTATAAATATTTCAGTTTTTTATTAGTGCTTTCATGAGGACTCGTTTTCTAAGAACAGGCCTTTTGACAGACAGAGGACATCTGTGGAATCATAAAATCAATAAGAAGCTGTAAGAGTTGAAGACATTCTAGGAAAGGTTGACAGGAGCACATGATGAATATCTGTTATAGTTTATGTCCTTGTTCCTTTCCCTTGGTTCACGTTTTCATAACAGTAAAACATGGCAATTGGGAGTTGGAAACGTACTCATCCGTGTCAAAATTTAACAGAAGAGTTAATTGGGATCAAAACTCCTACTAGCTTGAAAAGCAGAACTTCACTTCCAGAAGGAGTTCTAGTTACTCTGTACAATGGGTTGTTTAAAGAGTTGTACTGTATAACTATCCATTAAAACTGTATTTCTAAGTACTTTTTAAAGTGAAGGGGCTAGCTCAGTTTAAATATAACACCAACATCCATGAAAAAATATTTAACCACTTTAGCCCTGGAAGGATTTACCCCTTAATGACCAGACCATTGTTTGTGATACGGCTCAGCGTCGCTTTAACTGACGATTGAGCAGTCGTGCGACATTGTACCCAAACAAAATTGATGTCTTTTTTTTCCCGCAAATAGAGATGTCTTTTGGTGGTATTTGATCACCTCTGCGGTTTTTATTTTTTGCGATATAAACAAAAAAAGCTGAAAAACAATATCTTTTTTACTTTTTGCTATAATAAATATCCAAAAAGAAAACAACAAATTTCTTCATCAGTTTATTCTTCTACATATTTTTGGTAAAAGAAATCACAATAAGCATATATTGATTGGTTTGCGCAAAAGTTATAGCATCCTTCAAATTTTTTTTTTTTACTAGTAATGGCGGTGATCAGCGATTTTTAGCAGGACTGCGACATTGCGGCGGACAGATTGGACACTTTTTTGGGACCAGTGACACTATTACAGTGATCAGAGCTAGAAATAGTCACTTATCACTGTATAATTGACACTGGAATGGAAGGGGTTAACACTAGGGGGCGATCAAGGGGTTAAGTGTAGGGAGGTGTTTCTAACTGTGGTGGGGATGGGATGGGTGGGGATGGGACTGACTGGGAGTAGAGAGAGATTGCTGTTCCTGATCACTAGACTGATCACTGCCGATCTCTCTTTACTCCCGTGTCAGAATGGGGATCTGCTTTGTTTACACTGATAGATCCCCATTCTGGCTCTCTGTGGAGTGATCACAGGTGACCGCAGGCACGAACCTGCTATAGCTATTAAATGAACCGTCATACCAGTACAGCGATTCGTGCAATAGAGCCGCCTCAGTATATCTGAGGCGGGTAGTTGGCAAGTGGTTAACCCTGCCGTGCCTATGGCGATCGGATTTGTTGCAGAACTGATCAGTCCTCAGGCCTAGACCAGAAATCATTGGTTCTGACAAATGAAATGCCTCCTCTGCCTGTGAATTGTGAACACAGGCAGAGGAAGTGATTTCACCTCCCCTCGTGGAATCCTTTTCTGTTCCAGAGCAAGGAGAGAGGACATCCAAAAGTGAGTTGCACCAATACTACACTGACACAGTACATATAAGCACACATATAAGCACACATTTCACCCCTGAATGCCCCCCCCCCCAAGTTAACCCCTTCACTCCCTGTCACTGTGTCACCAATTGCAGTTTTTAGATTTTTCACTGATCACTGAATTAATGTCACTAATCAGCATTAGCTAGTAGTAGGCCCAGGTAGCTTTAGCTTACCACCGTTAACCCCCTAATAAAGGTTAAACCCCTTGACCCCCCAGTTAAACCTTTCACCAGTGTCACTAGAAGATCTATTTTCTGATCGCCGTATTAGTGTCACGGGTGACGCTAGTTAGCCAGTTAGTTGGTTAGCTTCACCAACAGGTTTTTATACCATCAGGATACCTCCATATATTACCTAATAAAGGTTTTAATCACCTGATTGCCCCTTAGTTAACCCTTTCACCCCCTGTCACCAGTGATCACCATATTAGTGTCATGGGTGACGCTGGTTAGTTAGTCCATTTTTATAGCGTAATTTGCCTAATAAAGGTTTAACCCCCTGATCACCCGGCGCGTGACATCAGGTTTTAGTGTCAGTTAGGGTCAGCGTCAGTCCTAAACAGCATCAGATTAGTGGCAGTAGCGCTAACACCCAAGCACGCAGCATACTTACTAGTATAGTGTCTGAACAGATCAATGTTTGATCTGATCAGATTTATACAAGCGTCCCCAGTAGTTTAGGGTTCCCAAAAATGCAGCGTTAGCGGGATCAGCCCAGATACCTGCTAGCAACTGCATTTAGCCCCATCAATCAATCACTGTCACTTACAAAACACAACATAACTGCAGCGTTCGCAGAGTCAGGCCTGATCCCTGCGAATGCTAACAGTTTTTTTGGTAGCGTTTGAAGTAGTCGCTGGCAATCAGGTGCTCTTTTTACTAGTTGTACCTATAAATTTAGAGGCCTAAATGTTCAAACAGAGGTACACTAGTAAAGAGGCCTACATGTTGCTGAGGATTACAGATGAGAGCGAAGGGGAAGCCGCCTCACTGGTAGATTCAGGCTCAGTATACGAACCAGTAGCGGCACTCTGACAGATTACTCTGACGACGGAGTAGTGGTCCCTGCTAAGGGCAAGCGTACCCAATCCCGTTCTTCTGTTCTTGAGGTGCAAAAACCATAGGGCTCTCATATGGAGCAGAAAGCCAATACTAGTGTCACTCATTCTTCTGGTGAACTGGCAAGCACCAGTGGCCTAGTACACCCTGGTCGTACATCCAGCACTGCAGTAACACGTGGTGACGTGGCGAGTGGCACCATGCGATTTAATCGCTGGGGCTTCCCCCAATGACTTGTAGAATCCTTAATTAGTCGGGGGGGGGGGGGGAGCCTGCTTGAGAAGTAATAATTTGTTTGCAGTGAAGTGGAGGGATAATTGGAATGTTTTCATTCTGTCCTCCCTTCACGCAGATACGACAGTCCAAATTCCAACAGCGACTGGTGCTGTTGAGAAACCCCTCTGTGTCCATGAATACAACCTTAATATTGGAGGAGTTTTATTGTTACTATGTATTATCATGTTTGCTTTTCAGGTATGTAATTCTTTTATACTTTACTGTTAACTGTGTTTTATTGTTAACCATTATTTTCTTTTGAGGTACACCATTCAGCTGCAGCACTGATTTATTTATCTTGACAGCAACAGCGTTTGCTCTTACGATGTGTTTATCAGTGACTCTAGTGCTCTAGGAGGTGATTTCACCACCACACTTACAAAAAAAAGAGCATATATGCCAAAACATGGGGGCAGGAGTGGTAATTAGGGGTGGATTGCTCCCATACTTCGGCATATATTTTTTACTCCTTTTTTGGCACAGATTGCTGTTGTTTTATTGAGTTAATGTTTTATTGTTACCATTGTTTGCTTTTTAGGTATGACATTCAGCTGCAGCACTGATTTATTTATCTTGACAGTAACAGTGTTTGCTCTCACGATAGGTAAATCCGTGACTCCAGCTCTGTAGGAGGTGATTTCACCACTTCAATAAAAAAAAAAAAAGTAAAAAAAAAAACGGTGCACGTATGCCTATCATTAGAAGTGGGTGAATGCAGGGCAGTATTCTAATGGTGGGCATACCCACCAATCAATCTCTTATTTCGTTCAGCCCACAGGGTGCATGAAAAAAAGAACATTATATACAATATATGCCCAACAAGGACCAGCAATGTACTGGTATTTTGCTGGATTTTGAGTGGTTATACCAGAATGATGCCTGCAGTTTTAGGTATCATCTTCATATCGTTCTTTTCAGCCAGCGGTCGCTTTCATATGAAAGCAATCTTAGTGGGCTAATTAGCAGCTAGACTGCTTTTACAAGCAGTGGAAAGGAATGCCCCTCCCCCGTCATTTTTCATGGTTTTCTTGGGCTCTCCTGTCCCACCTGAGAATGCAGCCGGTGGTTCCGCCAGCTGACCATAGAGCTGATCGAAGACCAGAACAGCTCCAATCATCTATATGGCCTAAGAGACCGGAAGCTATGAGCATTTCATGACTTTCGCCGGATATACACAGCGCCATTGGGAAATTGGAAAATAATCTTATTACACCGATCTTGGTGTGGTCAGATACTTTGAGGGCAGGGGAAAGATCTAAAGTCTAAAGTGGACACGTGGTGACGTGACGAGTGGCACCATGCAATCTAATCGCTGGGGCTTCCCCCAATGACTTGTAGAATCCTGACCTAGTCGAGGGGGGGGGGGGAGCCTGCTTGAGAAGTAATAATTTGTTTGCAGTGAAGTGGAGGGATAATCCGAATGTTTTCATTCTGTCCTCCCTTCACGCAGATACGACAGTCCAAATTCCAACAGCGACTGGTGTTGTTGAGAAACCCCTCTGTGTCCATGAATACAACCTTAATATTGGAGGAGTTTTATTGTTACTATATATTATCATGTTTGCTTTTCAGGTATGTAATTCTTTTATACTTTACTGTTAACTGTGTTTTATTGTTAACCATTATTTTCTTTTCAGGTACACCATTCAGCTGCAGCACTGATTTATTTATGTTGACAGCAACAGCGTTTGCTCTTACGATGTGTTTATCAGTGACTCCAGGAGGTGATTTCACTACCACACTTACAAAAAAGAAGAGCATATATGCCGAAACATGGGGGCAGGAGTGGACATTAGGGGTGGATTGCCCCCATGCTTCGGGATATATTTTTTACTCCTTTTTTGGCACAGATTGCTGTTGTTTTATTGAGTTAATGTTTTATTGTTACCATTGTTTGCTTTTCAGATACGGCATTCAGCTGCAGCACTGATTTATTTATCTTGACAGCAACAGTGTTTTTTTAGGTATCATCTTCATATCGTTCTTTTCAGCCAGCGGTCGCTTTCATATGAAAGCAATCTTAGTGAGCTAATTAGCAGCTAGACTGCTTTTACAAGCAGTGGAAGGGAATGCCCCTCCCCCGTCGTTTTTCATGGTTTTCTTGGGCTCTCCTGTCCCACCTGAGAATGCAGCCGGTGGTTCTGCCAGCTGACCATAGAGCTGATCGAAGACCAGAACAGCTCCAATCATCTATATCGCACGAGACCGGAAGCTATGAGCATTTCATGACTTTCACCGGATATATACAGTGCCATTGGGATATTGGAAAATAATCTTATTACACCGATCTTGGTGTGGTCAGATACTTTGAGGGCAGGGGAAAGATCTAAAGTCTAATAAACCCCTTTTTTTAAAAAAAAGAAAGGGTACCCGTCACTACCTATTGCTATCATAGGGGATATTTACCTTCCCTGTGATAACAATAAAAATGATTAAAAAAAATGAAAGGAACAGTGTAAAAATAAAATAAAAAATCATGCCTTCAGGCTTTCTAAGGGCGTAAAATGGTGATTTCACTTCCTCACTACCTATCACAGTTTTGGAGGCCCCAAAATGTCAAGATAGCAGAAACCCCCCCAAATTACTGCATTTGGTGAGTATTTTGCAGCTTTCATTTGTTTTTGAAAATGAAAAAAGAAAATTAAAATGTCTTTTTTTTTTCTTTTTTCAATTTTCAAAACTTTGTGACAAAGAGCGAGATCTGCAAAATACTCACCATACCTCTCAGCAAATAGCTTGGGGTGTCTACTTTACAAAATTGGGTCACTAAATGACAATGGTCCCAAAAATGTGTCAAAATGTCCGATGTGTCCGCCATATTGTCGCAGTCACAATAAAAATCGCTGATAGCCGCCATTACTAGTAAAAAAATTATTAATAAAAATGCCATAAAACTATCCCCTATTTTATAAATGCTATAAATTGTACTCAACCCAATCAATAATCGCTTACTGCAATTTTTTTTACCAAAAATATGTAGAATACATATCAGCCTAAACTGAGGGAAAAAAGATTCTTTATATATATTTTTGGGGGATATTTATTATAGCAAAAAGTAAAAAATAATGTGTTTTTTTCAAAAATGTCGCTCTTTACTTGCTTATAGCACAAAAAATTAAAACCGCAGCGGTGATCAAATACCACCAAAAGAAAGCTCTATTTGTGGGGAAAAAATGAAGTCAATTTTGTTTGGGAGCCACGTCGCATGACCGCGCAATTGTCAGTTAAAGCGACGCAGTGCCAAATCGCAAACAGTGGTCTGGTCTTAAGCCAGCAAAATGGTCCGGTCTGAAAGTTGTTAAATTAATAGTTATATAGAAGGACTCTTTAAACAACCCATTGTACAAAAAATGTGGCACTCAACACGTTTCTTGGCATTACAGCCATTCATCAGGAGTGTTATGAAGTAATATACTGGAAAGGAAATGGACAGGGGTTAATAATAATGCCCTTAGAATAAGGGAGGACAGAGAGATTATATCCCAACAAGGTGGAGATATAATCTCTCTGTCCATTTATTTTATCATGTACATTTATTATGTCTAATTCCTATTTGTATTGCATGCTATATAGCAGCATATTTAGTGTAACTCGTGTGACTACCTACCTATTTGATGCAATATTTTTCTTCAATGTAACAATAAATCATGCACTGTAATTTCAACTTTATGTTGTTTTTGTCCATTATCTGACATGACGGTCGCCTCATTTAAAGTCTCATAGCTCTCCTTTTCTATAGATTAATTTAGGGATGGAGGTCGCCATGAGTGCTCTAGTGTGTATGCCAGGTCACATCCAATTCACTGTTTGCCTATTGCCAATTCACTACATACTACTGACCTCTGTACACTGCCCCACATACTACTGACCTCTGTACACTGCCCTACATACTACTGATCTCTGTAAACTGCCCCACATCCTACTGACATCTGTACACTACCCTCCCTACTACTGACTGCTGTACACTGCCCTGCCTACTACTGACCTCTGTACACTACCCTACATACTACTGACGCACTGCCCTGCCTAGTACTGACCTCTGTACACTACCATACATACTACTGACCTCTGCAAACTGCCCTACATATTACTGACCACTGTACACTGTCCTACATACTACTGACCTCTGTACAATGTATTATACATAAAATTCAGTTCTGTAAGCAACACTTTATTTTCTGGCAGTGCCCCTCCCAAGACTAGACTCTGGATCCGCCCCTGCTGCCACAATAGTACAAAGTCTGCCAGTCACAAATATAGTTGCATTCCAACAATACATACTCAGTCTAGGGATGTCTTTTTTGAGTTTATTGCTAAATAACTTGAAGCGGTATACTTCAAACTGATTAAATAGGACAAACTTCTAGCACAAATCCTTATAGATACAGACACACATGAAAGTAAGTCTTATGCTACGTACACAAGACCAGACTTTTCGACGGACTAGGTCCGACGGTCTTCCCGACGGACTTTCGACAGAGTTCTGAGGGACTTTTCCGAAATAACTGACTTGGCCACACATAATAACACCAAAGTCCGACGGATTTGAACATGATGACGTAGAACCGGAATAGAATAAGGAAGTTCATAGCCATTAGCCAATAGCTACCCTAGTTGTTTTTTGTCCGTCGGACTAGCATACACATGAGCAGTTTTCTCGATAGGAACTGGGTCAGAGTTCTGGCGAAAAAATGTGAAACATGTTCTATTTCTAAAGTCCATCAGATTTTTGGACAGCAAAGGTCCGATGGAGCCCACACACGATCAAATTGTCAGACGGATTCGTTCCGTCTGACCTTTGCTGTCAAAAAGTCTGGATGTACGCGGCATTAGTAAGTCTTGTAGCACCCTCTAGTAGTGTGTGCTAGAAATAGAGGGGGCGTGGCTTGGAGCCGGGACGAGATGGCCGCATGTTAGTGAAGCTCCGTCCGCGGGAGTCCTTCTAAGCCTTCACTACAGGAGCCACCACCGCATTTCAATGGGGAAATCACGGGGACAGCGCTCACAATCCCGATCGCGCTCCCCGAGGAGCTCCGAAGCCCCGACGGGGCGCGGTATACCGGAGCTGTTCCGTCCCCGATCACGCGAGGCCGAGGCTTCATCGCAGGCCTACCCGGAGGCCGCATCTCCCTCCAGGAGTTCACCGTCGGCGGAGATTTCCCCACGAACGGACGGACCGCCGAGCCCACACAGCAGGCAAACACTCACTGTGGCGGACCTCCGGGATGTAGCCACAGACATCAAGAACTCCCTCTCGGCGGCTATAGGAGAGCTCCGCAGGGACATCCAGGCCATGCACACCAGAGTATCTGATGTGGAGGAAGCAACAGCCCGCCATGACTCCGCCATTAGGCAGCTGCAGCATACCTCTTCTTCCTATAACGCACAGCTGAGAGATATGAACAAGTACATGGAGGACCTTGACAACAGGGGTCGCGTCACAACTTGAGGGTAAGAGGCATCCCCGAGAATGTTGAACCCGCACATCTGACCCAGGCCACTACACAGATCTTTAATGATGTCCTAGGCAGACCCCCAGAAACCTCCCTAGAATTTGAACGTTTGCACAGAGCCTTGAAACCCAGGGGCAGGGATACAGACCCCCCCCCCCCCCCCCCCGAGATGTTGTCTGCTGCTTAGTTAACATTAAAACTAAAGAAGAAATCCTGAGGAGGGCCAGAGACAGACGACAGCTGCTGTTCCAGGGAACAGAAGTGAAGATTTTCCAAGATCTGTGTCATGGTCGTCCCCGAGATCCAGCAGCCCAGGGAAGACCTATTCACAGAATCCCTTCGTTGTGCGCTAATAGGGTTCCCTGGGCGCGCGTTGGCGTGAACGGACGCACGCGGGTGCGAGCAGGTACGAACGGGCGCACGTGGGTGCGCGAGGTTGCGAACGCGCGCACACGGGTGCGCGGGGTCACGAATGGCTGCACGGTTTCACGTGGGCGCGAGCGGGCACGCCGTGCGACCGTTCTTGGCGCCCAGAGGGCTTCTTAAGGAATTCGTTCTAGTGCCCCGGTGCTGTCCTGTCTACAGCATTCCTGTGACTTACCTCTGCTAACCTGATTGTTCCTGCTCTGATCCACCCGGCCTGTTCCTGATTACTCCTGCTTGCTGCCAGCCTTGACCCTCGGACTGTCTGACCACGCTTCTGCCTTCTCCCTTGTACTTCTGCTGCCTGCCCGTTGACGACCCGGCCTGTGTTTGACCCTGCTGTTTTTGCCAGTTGACCCAGTCTGCCATCTGTGACCGCTGTTGCCTGTTGCCTGCCTGCCAGCCGTTCCAGTCTGCCATCTGTGACCGATGCCACCTGCTGCCTGCCTGCCAGCCGCTCCAGTACGATCACCTGCACCCGCTGCCAGCCGCTGACTGCTCACCAGCTGTTCCAGAACCACCTGCTTGCACCCGCCTCTGTCTGACGCCAGCTCCAGGGCCAAATCTACCATCACCTGCTTGGCACTTGTGCCCTCTGACCTCTAGAGTCCCTGTTCCCACTCTCAGGGAATCTTGAGCCAGAGGCTTACAAGAGGCCGCTCCCTGCACTCCGGGCTCCTTCCACCAGGTACGTGACAGTCTGTCTCCCGTAACCAGGGCAGCTGTTAGAAATCATGGGGCCCTGTACAGCCTACCTGACGGGGCCCCCTTCAACCACCCTCGACCCCACCCCTGATCCCGGCTTGAAACAAAATGCAGGTTTGTTGACATTTACATATGCGTGTGGAGCCAATGCATACTTTTGCAATTAATAAGCACAAAGGGGGGGCAGTTTAAAATTATTTAAAATTGTATTTTAGTACAAATAAAAAAAAAAATCTTACACTGCATCTTTACATTACTTGTGATAGCATGGGCCATGACAGGTCCTCTTTATGGAGAGATATGAGGTCTTTTAGACCCCATATCTGTCCTCTGGCCTCCAAAGCATCTGATCAAACTAAGATCAGTTTGATTACATGCTTGTTCAAGCCAGTGATGGCTTCTTTACATAACCGGCAGTGACAACATCCTTGTCACTTCCGGTTTCTGACATCACACAGTGGGAAGAACAATATCCATCCCTCTCACTGTGTCCCTGGAACCGGATGCTACTGGTCACATCTTAAAAGCAGTAAAGGTGGTGATGGAACCCCCTTCCACTGCCTGTAAAAGTAATCCAGTGTCTTCTTAGCAATTAGGATTACTTTACTTTGTGCAGAATTGCTGGGACTAAAAAAATGATATCTTGATCATTGCTGTAGTGATGATCAAGATATCATCCGTCTATCCCAGCGATTTACTGGTACATTGCTGGATGGGAAGCAGTTAAAGGGGATTGGTTTGGGGAGCCGTAAAAATGTAGCTCTGCTGCATGTTTACTGCTCCCCCAAATGAAGTCTAAGGGTCGGTTCACACTAGGACGACTTGTAGCGTCCCGTTCTGTACAATGGAACCGTTCTAATCGGAGTGACACAAGTCGCTCCGACTTAGAAAAAGGTTCCTGAACGACTTTGGGGGCGACTTGCATTGACTTCTATACAGAAGTCATTTTGCAAGTCGCTGCAGCGGTCGCGTCTGGGTCGCCTGAGGCAGTAGCGCTGTAAGTTGCGCTGCCTCAGTGTGAAACGACCCTCAAGTAGCATCTCGTTGTTTCTTATGATCATCAGCATTACAATTATCACAGGTAGCACAATAAGCAGGTGCTCTGTCATGGCTCTATCATTGCTCTAGGTCACATTGCTTTTGGGTGCTCACTGAGTTAACTTATGGCTGTACTGTATGTAACAGACTGTAACAAAGCACAGCCATAATACAGTGAGCACCCAAAAGCAATGTGACCTAGAGCCATGATAGAACCATGACAGAGCACCTGCTTATTGTGCTACCTGTGATAATTGTAATGCTGATAACCTACTGAGCTGTGAGATACATGATAGGACACAGTGAGTATTCTAACCTCTATTCCCCACTCACTGTGTCCAGTGCAGCCACGCTGTCCTCCTCTCCCCTGTCAGCCGATCAACTTCTATATAACTCATGAGGAATGCAGCCGGGAGACGAACGGAGAATCACTGTATCACTCCGCCAGCCGGGACTAATAAAATAGTGGGGCGGCATGATGTACATGTGCCCGAAAATAAAGAAATAGTCCCTCTGCTGTGCCTGCACTCCCCTCCTGGAAAATTATATAACCCCCCCTCTGTAAGCAAGTAGGAGCGGGAGGGGAATTTAGGAAACTTTTTTTTTTTTTTTAAATGCAGTAACAAACTGTAAGATGCCCGGGCCCCACTGTGTAGCTGATGGGGGCGGGCCCCGTACAATGGGGCTGGTTGTACTGCCCTATCAGCGGCCCTGCCCGTAACTCTACAAAACAGGAGAGATCTGCGCCCCCTTTTGGAGGTTCTGCGCCGCAAAGGCATTCCCTACAAGTGGAGATTCCCTTTTGGACTTTCAGCGACTGTTTCGGGTCGCACCGCCATTTTGAGAGTACCAGAGGAATTGGGAAGGTTCTGCGATGCGCTTCAGTTGCCTCCGGTTGATCTGCCTGATTGGTACAAAGCCTTCCGTTCCAACCATCTTCGCAGATCTGACTCGATGGACACCATCCCTGAGAGAGATGATTTCCATATCAGACGGCGCAGACCATCATCGCCGAGCCCGCCTCAGCAAAGGGAACATGGTGACAGGGCCTACAATAGCCCTACTGCATCACCGGCTCACAGGCGAGCACGACCAGATGGCCCTTAAGGGGGAGTTTGGGGGGACTGAAAGATATGTGTCTGGTTGCGCATAAGATGGACCATAGCGTTATTAGGAGCAGGGGGGATTGATAGACACATGTTAGCTTTTGCATGTCGCATATCCCTCACGGCTCCATTTCTCAATATGAAGCATTGCTCCATGGATCCGTACTGTTATTGGACCCCCCCTGTTTTATTTTCTTTTTGTTGCTGTTTTACTGTTATGTTTATCACAGGTTACACAGTCGTGGTGCTATAACTTATCATCTTTCCCCCGCTTACTTAATATAGCAGGCTCCTACTAAACCCACGGACATTTCTCAAGGACTCCCGCTGGACTGACCCCGAAAAGAATACGACCCGGACGTCCTTCCACGCACTCGCACAACGGACGGACTCCCCGACTGTTGACCCATTCCGGACTTACCGCACTAGGTCAGGGTGAGGTAGCTGTGCTACACAACCCTCTCTCTCTTCCTTGTTCCCTTTTTCTCCTTCTTTCTCTTCTACATTTCCTATCTCTATCTTTCCCCTCTACCCTCCTCCCCACTCTCTTTCTTATACACCCTTTGCTCCCTCCCCCCCATATATTTCTCTCCGGCCTCCCCCAAACCGCACGTCACCCCACAAGGGGAGGATCTCCTTACTAGCACTGGGCTTACACTTAATTGCCCGCACATCACCCCGCTTGATCTTGATTTTGGGGAGCTCGCACTGCTGATCGCAGAGCTCAGCCACACTACCACACGCGATTTCGCCCACTTTACTTTACACGACTATGTCTGACCCAACCCCTACCCTGGGCCCCTCTACTCTAAAAATTTGGTCTCAGAACGTGAAAGGCCTTAACAACCCCGAAAAACGTAGCCAGATCCTAAACCTTATATCCAAACAGAAAGTAGATGTGGCATTCTTACAGGAAACACACTTCCGTACTAGACAGGTCCCTAACTTTCTAAGTCGAAAATATCCCACAGTTTACCATTCTACAAACCCCTCTGCAAAAACTAAGGGTGTCTCAATCCTTATCGCTAGGCATGTCCCATGGCAGTTAGAAGACTCTATTATCGACCCAGATGGAAGATACGTCTTCTTAAAAGGAACCCTATATAACCGACCAGTTACTCTAGCAAGCATTTACAGCCCTAACACGGCGCAGGTGAGTTTTTTCCGAACGGTCGTGGATCTTCTCACAAACTTTCAGGCGGGATTGACTGTATTGGGCGGCGACTTCAATGTTGTACTCCAACCCCTCCTTGATTCCTCGTCGGGTACGTCCTCCCTTCCCTACAGCTCTTTACGGCAGGTCAGAACCTTACTACAAGCTCTCACACTACACGATGCTTGGCGCACTCTACATCCCACCACAAAAGATTACACCTTTTTTTCCACGTCACACAACAGATATTCCAGGTTAGATTATCTATTCATTTCCCGAAGAGACCTCCCACTGCTCCAATCGGCTAGGAAAGAACCATTCCTCTTTGCAGACCACCACCCGATCTCAATGCTCCTTACCCTCCCGATTCAAAACAGGGCCACAAAAATTTGGCGCTTGGACGCTTCTCTCCTTTCCTCTGAGACAGATCTAAATGCTATTTCATCCAGCCTAAATCACTATTTCCAAGAAAATACAGTCCCCAGGATCTCCCCTATAACGATCTGGGAAGCACACAAGTGCACCATTAGAGGGAAGTTTATAGAACTTGCCGCATTACGAAAAAAAGCAAACCAAGCCCGTATCTCCGAATTAGTCCACAAAATCCAACAGCTTGAACGAGCCCACAAACACTCGTTAGCGCAGGCCACACTTCAAGACCTGACTGACACAAGAAAGCTCTTACAGGAGGTGTTGAACCGTAAAACTCACCGTAAATTTATTCTCAACCAGAAACTGTTCTATGAACAGGGCAATAAAAATGGTAGACTCCTGGCCCAGGCCATCTGCACCAAGCGCATATCCACTACTGTTCACACCATAAAGGATCCAGGGGGCACTGCACACACATCATCGGAGGATATAGCGTCCCAATTCGAAACATACTACAAGAGCCTTTACAACCTACACAGCCCAACAACTACACCATCGACCCAAAGACAGAGGGAAATGCTCCTTACGAACTTCTTGGAGAAATATAGCCCCGGAAAAATTTCAAGTGAACTGGCCTCTGAGTTGGACAATCCCATCTCAGATTTGGAGCTCAGGCAGGCCATCAAGCCAATTGAAACCAGGCAAAAGCCCGGGACCGGACGGTCTGTCTGCCCCCTATTACAAGGCTTTTACAGAGATCCTCACTACACCCTTTCTGCGGGCCTTTAACTCCCTTAGCAATTCAGAAACTCCATTCCATCGGCTTTTAGAAGCCCACATCACGGTCATCCCCAAACCAGGGAAGGACGCTTCCTCGGTCACCAGTTATAGACCCATTTCCCTACTTAATTCAGACATCAAGCTCTTTGCCAAAATACTGGCCAACCGCCTACTCCCGCTCCTCCCCTCTCTTATTGGCAAATATCAGGTGGGCTTTGTCCCTGGCAGGGAAGCCAGGGACAACACTACCAAGGCCATTAACCTGCACCACTGGCTTACGTCCCACAATGAAAAGGGATTTTTCCTGTCTCTGGGTGCGGAGAAGGCATTTGACAGGTTGGCCTGGGACTACCTAGCTGCAGTACTCCAACACTTAGGCCTACCCAACAGACTGATGACTTTAATCCTGTCCCTTTATGCTACCCCCACTGCAAGCATAAGGGTTAATGGCCACCTGTCAAATGCCTTCACCATCCGAAATGGAACGAGACAGGGATGCCCTCTGCCCCCTATTCTATTTATCTTGACGCTTGAACCTCTCCTTCGACGCTTACAATCTAATGAAGACATCAGGGGAATTCAGGTAGCAGGACACACGCATAAGTTAGCGGCATTCGCGGATGACATCCTTCTGTTCCTCAGCGAGCCGCTAACGTCTATCCTGAATCTGCTCAAGGACTTTGAAACCTTTGGCAAACTCTCCAACTTGAAAATCAATTTTTCAAAGTCCAACGCTCTAAACATCACTTTGCCTAACGAACTGGTATCCCAATGCCAAACCGCATTCCCCTTCTCCTGGAAACAGGAAGCTATCACATACTTAGGAATTCAACTCCCCAAGCATTTGTCCAACTTATACTCCAAAAACTTCCTCCCGCTGTCACGCTCCATCACTGAAGACCTACGAAGATGGGACAAACCCCACTTCTCTTGGTTTGGCAGGGCAGCTATTCTTAAGATGAATGTGCTCCCTAGAGTCCTGTATCTTCTACAGACAATTCCCATCCAACTCCCTGCCTCCTTTTTCGTGCACCTTAAACGCGCGTCCACACAATTTTTATGGAAACATAAACGCCCAAGAATCAGCTATAGTCAACTTACGAGCCCTAAACCCCCATGAGGCATAGGTCTTACGGATCTCAAATTGTATTCCCTTGCCTGCTAAATGGTCAGAATCATTGATTGGTCAGCCCATGGGTCGGATAAGGATTGGGTCACTATAGAAAACGCTTTCTCGAACCTACCCATCAACCACACACCCTGGATCCCCCCTTCCTCTGTACCTAAGGCTTTAAAAGAACATCCCCTTGTGTACGCTACCCTGACCAACTTTAAAGAAGCTTGCAAAAAATTAAATGTCTCATCCAATCCTGGGCCCCTCATGCCTATTCGGCTTAATCCCGCGTTTCCCCCTAGCAAGTCCGTAACCTTTCTTAAAAATAACTGGCCACATAAAGAAATGTTTGCGCATCAGTTTTATAAAAATGGGGAGATCCTGGATTACTCTGCACTCCCGACAGATAGGGATATTCCCCCCGTACCTAAATGGTCTTACTTTCAAATACGCCATTTTCTTAAAAAGGTCCATAGAGAAGCTGAATTCTCTAGGCAGCTGACACCTTTTGAGACCCTCTGTTCACAAGCCTCTCCCCAGCGCCACCTAATTTCGATGGCCCACTCACTCCTCTCCCAGTCCAAATCACCAAAAACTTGGAAAGCATGCTTAGCATGGGAAAGGGATCTGCAAATGGAGATCTCGGAAGAAGAGTGGGAAAAAATCTTTATCATCACGCATAAAGGTTCCCTGAATGTGTATACCCAAGAGAACAATTTCAAACTAATTTCCAGATGGTATCGAACGCCGGCTCTAATTAACAAGTTTATCCCAGAGATCCCTAACAAATGCTGGAGGTGCTTTGGTACTGATGGATCCCTACTACACATATGGTGGTCGTGTCCCCGTATCCAGAACTTCTGGACCCAGGTGCATAGCATAGCCAGCTCCATTACTGACATCCCTATTGATTTTACAGCAGCTCGCATGCTCCTACACCACACTTCAATTCCAAACCGCTCCTATATGCACTCACTAGGCTTGCATCTACTCAACGCTGCCAAACTTTGCATTCCTATCCATTGGGGATCTCCCACTGTCCCCTCCACCACTGACTGGTTAAAAAGGGTAGCAAAGATAGCTGAGATGGAGGAACTCATTTACATTGCTAAAGACTCCCCACACAAATTCGCACAGATCTGGGATAGATGGATAATTTTTCAAAGCAGTAACCCCTTGAACTCCGAGGCCAACCTGACTAGTCCTTCACTTAATGGGTAATCACCCGTCTGATCTAGGGAACCCCTCCGCCTTGCCTCGACCGATTGCTCGGTCCCAGGTTATTTAAGCTAGACTGCCTTATCGTTCCCACCCCTCATTCTGCACATGGACGAATGGGGGAGCCCGGAGAGAAGACCCCCTCCCTAACCTATGCACCCACTACCTACCCCCCATCCCCTCTTTTGCTGTTCTCCCGTTCATACCCTTTCCTTCTTTCTTTTTGACTTTGCTATCCCCCTGCACGGGGATTAGACCTTTGACGCAGACACCCATCCCCGAGAACGGTTGACGACTTCTCACTGACGGAGTGAACCCCTCCCCGGCCCCCTATGCCTCTCTTCTGGCTGAAGTTTTACCGCCCACCCACCACCTCCTTCCATTATACCCCGGGGAAACAGCCCGATTGCCATGGACGACTGAACATCCCCGAGACGAGCAATTTGCCACTGCACAGATACCCCTTAACACTCATTGTGATTGCAATCTTGGAGAGGAAACGGAAAGGAGTTGAGAAGTAGGGGACATAGCACTGTGTTAAGTTTGAACAGGAGATGCTGGGAAGGACTCACCTCCGATTTCCACTTCGAAACTAAGCTCTTTCCGACTGTTCACCTGTACTATTATTTCCATTGTTATTGTCTGTGATATCGACTTGTACTTTACTTATTTAGTACATCAAGTCATGCTTGTTATACTTTTTTCTTTGAAAATAAATAAACATTTTATGAAAAAAAAAAAAGAAATAGAGTTGGCAAACCATACTCTGACCCACTCTTAATTGGGTCAGGGTTCATTATAGGTCAGTGCTGGGTGACTCATACTTGCAGCCCTCTGGTGTCTCCCCCTGGTCTGGAAGGTTGGAGAACTTTCTAGAATTAGAGGGCAGGGGTTAGCAGGAGCTGCCATGCATATTTATGAGGCCTTAGCCAATCCCCAGAGGTGGGCTGGTAGGGGGAAAAGAATACCTCATAAATAGACATGAGCCATGCCAGCAGAGGCATTCAGGTGGAAGATGGAGATGAAGTGTTGAGGAGACTGTCGGTGTCCCCGAGGGGTCCCCCCTAGTCTGGGGGGTGTCCTCCCTTGGGCCTGGGCTCAGGTGCTGTGGGGGTCCTGCCAAAACACATGGGAGGAGGTCTTTGTGGAGGCATGGGAGCAAGAAAGGACAGAGTGAGTAGTTCAGCACTATTGGGGACTAACAAAGGAGGGAGGCTGTCACATGTAGCGAGTCTCCCTTGAAGACAGTGGTGTGCTTAATTCTTCAGTCCTTTCCCGAAGAGATCTGCTGAGAGTGAGCCAGGTGTGCTGGTGAAAAGTGAACTGGGAGGGCTGGTGAAGAGTCAGTCAACTTGACTGGTCTGAAAGAGGCAGCTGCAGCCAGGTGGGCTGGCAGGGTCTGAAGAGGTGGTGCTGGGATCAGTGACCACAAAGGAAACAGGAGGGAAAGTTACAACTGTGTCACTCCATGTGTGCTACCATTGGGGGACTGTGAGTTCCTGCCTGTAATGGACTGATAGGGAGCCTGTCAATTTTCCCCAGGCGTGCACCAGCAGAGGCTGAGCAAGAGTGTGCGGGAGGAAAGTGAAAAGGCAACTATATAGCTTGTCCCTAAAGTTGTTGAAGTCAAGTGGGCATCTCATAACTTCACATCCCAATGCAAGTTGTTAACCCCCTAATAAACATCAAAGACAAAGCTACGGAATGTTTCCTGACTCTATGGGGTTCATTTACTAAAGGTACATAGACTGTGAACTTCAGAAAGTGCAGTTGCACTCAGCAAGTACAGTTGCTCCAGAGCTTAGTAAATGAGGTAAAACTTCACTTTGCAAAGAATACCCAATCACGTACAAGGAAAATCTTATACAAACAGCATTTTTCCTTGCACATGATTGGATGATGGAAGTCAGCAAAGCCTCTGCTCATTTACTACGCTCTGGAGCAACTGCACTTACATATTTTCCTTTAGTAAATCACCCCCTGTGTGCCTATGAAGATTCAATGTGCCTGGTTGTGCATGGGTGGGGATCCCTTTCATCTGTAGCTCCTACTTGGGGTGTGCTACACTACAATTTCCCAGGAGCTGACAGTCATCCACAGGTAGTTCTTCAGAGAGGGGGCTAAAAGATCCTTCTCCAGACCAGGACTCCAGGACAGTGCATTCCAGCATTAAACCATTAGTAATCCTCTCCAGGCCCTCAGCACAGCTCCTCCTGAGGCCCTTGTCTCATAATAGCTGCTCTCCAGGGGCAGCAGCCCCGGGAGAACTGGAACCCTCCTAGCAGAGGAAGAACATTCTAGAAAGGCCTCCCTAAACATTTATCACCTCCCCAGCCACCTTCTATATGCCCCCTTTCAGGGATTGGCTGAGGCTTAATAAATAATATAATAATAATAATATCACTGGATAGCTGACCCTTCCTGCCCTATATTCTGGAAGCAGGTAGGAGAAATCAAATAGAAAGAAAGGACTCGCTGTTCCAGGTGAGTTGAATGTGCCTGATGGAACCTAAACCGAGTGCTAGCCCTGACCCATCTCTGTGGGTGTATTCAAGGTAAAGAAGAAATGGCTGAACATCAGATGGTTTCTAATGCTGTTTATTTAGTGACCAAGTGAGCCCATGAGACACCAACACTCAATCTCATAGACACGTTTCACACAATAGGCCTGGACACCAGTCCTGGACACCAGTAGCTTCACCTGTGGAGTCTCTGGATTTGAACAAATAATCCTTGCAAGAACAAATACTGTAATTGCAAGTATGTCTGTACTCATGTTCACAAATATAGTAGGGGCTGGTGCTATTATTTATATACAGTATATATTGCTAAGGAAAATGTCAGTCAGTCCTCTGTAAGCTTACAAAGGTCAGGTTGTATGTGTTTGCTGTATCTTTATTTATTTTTTTATTGGGAACAGCAGCATAACCTGTGATAAAGGATCCACACAGATGAGTACTTATTTTTAAAGGTTGCCATACGCTGTTTGAGTTTTATCTGATTCCTGATAAACTGGCTGAAATTTGATTAGTGGTTGGCCATGTCATCTACCTCCTGCCCAACATCATTTGGATGAAAAATCAAGGGAACCAGCAGAAAAATGTCAAGCAAACAGTAGTTGCATCCAGTCAAATGTGTGGGTATTCTGGTAGTCATGGTCAGAATACATTAGCCCAGGAAGGGGATTCATCCATCTGTACTGTATAGCATGTATGTAGCAATCTGTTAGATTCTAATAGTGTAAGGCCAGCATAGAAAGAGGGTTTTGATTAAGAGGTGCCTCCAGCAGAGAGGTCTTCTTGACCATGAAATTCTGCAAGGAGGTATGCCTTTGAGACACCCTGGGTTTGACCCACTAGTAACAACTCAGATGTACTTGTTGAAGACTGTATGACAGAGGTAATAGTAATACAGTGGATGCTGGTGGTCTGGAAGATGGAAGACAGAGATGAGGTTTGATCTAGGCCAAGGTCAGTGTTGTCAGAATCACTGCCAAAATGTCAGCCAGAAGCAAGGTCTGATTCAGACTGTTGTCAGCAACAAGAGGTCAGTAGGGAAGAAAGGGTGCCAAAATGATTTAGAGCCAATAGATAAAGAAGTGTGAACTCAGGTCAAAGTCAAGGGAGTGAGATGATCAGGTCAGGAACACTCATGAGGAATCAGGACACACAAAGCCAATCTCCCAACCACAGGGCTCTTGCAAGTGCTTTCTAAATTGAGACCTGATGCAATGGGTGTTTGGATGCGTATACACCTTAGTATGGGTACCCTGGTTCGTACACAGCCATCAACCAATGACATTTCATATTTCATATTTTTCATATTAAAATATACTGTATATTATAGTTTAATCATAAGTAGGGACGGTTAAGATCATTTACATTTATCTGATGAAAATAAATATTACCAGTACTCTTTAGGCTCCCTAGGTACAGGGTGTCCCTCTAGATGTTTTAGAGCACCCAGGAGGGGCAGGGGTAGCATCCAGCCCTCCTGCAAGCAGCCTGTTAAAGTCTACGACAGACTGTGGCTGGAACAGGCTGAACCCTGTAGTGAGTGGTACTTGCTTTTAGAGCCCTGTGCGTTTAGGGATGGAGGTCCAGAATGCAGAAGACCTGACTTTGACAGGCTGCCTGAAATGGAGCTGAGCATTGCAACTGTCCCCTCCTAGTGCATTAAAATGGGTCTATCCTCCTATCTCCTTTACTGCAGCTAAAAAATCTGGGTTATCTGTCACTTACTCCCTTTGCACCACTTGCTATTGTACAGACAAGAAAGAATAGCAGAACCCATTTCCAACCAGTGTGCCTGATGACCCGGTGAGCCACTAAACCCTAGGTCCACACCTATGCATTTTTTTGTGCATTTTGCAGTTTGCAGAGATGCACTACAGTCCATTTAACATGGTTTCCTATGGTACAAGTTCACATCTATGCGTTTTGCGTCCGGTGCATTTTTGGAAAGAGTTGGGTACCTTTTTTTCTGTGTTTTGTGGGTAATAGACTTCAATGGAACCACACCACAAACGCAAGTGTTGTGTTTGTGATGCAATTTTTTATGCGTTTTGTGTATATCATTTTAACACTGTATATAGCTGGTTGCTAAGCAGGGGGCAGGGAAGCCACCTGCCACGTCCTTAACAACAGTGTGGGGTTTTCCCCCAGGTCCATACCATGCAGTCCACCCCCCCCACCCCCCCCAAAGCACCTTGCTATTTTTTTAAATAAAGGACTTGTCAAAAGCGGCTCTTTTTTTTCATTTCACTGCTTCTTTACCCGATATACATTTGATGGAGGGGGGCGGCGAGATTGGGGACCCCCTTCTCAAAGGAGGGCTTCCAGATTTCAATAAGCCCCCTCACCTGCAGATCCTGACAACCACCAGCCAGGGTTGTCGGGAAGAGGCCCTTGTCCACATCAACATGGCAGAGCCCCCCCAAAGCACCCATCCCCCCATGCGGCCTCGTATGGTTCAGGGGGGTCGCTCATCCTCGCCCCTTCCTCATCCTATCCCCTCCCTTACCCATTCACCTCAAAAAACAGTGATATATAAAAAAAATCCAAGAGCTGTTTTTAGACAATCCCTTTATTAAAAAAATAGCTCTGAGCCGTCTTCTCCTACCGTCATCTCTCCTGCCGCTGTCTTCATCCCGCCACCATCTTTCCTGGTGCCATCTTCTCCCGCCGACATCTCTCCTGCTTCCCGTCTTCTCCTGCTGCCCGCTGCTTTCTTCTTCCTCGCCGCCGGTTACCCCGCAATAAAAAAAGCCGCTCTTTTTCTGTGGCTGTCTTCCTCCGTTGTGTTGTTGCCTGCTGTCTGGCATCTCTTATATAACCGTGGGGCGTGACCACCTGATGACATTGTCACGTCACAAGGGGCGGGCTCTCTGGGTGATGTCATTGGATGGCCCACCCATGGCTATACAAGAGATTCCAGGTAGCGGGCGAAAACACAATGGCGGAAGACAGCCACAGAAGAAGAGCGGCTTTTTTTATAGCGGGTAACCGTCATTGAGGAAGAAGACAACAGCTGGAGAAGATAGCACAAGAAGACAGAACCAGGAAGAGACAGCAGCTGGAGAGACAGCAGAGGGAGAATAAGGCGGCAAGAGAAGGTGGCAATGGGAGAGACGGAGGCCGGAGAGAAGGCCAGCGGGAGAAGATGCCACTAGGGGAGACACCATTTTTTTTGCATTTTTTTTTGCTGCCAATATTTTTTTTACATTCAACTGTCAGCATTAAAAATGCAAAACGCACTGCAAAACGTGCCTGAAGTATGCGTAGCCGCATAGATGTGAACCTAGACTAACTGTATTCTAGTACTCCTGTGAAGTCACTTTGTTGACATTGCTGGCTAAACTACCAACAAGAGGAGATTGCAAGGAAGTCTGCACTCTGCAGCAGTGGATATGAATAGGAGAGACTAAGACAGGTTAGCAGCAGTCAGTGGCGTAACTAGAACCTTCAGGTTGTGAGCCCTGTAGTTCCACCACTGGTATCAGTGTTTTTTTTATTATTTATTTTTTATTTTTAGGTGCCCCATTGGGGGACTGTCCCTAGGCAGGATGGGGTCCCCGTCCCCAGAAGAGATTAGGTCCTTTTCTCCAGGGCAGATGAAGTTACTGCCCCCAGGTGAGAAGGGGTCCCTGTCCCCAGGGGAGGTGGGGGTCCCTGTCCCCACATGAGAAGTTGTCCCTGTCCCCAGGGGCAGATGGAGGGGGTATGTAAAGGTGTGTGGGGGATGGGGTCCTCTCACTCACCATGACCAAACTGCAGGCCGCGCACTCATCCATGTTGGCCTGGGCTCCATCCAGTGTGCTGGACGGGCCATCAGCACATCTCCCAGAAAGACCTTTCATCATCTGTGTATGACGGGGGAGGAGGGGGGCTGGCAGACAAGCCTGCAGTGTCCTCCGGGGAGCCGACTTTACCCGGGAGAAGTATGCAGTGCAGTGTGGGCAGGACTCTGGCTGGGGAGAACAGACATCGGACTGAGCGGCAATGCATGGCGCAGGAGAGGCGTACTCTGCGGAGCCGGCCGAGGACATCACAGGGCCCAGTTGCGGTCGCGACTGCTACACCCCCTATAGTTACGCCCCTGGCAGCAGTGCATCACAGCTGCAGATTCTCCAGTCTAGAGGATAAGGGGGTAAAAGGGATGTGGCAGATTGCAGCAGGTAATATATGGCAGGTCCAGGACTTGTCTGTTTTGTATGCATTTTTTGGACACCATAACTCATGGAGTGAATAGTAGGGCTGTTGTGGCAGAGACAGAAGAAGAAGACAGCTATTTGCAGTCTCACAGGTAAGTTAGGGCTTGCACCACAAAGTGTTTGGTAATAGTTATTATCACGTAGCATAGTTTCAGTCTTTGAAATGTATTCTTCATTGCATCTTATCACACATATAGAGTGAGCTTTAGTGCATTTCATTGCAGAGATGTGAATGCTCTGTGCAGCAGAAGGTACATTTTCCAAGATCCTTCATGGGCACAAATAGCTATTTCATTTTTAAATGTTCCCTATAACACAGCAAATCTTCAATTTTGAGTTTGGGTCCACTTTAAGGTATTAGAGGGCAGCTGGACTTGCTACAGTTACCTTATACCACTATTTATGTCTACTTTATGCCTAGGTGGTGGAACAGTCCTATTACCCATGGCTCCATCTTAAAAGGAAGAAAAGAGCGATGTGATCGATTTTATCACCTCTATTCCCCTCCAATACCACTCCCCTAGTCAAATAGGGTATGGAGAGCACACTTTATTTTTTTTGTACTGGGCACTATAGGATAATTTCTTAGCAATACTGTAGATTTTTATGTAGATTTTTTAAGTGCTGGGGGAACCTGGAGCTCTGCTTTTAGAATTGGCTACTCTGCCAATTTAATTAGTTTCAATGCATAATATTCATGTTTGACTGAAGAATAATAGCACATACCTAAAAAACACTGCAAAAGGAAAATATTTTTAATGGGAATCCCATTGTAGCTGAACATTTTGAACTTTTTAGGTCACTGAATCATTTATTCTCTTGAGTCTGTGCCTCATATTACTTCCTCATTACTCTCCAGATATCCAGCCAATTGCCTCCATATATAACTCCCATAACGTCTCCACCATGCACAGTTCTGTAGTATGATTCACGCAAAATATTTAAACTTGGTCATAAATACACCCAGAACACACACAGAATCCCCTCGTTGGGCTTTATTGGTTTATAAGGTGTTTCATGTATTGCGACGAAGGCCTCCACCTGGCTGCACCAAACAGACCATATTTCCTTCTCGTCGTCTTCCCAGTCTACTTAAACTAATTCTTGATTTCACAGCCTATTTATGATGGAAAATAAACTCTGATCCAAATCTTTGTTCTCTGTGTGGAGGTGTAAAGGGCTCATGGTCTGTTCCTTCTATGGCACACTGATGTTTCTGATTAGGTATATAGGGGCTGTGCAAACTCACCTAACAATTGGTGCTAAAAACCCTTCAGAATTGTCTTAATCTGACTCATTCTGCATTTCCTGCTATTGAGTGTAAAAAAACAGAGTACAATTTGCCTCTACTGCTACGAGTACATACATTTTAAGCTATAAAAGAATAACATGCTTGGGGAAATGAGGTTCCCACACATGTTCAATATGATTAATCAGTAACCAAGTAATTTAAAGCCCAGCTCTACTGTTCCCTCGACCCTCCATCATCTCTACCTGTAGAATAAACATAGAAAAGGCACTTTGTGTAAAATGTGTTCCCCTCCTGTTGATGTCTGTTTACTTATGCATATCAGTTATGCAAAAAATCCACTTAGACAAAAACTTTCACAGTTTTATTGTTTTGGATTTTCATTGTGCATGTTGGTAACAGGTAGACACGTGCAGAGTGAAATATTTTGTTTTGGAATTTCGTTTTCATCCGAAAAATACATTTATTTAATTACTCCCGAAGTTCGTTTTTATTAATTCAAAAATGGCATTCGTCCAAAAATCGACATGAATTACGGTCGAATCTGTCTTTGAAGGCTTATGGTGTCTGTCGAATGTATAAAGAAGGTTCGACGGAGCTGCAAAACTCTATATAGCCTATAGGCAGGGCATTTGACTCTGGAAATATACGATTTCAGCGTTGTACAGTTTCAATGCTCCGTCGAATATTATTATAAACGTGTGTGTTTTTCGTTGCTTTGTCGAATCTCCATTGTTCATGTTGAATGAATGGTCTAAGTCTCAGTGTCAGGTGTCAGATAGTGAGTGACTGATAATAACGAATATGGCGGCAACCCATTGTGAGAGCGACATGGAGGCATTGGAGGACTTTCCTGGGCCATCTACAAGTGTTTATGTATATATATATATATATATATATATATATATATATTTATATGTTATATACTTGTACAAACAGAAAGTGATGGAATTGTGATAGCGATCACTGATCAGACAGGTAACAAAATTCTATAATAATAAATCCCCCCCACAACACAGACAGCCTCTGAGGCTATCACAACAACACTAGCAGCAACACTAGTATCACTGTAAGGTTCTCACACTAACACAATAGCAGCAGATTATTTGGAAAAAGCTAAGTTGAACTGTAGCTTGCTTCCCTATTGTTCTGCTAATGTGCTTATGCTTAATAATAATAATATATAATAATTTGGGTTCTCTGACAACGGACTAGCTAAGATTGACTGTCTTCTAAAATTATTCATTGTGTGTGACTCTCTCTGCTAGCAATTGTAAGTGAAACTAAGTTGGCTGTATGTGTGTACTTAGTTCTAGCTATTTTACTGCTCCTCCTCTTTGGTTACAATCAGCCAATAACATTCATCATCATCATCATTTTTATTTTACTTCCCCCACCCAATTCCAGAATCTTTTCTTTCTGTCAAATCTTTTCTCTCTATGTTGAATAATTTCTCTCTGTCGAATCTTTTTTCTATACAATCTTGGACTAATAGAGGTAAGGTTAGGCACATTCGACCACAAGTTCAATAGACACAGATTGTTATTGTCAGAGTCATGTGGAATCTCCTATTCTATATCGAACTGTTGTAACCAGGAAAACGAAAATAAAGCATTTATTTATGTTGGATCTTTAGTTTTTTCGGATCCTGCACTTTCGTTATCGTTTGTCAAAACAAAAAACGAAAATACCTGAAATTCGGAACGAAAATGCATTCGGACGAAAACGAATGCACATGTCTAATACCAGGTAAGGTCTAAAATCTTACGTTTCTCATGCATTTGAGTATGTAGAGTCACCCTCTTGTAACAGCAAATATTTAGCTGTTTATGAGATTAATCTGGTAGTCCACTATTGTGTAAATAGTTTAGGAGATGGATCAGCCCCAAAATGATTTAATACCTGGGTACAAAAAAAAAGTGCAGTAAAGCACCTGGAGGAAAGAACATCACTATTTATTTCGTCGGGCCGAATACATATTCAGTATAAAATACTGCAACTTTTGCTCAGTACAGCCATACCCCACTTTTAAGTACACAATGGTGTTTAATTACTAAAGCTGAAAAGTGCAAATTCAGGCTCCCTTCTGCAGTACACTTTTTCTTCTTCTATTGCCAAAATGTAATCTCCCATATGCCAATATATCACAGGGTCAATTGTTTTACCCTCATATTTCTAGGTTTCTGGACCAAGTTATTGGTTGTGCAAAATTCACAGAATTCCCTCTGTTTATTTATCATTGACTCCCTAAACCAGTATTTGAGTCAAAAGCACCACTTCTGCCCAGGTTTTCTCACACAAACTTATTAGCTGTTAACCGACAGAAGGTTTTCAGCAGAAGGTTATATTCCACACCTCCCAAATCCCCCACTGCTCCGGATGAACTATTGTAGATCTTCCATATGGAAAACATGACCTACTAATTTGGCCAGGACCAGTGCTCGAAGGAGTCTTTTCCACATGTCCACAGCTCTTACTGTGAAGAAGACTTTCCCTATTTGGGGATTAAATCTATTTTCCTCCAGACATAAAGAGTGCCCCCTTGTCCTCTGTGATGACCTTAAAGTGAACAACTCTTAACCCATGTCACTATATGGAACCCTTATGTATTTATAAATGTTGATCATATCTCCCCCTTAATCTTCACTTCTCAAGAGAGAATAAACTCAGTACAGCTAACCTTTCCTCATAGCTGAGCTCCTCCATGCCTCTTATCAGTTAGGTTGCCTTTCGCTGCACTTTCTCCAGTTTCCAGTATCCTTTTTAGAACTGGTGCCCAAAATTGAACTGCATATTCCAGATGAGGTCTTACTAATGATTTGTACAGGGGTAAAATTATGTCTTTCTCTGTAGTTCATACTTCTATCAATTCAAGAAAGGATTTTGATCACTTTGGAAATCACAGCTTGGCATTGCATTCTATTATTAAGCTTATGATCTACCAGAAAACCCAGATCCTTCTCCACCATGGATTCTCCCAGTTGTACTTCCCCAAGTATGTATGATGCATGCATATTTTTAGCCCGCAAGTGCATAACTTTACGTTTATCGACATTAAACCTCATTTGCCAAACAGTAGCCCAATTAAACAGTCCATATTGGTTGGCTTTTAAATTGGAGACATCCTGCAAGGATTTGATCAAGAGTCGCAGAGTATGTGTGGGCTGCATGGAAATAGCTGAGGTTTCCCAAACATCAATGGAGAAAGTAGCTGGACCATCCTGTGGCAAAATAATTTAACTTTTTTAGCACTGTTAGAAGGAATTTAACTTGAGGCAAAGCATGCAATCCTTTCAGTCATCAGAGATGGGAAAGTTAGTTCAGCTTCTGGACCCCTGATTTTAATATTTAGGTTGCATGTTTTATGTATCTCAGTTTATCAGCTTATGTAAGGACGCATACTATTTTACTGTGTCAGTACATATTTTATGTTTTAGCAATGGTTTACAAGTTCTGCTATGTTATTAGTAATGTTGATTGTAAATGATACCCATCTATGATATTGTTTTTATCATGGGTGTGCCTACCTATGCCCTGATAAAGATTCATACCCAATTATTAGTTGTACTAAGAAGGGGGGATGTAAAGCCTGTTAGGAAGTAGGCAGGTTTAGCCTTTAGTAAGGATAGGTGTAGTTTGGTTGTGGGAAGTAGGAGCAGATTAGTAAGTGTGAAAGGAAGTTGTAAGGAGAACTATTTATTGGAAGGGGGGGGTTTGGAGTCTGTGCCTAGCTTGCGACCATGTGCAACCTCTCTCTGTGGCTTCCTCTTTGGACATAGCCAGAACCTGTTCTCCCGAATGGAGCTCACCAGGATAGCTGGATATAAGCTAAAGAAGAAAACTCAAAGCAATACCCCTGTAATGGGTGATGTATCTGGACTGGGCAGCCACAAAAGATGTAAATTGGAACAAGTTAATGTTAAACATTGAACTGCTCTGAACATTGGACTGTTAAGTGTGACTTTTTATTAAATGTCTCTTTCTAATAAGCTACCAGTTGAAATCACACTTAGTCTCGTCTTATTCCCATGGAAATGGACGGTAAGCCTATACCTGAGAAGCAGATACATGAGAGCAGTTCTGGTCAGGCAGCAGGTGGTAACTTAGTTTATGATTGTCACCCTGTCTGTCGGTGAGTCCCCCTGCAATGCCACTCACCAATAACCTGGGACCCCTACATTTCACACTAACCTTGTTGTACAGCAGGAGCGTTTGTAGACTAGGTATGGAGCCAGTGGAAGCAGAGGGGCCCCACTGTGTGTGTACGGGTGTGTCCTGATGTAGCCTGAAAGCTGAGAATTAATGAACTGGAGTGGTGGTAACTTAAGCAGTGTAGCATGACTGGCTTCAAAACCTGTCAAAAGGGTTGCTGCATGCATGCATTTCACAAAACCTCAGGTGGATCATCTTTGGGGCTAATGCAAAGAACCTAATAGGATGAATCCATATAAAATGGCTATGAGCAAAAGTTTGTCTTACCTACTATAGAGCCAAAAGCATGTGTACACCCATCCAAATTAGTATAGGTTAGTATATATGAGTATAGGTGTGTCCAATGAGGGGTACTGTTAATGCTACAGCACACAGTGGTTGATTTACTAAATCTGGAGAGTGTAAAATGTGATGCAGCTGTGCATGGTAGCCAATCAGCTTCTTACTTCAGGTTGTTACATTAACCACTTGCCCTCCGAAAGGTTTACCCACCTTCATGACCAGGCCATTTTTTGTGATACTGTACTGCGATATTTTAACTGACAATTGTGCCACTGTGCGACGCTGTACCCAAATAAAATTGATGTCCTTTTTCCCACAAAAAGAGCATTCTTTTGGTGGTATCTGATCACCTCTGTGTTTTTTTTTTTTTTTTTTAATCTTATTTTTTATTAAATTTTGCACAAAAGATAACAGCAATATAGGACTTACATTTTCGTGTAGATGTAGTCGTTGCTTCCAGTTGGGAAGCTTAGTCTAACAAAAGCAAGCATATTGCAAACAAAGATGTACATGTTAATAGTTAAGAACAAATCCTGAGAGGATGAGAGCACCATCAGTCACCCCTGAACACCCCTTCTGGGAACTAACTGTGTCCTGGGGAGAGTGACAGCGCTGCCCAGTCCTGGGCTATAGTAAGTATAACAAATTGCAAAAGTAGGGGTGAACACACAAAACAACAAAAAAAAAAAAAAGAGGGAGGGGTAAAGTTAGCAGTCACCGCAGTAAAACCAATATTCTTTAACACCTAATATCATAGTCATTTTACGCTGTTGCTGTTTTGCATCTATACTCCGGTTCTTCGGTGTGAGAAAGATAAGTATCAAGTGGTGGGGACAAGACGTGAAAAGTCACGGTGTGACACAGGAGGATGTGGACGTCGCTGGATTGGGGCACCTCTGTGGTTTTTATTGTTTGCGCTAGACCTGCTGATTGTCTTCGGCTGTGTCCAATCACAGCGAGAATGGGTCATCAGCGGCACGCACCCCGACCCAGAAGTGCAGGATAATGTACAGGTATGTGATCCTGGAGCTGCTTTGCTGATATATATAGTATATGGTCTGCAAGAGATGAAAAAACTGAAAGCTGATTTGTTTCTATGCCGAGCTATACCAGATTTTGCATTCTCCAGTTTTAGTAAATCATCCCCAAAATAAAATTTTAGACAATTATGTGCTTCCAACCTTGGGGCAACAGTTTGAAGCAGATCCTTATATATTCCAGTATGACTGTGCCCCTATGCACAAAAACAGCTCAATTTTTGGTGTGGAGGAATTTGCATGGCCTACATAAAGCTCTGAACTCAACTCTACTGAACAACTTTGGAATGAATGAGAGCTCTGACTGTGAGCCAGGGCTCATCCTGCACCAGTAACTAGCCTCATAAATGCCATTCTTGCTGCATGTGCCTTCCCAGGAAAGTATAGACTCTTATAGAAGGCAACAAAAAATAAAGTAAATTCTTTTGGAATTAGATGTTCAGCAGGTTTATATAGGTGTGATGGTGAAATGTTCACAATGTTTAGCCATTTGAAGAGAGATTTAAAAACTTGTGTACACAGAATCTGGTGTAGCGCTGCATAGTAACCAATCAGCTTCCAGGTTTTATTATCAAAGCTTAATTGAGTAAACTAAAGTTAGAATATGACTGGTATAAAATATGAAGATTAATGATAAATAGTTATATATGACATAAATGTTACTTTGGCTCTTTATTCTTCATCTTTATACATTTGCCATCTGCTACTCTGTAGTAGACACAATGAGAGATATTTTATTAGGATATATATATATATATATATATATATATATATATATATATATATATATATATATTTGACCACTTTTAAATTTATCTAATTCGATTTTATATTAATCCAATATAAGACCTCCCAAATTCTTGTTCACTTCATAGAACAAGAGAAATGGGCCAAGTTGTTGGGGTCTTTTAAGGCTCAAAATCAAACTTGTTTCAGAGTTCCATGTGTTTTCTGTCTGCTGTGTTGGGATTGAGAAGCACTTTAAAATGGCTTGGATATTTATCACACAAATTGTGCCAATCATTTTCTTACTTGAAATGCGTATAACCAGCCAAGCTACCTCACAGGACTCTTAAAATGCCCAGGAGACTTAATGGAATCACACATGTCAAGTTGTGCCAAAAATTAGATTCTTATATAAATCTGATTTTAAACATTATAGAAGGGGCTCTGGAGCAAATAACAATTTTTACTGTGGATGTATTATATTAAGTGCACATGGTCGAAAAGCAAATTTTTTATGATTTACTGCATGCCATTAATCTGGAAAAACAAACTGAGCCAAGAAGTGAATAAAACTTTAATACAAGGTACAAATGTGAATTAACTTGTTTCCAGATATGTTGTTTTTTTTAAAAGTGCCGTTTTATTGTCTTTACGCCAGTTAGCTCCTCAAATCTCGAGTTATGGGCACGATCCTGGCTTGTAAGATGTTGATGAGCACACCAGGCTATGTCAGCAAGTCTTGATAAGTCTTTTTGCTGGATTAGAGTGAAAAAAAAAATGTTGCCATATATTTGAAGAAGACGGTTTTAGGGCTCATTGAGCACAAAGTAGAGATCAAAGCCTGCAGACACACTGACTCCTAAGTAGGATAATCGTGTAAAACTTGTACCTTCTACCTATGCTTAAAAGTACCAGAATATAGTGCTTAGTTGTTTCCTAAAACACATTAATATCATTAAACTTTTAAAGGTACACTCCAGTCAATATTTAAAGTGATTATAAACCCTCACCTTGTAAAATAACCCATGCAATTTAAAATAGAAATGAAAGCAAAAGTTTGTGTATAGATATAAAAAACATTATAAACAACTTTTTTACCCCTTTTTTTTTATAAGTGATTATATTTCCTTTGTTGTCAGCTGCATAATAGCTGGGGGTGAGAAACGGCAGCATACTGAGCTTCCCAATGTAAGGCTGTGCAGGGTGGAGTATCAGGACAAGTGTGGTCATTGGAGGAGAGCACAGCTAGAGATCTAACCATAGTGTGTTCTTGTGCTTACTGTGGAAAGCAGAAGGACTGGCAGGATCACTAGAGATTTCACATA
Source organism: Lithobates pipiens (assembly GCF_037356315.1). Taxonomy (NCBI): domain Eukaryota; kingdom Metazoa; phylum Chordata; class Amphibia; order Anura; family Ranidae; genus Lithobates; species Lithobates pipiens. The sequence goes on from NW_027507758.1 coordinate 73,853,520, forward strand.
AAGGGAGCAATAGAAAGAGAACATGATACATTCTCATACAAGTACCTGGTACAGCAAGCACATATAAGGAATATGAAATGTTGGGTTTTCATATTCTTTAAATTTAAAGTGTAAGTTCACCTTTACAGAAAATCTGTAAGGTGACCTTACATTGGACCCCCTCCCCATCCACCACAATGTCCCCTCCCCTGTCCCGCTGTACTGTAGTCCCATGATCCTGCTCTGTCAGGGAGCAAAATGCCACTTCATAAATCCAGGGGTTGGAAATTCCCATGGCTCAATCTTCTTCCCGTACCTCTCATGTACGAACAATAGGCGTTCAAATTGGTCAGCACCTCACATGGATGCTAGCAGAGCAGAAAAAGCAACAAGGGTTTTTAATCCCGGGACCAGCAAATTGGTGTTCCGGTCCCTGACAGTGCAGGATGGTGGAACTACCGTACAGCAGTACCGGGGGATGGAGGCAAAGGTGGTCCAGTGTAAAATCCCTTTACAGATTTTCTTTAGTTTTGGTTAAACTATTGAGGCGGTAAAACCACTGTCCGTTTATTTTTTTGCTCTCTGTGTCCTGCAAGGGGCATTTTCCTTCACTTCCTGTTCCAGAGATACACCAGAAAGAGGAAATCTCTACAAACTGATGGAAATTCCTTCTTATCTCTTATCTTACCACCTTACCTCTTTTTTTGGTGACGCCTATTAAATTTTCACTTTCAATCTTGATGATAGCAGCCACCAGGATGAACGGAGAGGGTGATACTCCCATACAAGGACACAGACACCGATACAGACTTGACAGGGGGCCCTTCCCTACTCTAGCCAAAACTAAACAAAAATTGGTCTAAACATACACTTTATACCTTGAGCTGTATACAGATAATGCAGTTCACCTACTTGAAGTAGAATTATGCTCACCTCCACTCCTGTGGTATCCTGGAGCTCCCTCACTGGCCACGGACATCTTTGGCCAGTCTTCTTGTAGGTACTGATCTTTGGACGTTTTGATTGACCAGATCAAGATGATGATGGTTTTTTTCAATTCAGCAAATGCCGAAATGTTTTAAATATAGTTCCACTTCTTCCATTTGTTATCCAGGCATTGCTACAGTGGTCTACCGTAATCCTTCCTGTTGGTAATCTGGTCATCTAAGAGCCCCAGCAGGTGATGCCGAGTAGAGATTTCCAAACACACCCATGGGGGCTCCTTGCTGCCATTCACCTATAGAATGATTAAATGTTTTATATATATATATATATATATATATATATATATATATATATATATATATATATATATATATATAGATCTACTGATATGTTTCAAATAAAATTGTAATATGTAAGGTAACCACTGCTTGTATATTTTTTTGTCATGTGCCCAGCTTAAATGTCCTAGGATTCCCAGCTTCTCTTTAAAAATACTTTGAGTTCCTTTTCAAAAACATCCTGAAAGTAGAAAGCCAGCACTTTTATCCTTCGGTGTCATCTCCATGACCTGGCTCTGGTGGTCCTCTGGTTTTTTTCTGGAATAATCACATGGTCTACAGAAGCGTATTCTGTATTTTCCTCTGGCAAGTGAATAGACTCTGTTAGGCTCATCGCTGTATTTTTCATTCCTTTGTGTTCATATTAAATCAACAATAAATGACATGGCTCTGAAACAGGAATGTCTAATTTGCAGACCAAGATCAGTGCATCCTTTTTCAAACAAACACTCACAACAGTTACACATTTAAAGTTAAATAAAAAAAAATAAAAAAAATAAAAGAAAATCTGCAGACTGCAGCGGATCTATATTTTGCAGAATGTTAAGTGTAAGCCAGCACTTGGCTGTATTGTAAACTGTAAACCCCCTACGGAATGAAGTTTGGATGAGAAATCCTGGGAAACAGGTGGGTGGGTTTTATCCCAGCATTCGTTCCACACAACGCAGATACACAAAACCCTACTCCAAAATCTTGCAAAGGCTGAGGGAGCAACCATTTACCCTCTTAAGAATTTTTGAGAAGATAAACAACTCCTGGAATGTACACAAGATGACAGGCTCCTTGATGGCAAGTCTCTCCGTTTTTGTTAAACTGTTAAACAAAAACTGAAAAAGTGTCCTTTGCAAGGTTTTCCCTACATATAATCATTAATAATATTTTCTATTTTTAAATACTTAGATTAGAAATGTAATGCTAACTTTTGATCCTTCTATATCCTGTTCCTTCGACTTCCTAAGCCAGGGCATCAACATATATAGCTGCTATTGTTGATGTTGAACCTCATGTGAGGTTGGAGTTTTCTCCTTGTGACCCCTAATAAATGTTTAAGGGTCCCCGCTCAAGCTATCAAGGTCTGATGAGTTGGATGCCGCTGACTAGTGAGGTTGCAGGCTGAGGAAATATCCATCCAGACCCAAAGCATACTGCAGAAATAGGAAGAGATAGCCCATCACCACACACTTCACCCGACCCGAGTAGTTAGCAGGTAAAAGCAGTCTCAGCTCAATTCACCCAGACCATGACTCCAACATGTTTTGCTCTCGTCCCCAAGGCTTAATCATTGAGATGAGGGTCTGCTGGTGGCAGGGGAATAAATACCATCATCAGCCACCTAAATACTGATGTAGGTAAACATAAATATTTGGATGAATGGAGCTGAGGCTGATTTTACCTACTAACCACTCAGCTAGGTGAGGTGTGTGGCGGCTGGGCTATCCCTTCCTATTTCTGGAGTTTTCTCCTTTTTTGATTGAAAATTTAGTTTTCTCCTTGCTGCACATGCATGGTAGGTCAGATGCTCCCCTCTCTGGTCATGCCCTCTAAGGCCTCATTTAGACTAGCAGTTGGGGATCTTAAATCGGGTTAGGGAGTCTCCAAGTAAGACATTCAGATGAGATAGTGAGCTCAAATAGATAAAAAGGAAACAGTGCTGTTTATTTCATACACTGCCATGGAGAGATACAACATAGTTCTCGGCAACGTAAGCAGGTAAAAGAGAAAGTGTTTCTGACTTACAAACATTAAGTTTAACAATATATACGTATGAATATGCATAAGTTCTAGGCGTGTTTTAGTTGTGACCGTATAATTTAGTCTAATAAGCATTCATATCTTCTTAACAGCAAGGGAACAGTTAAGTAGGTGGTTACATAATGTGACTGATAGAAAGTAAAAGAAAACATGGGCATCGCCATAACAGGCATATGCATACCCCACTTTTAAGTACACAATTTACTAAAGCTGGAAAGTGCAAAATCAGGCTCACTTCTGTATAGAAACCAATGAGCTTCTAACCCCAGTTTGATCAATTAAGCTTTGGTAATATAACGTGGAGGCTCATTGGTTTCTGATTTTGCCAGCTTTAGTAAATAAACCTCATTGTGTGCCTAAAAGTGGGGTATGCCTGTATATATAAAACTCAACATTATCAGACCCTTATAATTCTACTCAGGGAGCATTAAAAACATGCAGTTGAGCCACGTTCTTAGAGTCCCTCCCCAACTTCAGACCACACATATGCAGTAAGAAGAAGTGTCGCTTGAATATTATTGCAGCTTCTCCTGGTTACAGCACCCCTCAGGGAAATCTTCTCCCATGTGGAGGAAGAAAAGGGGCAGTGCAAATGGTGACTGGTCATGTGACTATATATTATCAAACAAAAAAGTATTTAATTTGCAATGTAAATAAAAAATGGAGTTAGGAAAATGTCAGTTCCTCCCCCTTGCTGTTAGTGACAGGTGATTTACATATCTCGTGCACTAGCCTAAGAGACATGCATTTTTTTTTAATTCCCTCCCACTCCTTTCTTCTACTGCTCTGCCAAGATTGGATGTTCCCCACCTCAGCATAATTGGGAATGCTGAAGTCATGTGGTTACGTTCCTGTATTTTAACTGGATGTTAGAGATCATAGCCGAAGTTCAGTGTAAGAAATACACAGGAAAAATTGCATATTGACAAGGGGAGTGTAGAGGTGGGTGGGGAGTTTACTGACATCACGACTCCACCCACCGAGCCCCAGACAACAGACCCGCCCACAGAATATGCAGTTTTTCGGTTCTCATAACAGACAGAGGGGAGACATTTGACAGGTAAAGATACATGCAGGAGGCATGTATATCCTTATAGATAACCCCTATGGCAGTAGTTTAGAAAGGATGACATTGGGTTTACATCCACTTTAAGGTAGCCCTGTTCATTTGTATGGTCTGCTTAACCACTTAAGCCCCGGACCATCTTCCAGCTAAAGGACAAGGCCCCTTTTCGCGATTCGGCACTGCGTTGCTTTAACTGACAATTTGTCAGTTACGGTCGAGCGATGTGGCTCCCAAACAAAATTGGCGTCCTTTTTTTTCCCACAAAAAGATATTTCTTTTGGTGGTATTTGATCACCTCTGCGGATTTTATTTTTTGCGCTATAAACAAAGATAGAGCGACAATTTTGAAAAAAACTCAATATTTTTTACTTTTTGCTATAATAAATATCCCCAAAAAATATTTTAAAAAAACATTTTTTCCTCAGTTTAGGCCGATACATATTCTTCTACATATTTTTGGTAAAAAAAAAACGCAATAAGCGTTTATTGATTGGTTTGCGCAAAAGTTATAACGTCTACAAAATAGGGGATATTTTTTATGGCATTTTTATTAATAATTTTTTTTTTCTAGTAATGATTTTTATTGTGACTGCAACATTATGGTGGACACATCGGACAATTTTGACACATTTTTGGGACCATTGGCATTAATACAGCGATCAGTGCGATTAAAAATGCACTGATTACTGAAAAATGTCACTGGCAGTGAAGGGGTTAACCACTAGGGGGCAGTTTAGGAGTTAAGTGTGAGTGTGTGTGTTTTTACTGTTGGGGGGCGTGGCTTGGCATGTGACATCACTGATTGTCTTTCCCTATAACAGAAGATCAGTGACAGCCATACTAGGAAGCACGGGGGGAGAGGTTTGTTTACACTTATCTCTCCCCGTTCTTCAGCTCTGTGACCCGATCGCGGGACACCGGCGGCGATCGGGTCCGTGGTCCCACGGCCACGGTCATGGAGCTCAGGACCGGGTCGCGAGTGCACCACAGGCAGCGTGTGCGTGATCCACGGCTGGGCTCTTAAAGGGCAACGTACCTGTACTTGACGTACATCGGCGAGAGGCAGTCATTAAGTGGTTAACCCACTTAAGAAGGTTGATGTAGCATTTTTGTCAGTGTTTTGCCATACAGGTTAATGTGTTCCCATGTGTTTTGCATCAGTCTACACTCTACAAGAATGAATAGCACCACATTGCACCAATGCACATACCATGCATTACCATACCTAGTGGTAACAAACGCATTACCGTAGGCCCTTCCTGCCTGAGGGTGACTACACACACTTCACCCTATCAAAGCAGGGGGCCATGGTTGTCACTCAGGCTGCTCCCAGGATTCAGACTGAAAACACTTTTTCCTCTCTTCCTCTCCATTACATGGGGGGGGGGGGGCAGGGGAATTAATAGATTGCACAAGATAGTTTGGAAAGAAGATAACAATTAGTGCTTTCAAATCAGCGAACAATGAGTGACAAGGACACTGCATTTTTGGCAGGATCAACAAGTATTTTCTGTACTTGCTGAAAACAATCAGCCACATACCTCAAGGCATCTTGTGAATATACAAGAGTGTCCTTTCAGCTGTAGTAAGCCTAGAGGCGATTCAGTTCGCATTGTGCGCTATACAAGTATTTCATTCATTCATTCATTCATTCAGTAAGAACTAGGTCCTCAGTAAAGCCTAATAATCTGATTTTGGGCCAGGAGGCAAAGGATTGGGCAACAGCATTGATGATACAGACAATGATGTTCCAGTAGTCAGTGGTGTATCTAAAGTATGGCAGCCATGGCAAGTGCCATGGGGGGGGGCAAAAAAGCCGCCCCCACACACAAAAAATCCCACCCGTCCTTACGTGGCCACCTCCCTGACTAATAAAGCCCCCGGTGCCATGGTTGGCCTGCTGGAGCACGGCGCCAGTGTTCTGCCAGATAGCCGCTACCTGGCCCGGGCTGTTGAGCTCAGCTTAGGCTGAGGGAGGCTCTATCAGCAGAGAGGGACGGGGCCGCGAGCTCCACTCATGCTCTGACCCTGTCCCACCCCATGTGGTCTATGTGCTCGGAGCAGAGTGGGAGCGCTGAGATTGCCTCTCCTTGGCTTCTGAGAGCCCCACCCTTGGCAGCAGCCAGTCAAATATAGTGCTCAATATGGATTAAATAAATAGCTATAAAGTGTAATAAAGTGATTTGTGCAACAAGCTCATTAAGCAGTCCACATTCAGTGAAAGGGCATATACTGCAAACTTTGCACTTTCACTGAATGTACACTGTTTAATGAGCAGGGGTGGACTGACCCATTGGGCACTTGGACACTTTATGTAGCGTCAATCCATAATTTGTTAATTAAACGATTAAAGAGCTTGACTTGTAGTTTTTTGTTTTGACAGGGGCACAGTTTCAGTGCTTGCCATAGGCGCCATTTTCACTAGATACGCCTCTGCCAGTAGTGACAACTTACAGACCATGTCGAGAATCTCTGGGGAAAAAAACATTTGGTTGGTCACATCACAAACAGGCAGATGAGATTGCATGATTAAGCCTGTGAAGCCTATGTGGGGTATGGTAAGCTCAAGTTTTCTAACTTGAATGTGCCTTTCCCTGACAGACACTAGTTGTTTAAGGAGCATGTCCCATATTGCTGTCCAGTCCCAATATCCAATTCAGATATATCCATCAGCCATTTTTGTTTGAGGGTAGACAGACCTGTGACAGCAAACATAAGGGGCTAAGGCAGGCTCTAGGAGTCAGTCAATCTGTTGCAGCAGTTCAAGATCAGAGCAAGTTAAATCCAGATGGTGTTGAGGAAACTGGCTACTGAAGGCATGAAACTGATAATCAGAAGGGCTATTGTATTTGGGGCAAAGGACATCAAACATTAGCAATTGATGATTGCCCACAATGTGTGTGTGTAGGGTATGTGTAGGGTAGGTAGAAGGTGGATGCTACCTCCTCCATGTCCCCCTCCTTGTTATGCGCCAAGCAAGGGTCACATGAGAGACCTACTTTGGGGTAGGTTCTTCTGGGCTACGCTAGGCACTTTGAACAGGGTCACTGTCTTACACATGGGGTACCTTTTCTTGAACAGACGACTGAAATCCAGTAAACTCTCTTGATGTTTATATACACCAATGTTTTTCAACTTTAGTCCTCAAGTTCCCCCATCAGATCATGTTTTCAGGCATTCTATTTTTTTGCACGGGTGATTTCATCAGTTTCACTGCCTTAGTAATTACCACAGCCATTTCATCTGAAGGAAATCCTGAAAACATGACCTGTTGGGGGTACTTAAGGACTGGAGTTGAGAAATATTGATATAAACCACCACAGTCACTGATGCATTTAGCAGGGACATGCAGAGCCCTTGCCCTGTCCACCTGTTCAGTGTATCTCACCATTACCTCACTCCCAGTACTGGTATGGGGCCCTACCGCGCACTTAGCGCTGGCTTTATGTGTGTATGCACGTCACTTAACTCTTCCTCTACCGTACCTGTGTACAGGCAGGGGACCTCTCTGGTGGTGGTTTGCTCCCGTTGCTATGGAAGACGGTCCTGCTCATAGAGATAGTGCTGACAATAACTCTTCCTGAAGGAGGCTATCCCACCTGAACCATTTGTATACACTTAGGCCAGGATGCTAGAGAAACCTTGTTACCCTTGGTAACCACTTGCTGTTTTCTGTACCACATTAACTCTAACACTGATGTCTTTATACCCTGGTGTGTTTTAACTGACCCAAGCTGTAGACTATATGTGTCGGTTACTTGCATTACACACCTTTAGTAACTTCAGACCAGTCAAAGGCAAAGTTTCAAAGCGTTACTGAAGAATAAGTTAACACAGCAGTTCAACATAAAGTGCAGTCTTTCCCTAACATTCCTAATCCATAACTTTAGGCTTTAGGTTGCCTCAGCATACCTGCATAGGACAGAGTCCATTATTGGCAGAGGCCATGGACGATATCTTCAGGGAGGACTGTAAATCCCAGCAGCATCCCTTAATAGCAGAAACTCCAAACTCTGCATGGCACTGGCAAACCAGCTTCTGATAACGGCAATGAACGATTCCCAAACATTTATCTCTCTATCTCTCTTTCTGTGTTTCCGGGTCCAGACCCTTGTTCCTTTTTATAGCACACAGGACCGGAGGGTTGGACCCAAGAAAACCCACTAGACAAACCCAGGAACACAATAACACTAGCCTTCCTGGCTGGGGCAGCATTGAACTCCACCTGTTTACATATGTCATTTTTATTTTAAAATTGTCCCCAGCAGTTAGGGAGCATATAAAAATGTGGAAAAGATGGATTGTTCCATAATGGACTGTTTGGAGACATGGTGGACTGAGTCAGAGATTCTAAGCTCTGAGAGAGAGGGAGATGCACACAGTGAAGAAGACACAACTCAAATCCCTGTATGCAAGGGTGGCTCAGTATGATATTTTGAATTACCGGTCCTTTAACGGAAACTTGTTTTTTAGATAAATAAAAAACGGAGCGCTCAGTCTGAAATGCAGGTAGTCTGGCAGCCATGCTTATAAAGAAAAGGAAATCCAACTTTTCCCCTATTATCAATTGCTCCAGGTCTGTGACTCAGAAGATGGACTACAAGGCTTCAAGCCCCCAGTAAGCCCTTCTGTACATATGCCCATATTCGGGTTTCTCCTATCCATCTGCGCACGTGCTGAGTTTTCTGTGCATGTGCAAAGGCAAATAAGGAATTCCCTACATTTTGCAGTCTTTGTGTATGTGCAGGAAATCTTCTGCATATGCGCTATAATATTGGTGCCGTGTCGGGGGACCTGGCAGAACTAGTGCTGAAGTTCTGCTTTAAATCCAATATAATTTATTGGAATTGCAAAAAGTTGGAAAAAAATACAGATTTTTCAGTGATTCCAAAAATCTCTATTTTTTTCATCTTTAATGCAAAACTTCATTCTCTCAATCAAATTTATCCTTGCACAGCTAGTATTATTGAATAGATAGAAAAGTATATTAAAATCTATTTATTTTAAACTTTTTTTTTTTTACATTTCTTCAGTTACTTCCTGTTTTCCAGGCCTAGGTAAATGGTGTCATACATCCCAAGAGTCTTAAAGCAGAGTTCCAGTCTGTATTAAAAAAAAGAAAAATAAACAGCAGCTACAAATACTGTAGCTGCTGACTTCGAATATAAGGACACTGACCTGTCCAGGTATCCCGCGATGTATCCCGTGATGTCGGCACCCCTAGCCGATCCGTTCATCAGCCTCGGGTGCAGGCGCCGGCATCCTTGCTAAGGGAAACAGCCTGTTTCCTACTGTGCATGTGCGAGTCTCGCTGCATTCTATAAATGGTCCCACTGTCTTCTGGGACCTGTGTGTGTCTGCCAGAAGGCAGTGGGGCAAGGAGGAGGGGCGTAAGTCACAACGGCGACCTTACATGGAAGTGTGAGCGTGTATCTGTTTTTTGACAGGTATCCGCCCCCCCTCCACCCCGAAAGGTGTCAAATGTAGAGGGGGGAGGAAGCAGATAAGTGGAGCTTCCACTTTTGGGTGGAACTCCGCTTTAAGGTGGGGGAAGGGGAGGGCAGATCAATTCCAAGAAGCAAATGCTACACTTGCTCAAGAGGGCCAATGGCAGAAATTCTAAGTGGTGTTTTTCAACCTGATTTCTCAGGAAATAAAGCATGGGGACATGAATGGACAGATGGGTGAGTTTGCTGTGAATATTAGAAATTAACTAAATAATTTTTTTAAGCTGGCCATAGATGGATTGAAAATCCAGCTGGTTCAGCAGGGACTGGCCAAATTTTAATTCATCTATGGCTGTTTATGCTCGACAGAGATTGATCTAACAATTGACTTCTATCATATGGGAATGTTGGAATTTTTTTCTCGATCAGCCAGCTGCAATCAAATACAGACGGTCCTGCTGTCAGAATACAATAGCACAGCGTGGAGGATGTGTGTATGAAGGAACTTGTTCGTTTTTTTTTTTTATGTTCAGCCCATTGGCTATTATCCAAAGCCAGCCTTACTCATTACTAGAGATGGGCTGAACACCCCCTATTCGGGAGTTCTGCTGCAAACTGGAAAGGGGAGTGTTCGGCCCCGAAACACGAACTCCGTTGAAGTCTATGGGAGCCCAACAAGAGGAATTAAAAGTTCCCATTTTGAAGGTTAATATGCAAGTAATTGGCCATAAAAAGGATATGGGGGTCAGTGTACTGCCCTGGGGGAGATGTATCAATGCAGCGATTTTATTGATGCTTAAAGTGAAACAATAAACATTTAAAATTCCCTTTCAAATATAGTGCTGGGGGTCCCCTTAATCAGCCTGTAAAGTGGAGCATCTGTAGCATGTATAGAACATGCTGCAACAAAAACAACAAGTAAATAAAAAGGAGTCAAATCACATTTAAATTGCCTCATGATGGTTGTAATTGCCGACACCCGGCTATTTAAAAAAATTAAAGCAAAAAGGCCCCATTCGGGCCTGGTATGGATTTACATTTTTTGTTTTTTAAATGGCATGTTCTCCCCTCCAAAATTCCATACCAGCCCCTATATCCGAGCATGCAGCCCGACAGCGCCCCCCCCCCCTCCTGAACCATATCAGGCCATATGCTCTCAACATGGGGGGGCGGGTGCTTTGGGGCAGGGGAACATCTTATCCCCATGTTCAACCGATACATGCTGGGTCACCAGGGGGTGGGACCACCAGGTGATGTTGCTAGGTGGCTCCGCCCGTTAGCTATATGAGAACTGTCAAATGGCAGAGCCTGCAGCAGGCGGTCAGCCTTCATTGATGGCGGATCTTTTTTTTTTTTCAGGTTCAGCGCATCTACATTGGGGAACATTGGGGTTTTTTTGTTTTGTTTTTTAAAGGAATGGTGAAAAACCTGTCTGTTTTCATTTCTTTTTGGTGAATGGGTAGAAGTACAATGTGGGGGCCAGGATCCGGGAACCCCCTTATTAAAGGGGGCTTCCAAACTATGATAAGCCCCCTGCCTACAGACCCCCAAAACCTCGGCCCAGGCTTGTGGAGAAGAAGCCCTTGTACCCATTAACATGGGGACAAGGTGCTTTGTACCCACCTCCCCAAGTTAAAGGCATGTGGCCTGGTGTGGCTCAGGGGGGGTGCCTACTTGTTCCCACTTTTATTGCATACTCAGATAAGAACCTAGTATGGATTTGGAAGGGGGGTTACAACATTTTATTGGGGGAACACACAGAAAATGTGGGTGTTCTGAGAACACACAAATGGGCGAAGTGCGGAGCAAACTTTTGCTTGGCCAGAACCATTCACCCAACACTACTCGTGACATGCACATTGAGGGCTTGTTTTAGGAGATATGATTTTTTTTTTAGATATATGTAAAGTTAATTGCTGGGGGGGGGTTGTGGTATTGAAGAGCACAATTGACACCTTTTTTGATATGGGAAAATTTTTGATTTTTTTCCTTCTTTCTCAGCATCAAAAGACCCCAGCTAAAATCTCATGTACTGGATTTTTGCTGCTCTGTCACACTTAAATTCTACGATCTCCACCAATACAGCAACACAAGACTCAGTGGAGCCAGCTCTTCTCAGATATCTGTCATACTTGGAGCTACTTAAGAAATCACTTGGTGAAATATTTACTTTATTTAAAGCCAGAGGATTCTCATGTTCTCTTAAGCAGCAGGTGTCTGCATTTTCCAAGAATAAGTGCTTTCATGGATGTGACATTGTTAGAAAAAAACATCAAACATAAACCCTTAAAAGATTATTTACACTTACTGAGGCTCTTACATATCAAACTGGACATTAGCTGGAAATAATCTAACTCCTGGATCTCTGGACACAGGAGGCGATCACTTTGGCAAACCACCTAAATTAATAAACGTTCTACCCGTACTATGCCCAGGTCTGTCTAGATGAAATCTTGAAGGTATCTGTTTAAGGTAATAATAGCTACAATTGCTGATCATTAAGGATGGAAAAATAAATTGAGTCTGAAAATTTCAGCAAAAAGATGGAAAGATTTTGGCAAAATGTTGCCATTTTGGAAAATTGCAGTGAAGTCAGAGAGAAAGGCAAAAATAAAAAGACCCAGTGACCAACTTAAACAACTGCAGGTAAAAGCACAAGCACTCATTTAACATTTAAATGCTTACTTATTTTGAATTTACTTGCAATGTTACTTGGATATTGCTAGAAAATTGTATTAGTCCAGGAAGACCATTCCTCAGCACAGCCCCCTTCCCCTTGCACGTCGCCTTTTTTGGGAGTGTCTAATTACTTTCTGTGCTGGTCCAACTCCTCTACTTCTCAACTCATTACATAACCATTTATGTAGCTGCTGGGGGAGAAATTAATGGAAATACTATTAATGCCGCGTACACACGGGCGGACTGTATGGCGTACTTAGTTCGTCATACAATCCGACGGACAGTCCGTCGTACTTTCCACTGAACGGACTTGACCACACACGGATACCCAAACAGTCCGTCGAAAGCTTGCACGATGACATGTACAGCACGTACGACGGGACTAGAGATAGGAAGTCCAATACACAGCAAAGCACCCTTCCGCCGTGTAAATCCTTTCTGGGCATGCGCCATTCTTAGTCCGTCGAACTAGCATACTGACGAGCGGATTGTCCGCTGAAACCAAAGTACGACGGACAGAATTTCGAAAAATCCGAAATTCTTAGTACGCCGGACTGCACGCTGAAAAAGTCAGCTGAAGCCCACACACGAGCGGACTGTCCGCTGAAATGTGTTTCGACGGACTAAGTACGCCATACAGTCCGCCCGTGTGTATGCGGCATAAGTGTCACTTGAGTGACTGCTCTGAGTCTGCTGTGGTTGCTGACATCACATCCAAGATGGCAGAACCCAGCCGGAGGCTTAGGGGTCCATTCATTAACGTTTAACGCATGCGATAACACAGTCATGTGACTCATTTGCATAAATTATTGCATGCAATAAATTAAGTAAAATTAATTTAAAAAAATAACGATTATGCAGTTTTTACTGCAAAAGGAAAAATGTGCCAGTAAATATCGTTTAAAAAGCTCTTACGTCCAATTCACAATCGGAACAGACAGTAAAAAAACATGCAATATTTACCACCAGGGTTTTGCTATTTTCTATTTGCGGTATCACATGCGGTATTTGTCAAAAAAAGTTTTTTGACAAATAGCTGGTTGCTAAGGAGTGGGCCGGGAAGACAGCCACCGCATCCTTAACAAGGGATGAGTCATCCGAATGTAAAAAAAATGCCGACAATTAAAAATGATGAAAAAAATTAAAAAGAAAAAAAAGGAGTGGGGTCCCCCGAAAATCCATTACAGAACATGCAAGTGAGCAGCTCCCCACCTAAACCATATGAGATCACATGCCCCCATTCAACCTGGCCAGTGGTTGTGGGGGTCTGCGGGCAGGGGCTTATTGGAATCTTGATGCACTAGTCGGTGCTGTCACAAGGTGGGTGGTGCCACCAGGTGATGTCGCCAGGTGGCCCCGTCTTTACCTATATACTTTAAGAACTGTCAAACGGCGGAGGAGGCATTTACATCGGGGAACACTTTTTTTTTTTATAAAGAAATTGTGAAAAACTGTCTCTGTGTTTTTAATACTTTATGACACTTTTTTTGGTGAATGGGTAGGAGCACAATGTACCCCCCACTTATTCACATGGAGGGGTGGGATCTGGGGGCCCCCTTGTTAAAGGGAGCTTCCAAATTCTGATAAGTCCTCCCACAACCACTGGCCAGGTTTATGAGGATGAGGCCCTTGTCCTCATCAACATGAGGACAAGATGTTTTGGGGTGGGGGGGGCAGAGCTATCTGTTGTTAAGGATGTGACAGCCGGCTTCCCAGCCCGGTCCTTAGCAATCAGCTCAATGCGGTAAATTAAATAATACGGTACTTAGCAAACAAATAAATTTAACGCAAAGTTCGTAGTGAACTACACTTTCACAACTGATTTACCACAAGCGTTCTTTTACCACATTTTTCTGGCTGTTATTTAACTCTTAGTGAATTGACCCCTTAGAGCTTTTGGATGTCTACACAAGGAAGGCTTATACACGTAAGTAACTCATATGCAGTAAATGTGTTAAATGCACTCACATTCTTAAAGCGGATTTCCACCCAAAAGGGGAACCTCCACTTATATGCTTCCTCCCCCCTCCGGTGCCACATTTGGCACCTTTCAGGGGGGATGGGGGAACAGGCACCTGTTTTTGACTGGTGCCCTTCTCCACTTCCCTTCTCCACATGCGCAGTAGGGAACTGGCTGTGAAGCCGAAAGTCTTCACTGTCGGTTTCCCTTACCATGAATGGCGGGGGCAGCACCCAAGAGACGATTCTAAAATCAGCTGGGGTGCCAACATCGCAGGAACCCTGGACAGGTAAGTGTCCTAATATTAAAAGTCAGCAGCTACAGTATTTGTAGCTGCTGACTTTTTTCATGCTTCATGTTTTCATGTTTCAGGCTAAGTACATTTATCTGCAAGTATAAACAAATACTTGTATTCCTGCCAGAAATCCAGTGCCCTTGAAACTTTCTGTGTACTGAACAAAAATGTCATACAATGTGTAGCACCCTCCTCGGTAGGTGCTAGGTTTAGATAAATTAGTATTAGTTGTGTTTTGATACAGTAATCAATGTGGCTGTATTTGGCTTAACGGGCAAAAGCAAATTGTGTTCACTGTAATCAGTGAAGCTGCAATCTGCTAGTCAGGACTGCTCTCTGTGTTCGGCTGCTGCCAGTCTAGTCTAATAGCTCCCTCTGCATCAAAGAAGCTTTGGAAGTTTCTTGATAATAGGCGTGGAGCTATGCAGATGGCAGCATGAATATTAATACAGCCGCAGCCTATCCCAGAGAGGCAGGTCCTGATGGAATGCAATGCAGCTGTATTTATTCAGTGAGCACACAGAGCTCTGGGTCTTGTCCCAGAGTGGAGGAGTCAAGCCCTTTGCAAGTCACACTGTCCTCTCATGCCCAGGTTGCCATGTGGAGGCAGGGCCGTCTTTAATATTGATTGGACCCTGGGCAAAAAAATAAAAAATTTGGGCCCCCCAAAACCCCCCCTCCATCCAGTTTCTCTCTCCCCCTGCTTTGAGACATACAATAAAAAGCAGCTAGACTAGAATTCAGTTTACTGAATCAGATCAGACAGCGATTGCGATTGGTTGTCAGAGGTTACAGTGTATCATTACCACTCACTGACTGGTTGCTAAAGGTTACAGCACATAATTTCTGCTTGTTGGTTGGTTGCTAGAAATTACTGTACATCAATACTGCTTACTGATTGGTTTCTAGAGGTTACTGCACATGATTTCCTCACTGCCTGCACACCATGGACTGAGGGAGGTGAGCCCATTAATAGGCAGAAAACTCCTAGGGATCCTAGGACTCCTGGGCTCAGTGGCAGTGCCGGGGGAGGGGATGGTGTGATCAGTGGCGATGCTGATTTTTTAATACTGACTACCAATATAAAGAGGAGTTTCAACACTGGTCACCAATGTAATAGGTGTTTACACTGACCACTAATGTAATAGAAGCATTCACAGTAACCATCGAAGGAGGGATTTACACTGACCACCAATGTAAGGGGAACATTCACACTGGCCACTAGTGTGAATGAATGGATTCTACAGAAGCACCAATATAATAGAAGATTTACACTGACCACCAATGTAACTGAGACATGTAGCCTGCGTTCACATTTGTGTGTGTTGGGAAAGCATGCACAATTGCTTTCCTGACACCACAGAAATGTGCTGTCCTTTAGCAGATACACAGTTAGTGCCATTAATTGTTAATGACACCCTCACACATCTGCAGACATGTGCCTTGGCACCGTGTGATTTTGGAAAAGGGTTTGGAACTTTCTTCCACATTTGTAGTGCATTGACATGAATGGGCTGCCCTACATTTTTATTATCCATCCTGTCAGTACAGCTCTGCACCCCAAACCTCCCCCATCCTCTCCACTCCAACCCCCCTCCCCTTTAACTCTACCTGCTTCCTCTGCTCATCTTTGCACCCACCTTCCTTAACTCTATACATTTCTTCCTTGCTTACCTGTTCACCCCAAATTCCTTCTCTGCCTACCTCTGCACACCCCCCACTAATTTGGTTACCTTTGCAGAACAGGCTGATTATAGGCTTAATGACCAATGTTGTAGGCAGGACTTTCAAGCATGACCCTTTACCTCCCCAGTGGGCAGTATTCCGTATAGGTGATGGTCGATATGACCTCAGGGGGGCACGATTTACATATGAATCCTGCCGATCTGCCTCTATTTACATATGACGGCCACCACTATTTACATATCAGCATCAGTGTTTACATATAAACACAGGGTCTGCAGGTGAATTATCTGTACACAACAATAGGGCAGAGCTGGGCAGCATTAGTAACATACCTTCACACTGAGATACCAGGACACAACACGGGACTAAAACCTCAAGGGACAAGGGAAATTAAACTGGGATAGTTGCCAAGTATGAGGCAGCTGCTTTGGGCCCCACATCAATGACAGGGCTCAGGGCAGCTGCCCCTTTTGCCCTGTCTTAAAAATGGCCCTGTGTGGAGGCCTCAGGTGGGTGACCGGAGGAAAAGAAAGGAGAGACCCCAGGGCTTAGAAGAAGCTGACTGAGGGGATGTGTCTGCCACAGAATTGTCTTGTATCACTGGAGGGCATTGGTTGGATCATTGGAAGGAGGCATCCATCTGTCCTTGAGCCTAGTGAATACAGACATTACGAAGATCTTGGGGACTTTGTACTCTAGCTACCCATCTGATGCCTAGTTTATTCATCTGTGGTTCATGAAGAGTTCTGTCTAGATATTGTCCACTAAAGAGAAGCAACATTGCTCTACTTCTTCTACTACTCCTTAAAGTGTCATTAAACCCACACCATAAAAAAACTATCAATAAATGGTGCATTACATGCAGTTCATACTCAGTCACTGTGAGATACATTTTCTGTATTCTGCAAAAATCCTGGTTGATCCTGCTGCTCTCTATCACCATCTTCTTTCTATGTCCTCAATTTAAGTAGGGATTTTGCAACTGTGGTGGCAAGTCTGCACATGCTCAGTTTTCAGTGAACTTCTTTGCTGTACATTTCCTCCCTATCACATCTGAGCATCCCATGTGACTATAGAGTCACACATGTGGGCATTGGCGTGGGCGTATACACATTGGTAAATGGCAGCCCACTCGCTCCCTCCCTTGTCCTTCATGCCTGCTAATCAGCTAAGCACAATAGGGGTGGGATATTATGTGTAGATTGATAGAAGCTTCACCTCCCTCTTATTCTAGGACACAGACTGGAGGGTGTGACAAAAAAATAATAAAAAATGTATTTCAAACATACACTGTATTTGTATGACAATTTAAAACAGTTTATTGAAATTAATTATTTACTCTGTATTCCAACGGCTGTTTTTTTTATTTTTATTTTTTGTTAACATGTGACCCACAGCGATGGACTAGAAGCCCCTCCTGCTTATGTTTCCATGCAGACAGACTGGGAAAAATCTGGTTCATGTGACAGATGAATATCGATTAAGAAACAAAAGTACTTTGTTTTTTTATCATTAGAATAACTACAGTGCCATTATCCATATACAGATGCAAAGGGTATTGAACCCTACGGGCTAAGACTGGGATGCCATTAAAATTAATTAAAGTGTAAAAGCAGGCGTCTCAATACTTTTGGCAATATAATGTACTTTAGTCAGGGTCAGTTCCAACCACTGGAGCCTGTAGACAGATACCCTCAAAGCTACTTGGAATGTTGTGATACAGTATATATTTACAGTATATAATATGAGATAACTATTTCTGCTGATGATAAGGGATCATTGTATGGCTGATGGCTATACAGCAAAAAGTCCTATTGTTGTCCTGGTCAGCTATAAGGACCAAGGATTTATGGTAAACCTTGCCATTCTCAAAGCCCATAGCTGTTCCTCTTTTGGACTAAGTTTTCTTTGTTAATTTCCTTCACAACTGATTTTCTGTTCAATTTGATGTATAGAACTTCATGTAAAAAAATTAACAATTTATTTAAATGAGAAACAATTAAAGTATTTGTTAACCCAAAAAAATATATACAGATCCTGGTCCCTTAAAGAAGATTACACAGCACAGTGATTGTGCTGTGTAGTCTGCCACCCTCTAAACTGTAAAAAAAAAAACCTGAACCTGGCACTTCCTGTATGCCCTCTCTGCACTGACCACAAAAATCAGGGCTGCTCAGCCCTGATCACCGTGGTTAGAGCACATCCCTGCATCATACATATCTGTCCTCTCAGCTCTCCTCTCATCCCCCTCACTCCCTCCTTCCTGCCTGTCATTTCCCTTTGTGTCTCCCCCACCGCTATTGTAAAATAAAAACATAATATTGGCACTGCTGGCCTCTCTATTAGAGGCTGGCATAGCACACTAGTTTTCAAAAACGAGCATTCTAAATACCAAATTTGAGCTGTCTTCAGGCCGGTCATGTGACTCGCAGCCACTTTAGAGCTACGATACAGAGCTTCTGCGGAGGAGACGAGCGACCACGTGATCTCCCTGGCTGATGTCAGAGGGAGATCATGGCCCCTCCCGCAGAAGCAATCCATCGGAGCTGTAAAGCGGCAATGAGTAATGTGACCGGCCTGAAGACAGCTCAAATTAGGTTTTAGAACTAGGGATGGGCGAACGGTTTGGCCCAAGCATTAGTTCGGGCCGAACTTTAGTTGTTAGGAAGTTAGAATAGAATTCTATGGCAAAGTGCAGCTAACCCACAGGAAAGCCAGAGGTGCACTGCTCTGGGTAAACCACAGCACATCTGTGTGAAAGCAGCCTTAGGCCCCTTTCACATGATCGGTCCAACCCAATCAGACCTTTTATTCACCTCTAAGGAGTGGCAAATGTAAACAGACTTGTGTCTACACCTGCATACCTTCAATCCAATCCGCTAAAAGACAAAACACAGAAGGGGATCTCTCCCCTTCCATTTGGGTGGATCGGAGGGCCCATCGAGTAGAGTGGGCTGTGTCCGTGTCCGCTCTGCATATGCGGATTGTACACGGACCTGTTGTGTTACTGTTTAACTCCATTTACATCTGTGTGCATTACTGCCAGTTTAACGCCATTTATGTCTGTGTGCGTTACTGCCAGTTCAACACCATTTACATCTGTGTGCGTTACTGCCAGTTTAACGCCATATAGTTCTGTGTGCGTTACTGCCAGTTTAACGCCATATAATTCTGTGTGCGTTACTGCCAGTTTAACGCCATATAGTTTTGCGTGCATTACTGCCAGTTTAACGCCATATAGTTCTGTGTGCGTTACTGTCAGTTCAACACCATATGGCTCTGTGTTCGTTACTGCCAGTTTAATGCCATATAGTTTTGTGAGCATTACTGCCAGTTTAACGCCATATAGTTTTGTGCTTTACTACCAGTTTAACGACATTTTCTTCTGTGTGTGCGTTACTGTCTGTTTAACTCCATATAGTTCTGTGTGCGTTACTGCCAGTTTAATGCTATATAGTTCTGTGTGCGTTACTGCCAGTTTAACACCATATAGTTTTGTGTGTTACTGTCAGTTTAATGCCATTTACTTCTGTGTGCGTTACTGCCAGTGTAACACCATATAGTTCTGTGCATTACTGCCAGTTTAATGCTATATATTTGTGTGTGTGCTTTACTGACAGTTTAATGCCATGTAGTTTTGTGCATTACTGCCAGTTTAACGCCATTTACTTCTGTGTGCGTTACTGCCAGTTTAACTCCATATAATTCTGAGTACGTTACTGCCAGTTTAACGCCATATAGATCTGTGTACGCTACTGCCAGTTTAACGCCATTTAGTTTTGTGTGCATTACTGCCAGTTTAATGCCATATAGTTCTGTGTGCATTACTGCCAGTTTAATGCCATATAGTTCTGTGTGTCAATGTATGTTTGGCGCATTATATTGCAGCATATTATAGTGTATCCGTGAAGTGTGTCTGTGTAGTGTGAATGCTTAAATTAAAGTGCACCAACACCACTTAAAATTGATTAAAGTGCGTCTATGTACAAATTTCCACTTCTTCTATACATTTACTTATAAGCACCGCCACCTCCCTCCCAATAATGTCTGAGAGGACAACAAGGAGAGGCAGACGTTCCCATGGCACTGTAAGGGGGCCAGCAACAAAGTGTTCACAGACAAAAGTGGACTTGGTGCTCAGTCCTCAGGCACAGCATCCTTTCCTCTGTTTAGTGAGTTTGCCCGTGCTATCCAGCCACAGCATATAGAGGAGGTGGTGGACTGGCTTACTAAACCTTCCTCGCCCTCCTCATCCTCTGTCACGCAAGCAGAGACAAGTATGTAGTCCCCTACAGTTTCCAGAGTGGATAAACCTGCCTCCTTGTCCACATCTATTCCTGCCATAGCCCCAACATCAGCCATTGAGGAGTCAGCTGAGTTATTTGACCACAGGGTCTGCCACTTGCCCCTTGATGACTGCCAGCCATTACTGGATTCAGATGTTGGTTCTGAGGTTGAGGATGACAGGAACATGAGCCTAGAGAGAGGGAGGAACACTGGTAGACAAATTGGCATTCATGTTCCCCAAGTCACAACGTATTGCCAACTTGTCTCCCATGGTAATGATGAAGATGATGGAGATGATGATGATGATGAGGTCACTGATGCGACTTGGGTGCCAGATAGAGCAGAGGAGGAAACTGAAGGTGAGGCAATACAACCCCAAGGAGGCTGGCATCAAGAAAGAGTAGAGAGCAGCCACCCTATTTCATCACATTCTGCTGCTGTTATCTCCCAGCCCACTCCCCAAAGCTCAGCCGTTGGGGCCTTTTTCAGCACATCTGCAGCAGATCGCACTGTTGCTATCTGCAAACTGTGTCTCAGGCACATCAAACGTGGCAAAAACACTAACCATACGCATATCATTGCAATTTCTTTTGCCTTCATCAAGAGCACCTCTATAGGGTTACAGTGAGAAGGCACCCCCAACACCCAAAGAGTAACTTTTCTGCACCTGTTTGACAGGGCCAATTTGACAGGCCAATTCTTGCTTTCATCCAGAGTACCTCTATAGGGTTAAGGGGGGAAGGCGCCACCGACACACAAAGACCAATTTTTTTTTCACCCGTTACTTCTATCCAAAGTAAAAATTACACCAGAATGTATCCAAAAAATCTCGAATCTTGTTCCCAGTGCACTACATTGTGGCCTCATCATACAGACTGGCTCCCCAGCTGTTGCTGAGAAAAATAAAGGCAGCTTGCAGGGAAAATGTCGTTTTTTTGGCTTTATAAATGCAATTATTGCTGCAGCTGATTCTAGACATGGTACAGATCTGACACTTTACAAGTAGACTAAGGGGACCCCCAGGCACTATATTGGAATACATTTTTCATTTTTAGGCTTTTACTTTAAAAATCAAAAAAATCACTGCTCATTTAAAAATTATGTTTTTCACCCAAAAAATTTTTACATGTCCCCCAGGGCAGGACCCAGACCCCTATAACCATTGTATGCCCAATTACTTGCATATAAGCCTTCAAAATGGGCACTTTTGATTTTTGACGTTCAGGTCCCATTGACTTTAATGGGGTTTGTTATTCGGGTCTGAACTTTCGTGGTTTTCGAAAGTTCTGATGTGAACCGGACAGGGGTCCATTTGGCCGAACCCTATTAGAGCTCTCGTTTTTGAAAACTACTGACATAGTGTGCTATGCCAGCCTCTAATAGAGGGCCTGGCATAGTCTTATATAGATGGGTTAACAAACCCTTTAAAGCCAAACAAGAACTTTCCCAAAATTTCGAATAACTGTTTAGATAATCGAATTATACTCTAGTAGTGATTTTGTTTCTAAAGCTGGGAGTGCTAAAATGTGCAAATTAGAAAAAAATATATAAGCCAAACACCCAAAATCATTTGTTGTTTCTGTTTTATCATCATTGAGAGATAGTAGGAGCCATATTTTTTTATTTCGTTTTTTTGGTTCAGATTTGTTACCTGTGACATGTTGCAGGCTTCAACAGGACATGTGGTGGAATTTTGGATCTGGTGGGTGAATAGGAAAAAAGAGTCCAACTTTCAGAGGCAGCTCTCACTCTCAATTGGGGTGTACCAGAAGGTCCCTGGAGTAGTATGGAATAGATTAAAAAGGATGAGACTGCCACAAGGCTTGAATAAGTCCAGTAACAATTTATTTTCCACGGCTAATGGTCAAGAAGCCAATGCATTTCAGGGGCTCAAACGTCTTTCATCAGGGCTGGAATGCTGGTAATGAGTTCACAGAGATCCTGAACAACAGTTACAATATGGATAGTGAAGTTGTGATTTAAGTCCCCAAACTTAGACCCTGGGTTGTCAGCTGTCAGTCTGGTGACCCAAGTCACTAATCCATTATCGGTTTTACATCCGTTATACATTGTTAGTCTTGAGCTCCTGAATCACACTGGCTTTGTGATTACTTGTGAAAATAAATTCTTACTGGATTCATTCAAGTCTTGTTTTGCATTCATCCAACTCATTGTTAAGGGCTTAGCATGACAGCCACCAACATGACAGTCACCTGACTAGCATTTTCTACAGGCTGTTAGAAATCACAGTACTTTTCTAAAAAAAAAACGGTTTCCTGTAAATTCCAACTACAGAACATTTTTCTTTTTTTTTTTCTTTTTTTTTTATTATTATCTTTAAATCTTCCCCAGGTCTTCTTAGACATCTGAAAAAAAATTATAAATCTAAAAATGGCATGGTGGGGAATGGACCTCAATGGGGAAGGGTGCCTTCAGAGGCGCAAAGCATGGAGCTAAGATTTTAGCTATAAAAGGTAACTTCCCTTTAGGTTTGAATTGAGCTATTTGAACATTAAAACATTATTTAGGATTATTTTTGAAATTTACTTGGCTTGGAAGTTTTTTTGTGTTTTTTTTCTTTTTTCCTTCAGACGCATTTAAGTCCCATGGAGCCTATGTATGACATTTTTATAAATATGTATTTGTGTTTTATAGAGAACAGCAGGATCTGACGGGGGGGGATATTTTATCTGAAAAAGAACAAACAAAAAACAGGAGCTCAACGTCTCGCAATATGCAACAAATCATGTCTGTGTTTCGGCTCTGGTCATTTTCTCTGTCTCTCTGCTATGCGATCACAGACATATCCAGCGGTGAAAACTGTCCAGACCCCACGAGATGTGATCTTTACCACCCTCAACCCAAACAATCACAATGTTTGGCCACGTCTATATTTGCCCCACCAGAAGAGAAATTCTGTCCATTTTTCAAAACAAACAGTTTAGCTGGAGAGCTTTATTATGGAAAAGCTTCTTTTGGATTAGTCTAATGTTTGAAGTGTAAATCAAACCAATCACTAAAATCTTAAATAATCTTTAACATGTTAAAGTAATTTCAAAACACATTTTTAATATTTTTTAGGTCTGCAAATTTCAACAAAATAATACCTGATGATACTGACATATAGCTCCTAGTTCAACCACTTCCTGGTAAATGGTGACAACACTCTATCCCTGTCTCCCAATTGTTCTCCTGCATTGTCACCTTGTCACACGGCTTCCCTTGTATTTCAGTACACGTTACAAAGGCGTTGTCAGCTGTTACTATCTTTGGCCATACAGCCATCCCTGGAGTGTATATGAACGGAAAGTAGCTGTAAAGAGGCTGCATGAGGTTAGCAGCACTGAGATGTGACAAATGATGAAAAAAAAAGTAAATAAAATGATTTTATTTTAAAAAAATATGTAAATTGTTTTCACAAAACTTTATGAAATTACAGCATTGACTTACCAAAGAAGAGGAGCATATTCACTTTGCAAGGGTGTTTTCTTTTAGTTGTGGTAAAACTGGGCTGACTTTTTCCTTCAATGTGATTGGGTATTCCTTGCAAAGCAATTTTTTTACCATATTTTCTAAGCTGAAAGTAAAAGCTCCCTTTGCAAAGTCAACATGTCTGTCTGTATTCTGATCCATACATCAGACCCACATGGGTGTACACTCCAAGATGCGCTTGGAGATTTATGCAGGCCTATGCAGTCAGCCGCCTATCATTGATTTGAACAGGCTGCCTGCACAGGGCAGCATGGAAAACCTTTGCATCCAGCGTGGGTGAAGACTACCCTTCACACAGTGTACAGATAGGTACGCCCATGTGACTCAACCTCTAGATGTCACTCTGACCAAAGTAGTCAATATTGACCCTCAAGGGTTGATGAGACTATCCAAGGGGTCAGTAAAATGGCTGAGGGTCATAAAGGAGTCAATAAATGTCTGGGGATCAGTAGGTGGTTGATAAATAATGGAAAGTTAATTGGGGTCGATCAATCTTTGAGGTCTCTGAAGCGCTCCATTCTAGTTCCTAGTTCTGAAAGTAAGGTGGTCAATGTTGAGACAGTGTTACCCAGGTCAGCCAGCGACAATGAGTTTGAATTAATTCTGTCAGCTGTTTGCTGTTACTAACTGTCATTTACCAGTATGATTTGCTTTGTCTGTCTATGACCTTGCACTCTCCCCCTACCCAGGAAGGATACACATATGTGTTCACTTTGCGTACTGGGTGCGCTTCCATACCTTGAACTCTGTTTGACATCCAGTGAGTACACCTACCTCAAACTATTTTAGATATCCAGTGAGTACACCCACCGCAAACTACATGGGAGGTCCAGTAAGTGCACCCACCGCAAACTGTGTTGGAGAGCCAGTGGCAGTGAGATCACTCACCTCAAACTCTGTTGAAGAGCCAGAAGGCACATCCACCTCAAACTCTGTTGAAAAGCCAGCGAGTAAACCTACCTTATATTCTGTTTGGGATCCAGTGAGTACAGCCGTAAGGTGGTACTAAAGTCTAGTTTTTTTTCCTTTAAACATAACAAACATGTTATACTTACATGCTCTGTGCAGTGGTTTTGCACAGAGCAGCCCAGATTTTCCTTTTCTCGAGTCCCTCGCTGGTGCTTCTGGCCCCTCCCCCCGCCAAGTGCCCCCACACTAAGCAGCTTTCTATGAGGGCACCTGAGCTGAGCCGCTGCTCCATGTTTCCATTCAGACACGGAGCTGTGGTTTTGCCCAGCCCCCTCTCTCTCCTCATTGGCTCACTGACTTTGATTTATAGCAGCCAATGGCACCGCGCTGCCTTCTCAGCCAATAAGGAGGGAAAATCCCGGGCAGCCAAGCCACTCCTGCAACATTGCTGGATCGAGATGGGCTCAGGTAAGTGTTAGGGGGGTTGCTGCACACAGAAGGCTTTTTATCTTAAAGCATAGAATGCATTAAATTGGATGTAAACCCACCACTTACCCAGCATAAAATAATGGCACAGTATTAATTTATATACATGCAAGCACCCTGCATGTATCCCTACCTTGCAAATGTCACCTCTTCAGCAGTAAGAGCCCCAGAAATCTCTCTTTTTGGCTATTCCTAATCGCCTGTGCTATAGCAAGGCTGCTGTTAAAGGGCCTGTTGTTTTTTGATTTTTCAAAATGCTGTCCTCAGTGTTTTTCGTTTCTTTTTGCCTCAGGAATCCTGCAATCTAAACTCCATCCTTGAATTGTGTCTGTCTTCTCCAATTAACAGTAAAAATACTGGACTGGATCTTTAAGCTGGCAATGCATGGGTCTTTATTTATTTGTTTCGTTCAACCAGCAGGTTGGAAAAAAAAAAAAGAATTCCCCTTTCCAGATACACAGTGTGGATGTGGGATTCCTTCCACTGTGTCATTGTATTCTGACAGTAGGGAGACACCCCCGCCATCAGAATACATAGATCGGTGCTGCAGACTATTGCCTGCAGCTCTGATTGAGCCAGAATACACCAACAGGTCAGTTGAACAAAAGTCAATTAATAGATCGACATCTGTTCAACCACAGTGGCCACACTTCAAAATTTGGCAGGTCATCTTGAGTATGTTGGGGGTGTAGGGGCTCTGGAAAGGTAGGGGGAACCAGTTATTTCCAGAAACTCCATCACTGCATGTCAAGTAATATCTTTTAAATTATTTCCATACATTGAAAAGGAAAAGTATACTATATTTCTGTAAATATATATATTTTGAGTTACCGTATATACTCGAGCATAAGCCAAGTTTTCCATCCCATTTTTTGGGCTGAAACCCCCCCCCCCCCCCCCCAGCTTATAATCGAGTGAGCCATACCTTTCATTACTAAAACAGCGTGTGTGTCTCCCGCTGTGTTATGCATTCTGTTCGGCCGTCCATTGTAGCAAAGACCCGCCTCCTCCTCGTCCGTCCGTGATAGAGGAACACTGATACAATGCTGGGAAACTATCAGCGTTCCATCTATCACAGACGAGGAGGAGGCTGGGCATTGTTACAATGGACGGCTGTACAGAATGCATAACACAGCGGGAGATGCACGCTGTTTTAGTAATGAAAGGTACGGCTGCAAATGGGCACAGTGAGACTACAAATGGCCACAATTAGACTGCAAATGGCCACAATTAGACTGCAAATGGGCACAGTGAGGCTGCAGATGGGCATTGTTTACCCAGTAGCTGCTGCATTTTCCCACCCTAGGCTTATACTCGAGTCAATATATTTTCCCAGTTTTTTGTGGTAAAATTAGGTGCCTCGGCTTATATTCGGGTCGGCCTATACTCGAGTACGGGTAATATTGTAGGGGTTACCTAACAAGTATGCAACCCCAAAAATGTTAGAAGCTTACTCTTTTATTTTCAATATTTAATTGACATTTTCTCAATAAGTCGACTGGCTCAAAGGGACCAATTCATTAAAGGAAACAAAGAAGAGCAAAGAGAAATTACTATGGTATACCTGTATTGTAGGCCCGCATGAGTGTACATATGTACGCACACATAAAGGTTGATTTAAAGAAAAAAAAAACTTGATTTACTAAAGACAATAAGACTGTTCACTTTGCAAGGAAAGTTGTACTTTGCCAGGGATGTTTCCCAAGATCTTAATCAATTATGCCGTGTACACACGATCGGAATTTTGGTCGGAAAAAGTTCTGATGGTTTTCCTGACGGGATTTCGCTCAAGCTGTCTTACATGCACATGGTCACACCAAATTCCAACTGTCAAGTATGCGGTGACATACAACATGTACGACGGGACTAGAAAAAGGAAGTTCAATACCCAGTAGCCAATAGCTTCCATCTCGTAGTTGAATCTGAGCATGCGTGAGTTTTTGCACGTCGGAATTGCATACACACGATCGGAATTTCCGTCAGAAAAATTGAGAACATGCTCTCAAATGTTTGCTGGCGGGAATTCGGCCAGCTAAATTCCGATGGAGCATACACACGGTCGCATTTTACGATGAAAAGCTCTCATCGGTCTTTTGCTGGTCGAAATTCCAATCGTTAGGTGAAGCTCTACTGACTTTGATCAACCAATCGTGTGTAAGAAAAAATTCTGTTTTTTATCCCTGGAAAGTAATTGGATATTCTTTGCGAACTTAAATTTCACCACATTCACTAAGCTTTGGGGAAAATTCCCTTGCATTTATCTGTATTATGTGTTCTGCAAACACAGTGACTTTGAAGTATCCTTTAAGATTTATTGATTTATTTATTGTGTAATATAATGATTTTAGACAAATGTTATATGATATCATGAGATTTTTTTAATGCATATAAAATGAAAAAAAAATACTTAAAGTTTAAATTTTAAATTAAATTTAATTAAATTAAACTTTAAATTCAAACAAATAATTGACAATATCAGATTGAGTAATCAAATTGAAACATGTGTAGGCAGATTTTCTCAGGATGATATTCCATAAACATTCATGGGAAATCTCTTGGCTGCTTGACCGTCTTTCTCTAAATCTAAATTTATACCTGACAGGAGACCCACACAGTAGAAATATACAGGGTTAGGCTGAAAGTCCAATGTACAGACAAGGGAGGAAGAAGGGAACCATATGTCATCTTATTACTCCGGGGAGGGAAGACACTTTTCAAAATAATAATCTGGAATAATAGAGTTATGTTTATATAGAGAAAAACAGCAGATAAGAGTCACCAGACACATCTACACTTTTATATTAATTTGTTTTAGTAGAAAAGAGTTTATTTGAAAACTATTCATATAAAAATATAATATATAGCACAGGAAGACTAAAAGCATCCAAAGAGTATGGGAAAGGTTATTTAATAGCTCTTATATATATAAAAAATTATGTCATTTTTAATCCCAAATCACTTTAAAGTCCACTCCACCCAAAAATGACATTTACTTTGAAATCAAATCATATGCCAGTTATTTTTTTTTTATCTTTCACAGCAGCTAGTGGTGCAATATCTCTACATTTCAACACATTTTAGGGACTATAACCTTCCCCCTTCATCAGAGCTAAAAAGAAGATAAACAATGTGGCTTTAAATATTAAAATAAGTCAATAATGAGTTATTGACAATACATTTAATGTAAAAGAGGATATAGAACTAGAGTATAAATAAATACAGTTGGTCTGTCCAAATATAAATGCAGACAATGTGAAAAATATTGCAGGCCCATTCACGCCATTGCGTTGCATCAACATTAGATAAACCATATGTGTTATTGCCATTCATGGTAGCCTACGAAGCACTAGACATGTGCGATTCGTTTCGTACGAATCTCAAATTCGTACGAATTTAGGGAAATTCGTACGAATTTGAGATTCGTACGAAACGAATCGGGAGGATCCGAAATACGAATTGCCATGCGTCCGAATTTTGTATGAAATACGAACTTTTGTTTTACGAATCCCCAGGAGGAAGTCAGCACAGCACAGGGATGGTGGGAGCCCCTCATCTAACGAAAATTCGTATTTCTGATAGGAAATTCTTCAACGGAATTTCGTATTTCGGATAAAAACCAAACTTCCATCAGCATCGACTGTCATATTGAGGTATATTTTTGCCTTTAAATTCATCGTAACGAACGTTCGTACAAGTTAACGAACCTAACAACAATTCATATTTCGTACGAATTGAAGCGGAATTTCGGACACGAAATACGAAGTACGAATTAATTTTAATACGAATCGTAACGGAACAGAACAAAACTAATTTATTGACGGCGCCCGTGTCTACGAAGCACATTGCCAAACATTTACAGAATGCACTTGCGTTACTGCGCACCATGACACCGGATATGTGTTTGAGGTGAGCTGTGATTAAAAAAAAAAGAAAATAGATATTTTTTTGCATTAGAACAGTGACATAAGTATGCTGGACCTCAAAGTAGAGGAGAAATAAATTAAGAGACAAAGAACTATCTATAAAATTTATGTTAACAAAAAAAGAAAAAAAGAAATACATATCAGTTGCCACACTGAAGGTACCCTTAGTGTATTTTCTATATCCTTTTACAGAGTACTGTTTTTTGTAGGTTATAATGAAGTCAATGTTGTGTGTAAATCCATGTAATCACCACGATTGGTTTCCTGTTTACTGAGCTGATTTTGGCTCAGAATTACTTTTCATTTGAGCCAAACCATAACAAACTCGTTACTGCTATCCAATCATTTTTAATACTTTGTAAAATCATGGATTAAACTCCTGAATCCAACATGTACATACTGCTGACTCACCACCAATAGGGGTTTCTTTCATTGGGCCAGTTAAAGAGTTAACAAAAAAAATTCAGTTTCAATAACAAATCATATATATGCATATATAATATATATTATTGTTAAATAAAACAATTTATTTCCCACCTTTTGAAAAAATTAACATTTGACTTTCTTGCAATACAGCATTTTAGAGGCCGTGTGTACTGTAACTACAAACCTTATTTCTTGCTAGTCTAATGCCCCATACACACGATTGGAAATTCCGCTAGCAAAAGTCTGATGAGAGCTTTTGGTCGGAAATTCCAACCGTGTGTATGCTCCGTCCGAATTTCCACCAGCAAAAGATTGAGAGCAGGTTCTCTATTCTCTACTCTATGTTCCGATCGGAAATACTGATTGTCTGTAGCAATTCCAACACGCAAAATTCCTACACATGCTTAGCAACAATTTGACACATGCTCTGAAGCATTGAACTTGATTTTCTTGGCTCGTTGTAGTGTTGTACGTCACCGTGCTTTTGGCGGTCGAAAGTTCAGAGAACTTGTGTGACCATGTGTATGCAAGCCAAGCTTGAGCGGAATTCCGACGAAAAAATCATCCAAGATTTTTCCGACGGAAATTCCGCTCGTGTATACGTGGCATAAGTGGCTTAGTGCTTTTCTGAGAAGTCTGCACAGAGATGGAAGCCAAATTACAGGCAGTCACTGCAGCAGGATCTTAGATCTAGCTAGGATGCTTTCTATGACATCTTTATTGCCTTAACCACCTCAATACCAGGTACTTTTACCCCTTCCTGCCCAGGCCAATTTTCAGCTTTCAAAGCTGTTACGCTTTGAATAACGATTGCGTGGTCATGCAACAGTGTACGGAAATTACAATTTCTTGAGACAGACAGAACTTGTTTGGGACTTTAAATGAAGCACAGCATGGTGCTTCCATTCCGATAATCAATAAAAATCAATATTCCGATAATCAATAAAAACTGAAGGGGGGTTGGGACTTTAGATGAAGCAATTGTATAGTAGAGATAAACTGTAAATGAATAATATTTAAATATTTAATTGATGACATTCATCTAGAATCATAAAGAATATAATTTATTTCAAATGTATATATAATGCACATAGAGCATGAACATAATGAGTAGAATAATACAGTCAAACCGACACATGATCAAAGTCAAATAAATAAATAAATAAAAAGGATAAAATAATTTAAAAAAATATATAAATGCTATGGCACAAAAATGCCTCAGCGACAGACCCAAGACTGGCACGTGCACCCACAAGGTATATATAGGTCTATTGGCTAGTATAAAAACAATATCATGGAATATTAATAGTAATTGGGTAGGGATCAATCCATATGGAATACAACTGTGTCATCAAGTGTAGCTCGACGCGTTTCGTGGATTTTTCCACTCGTCAGGAGCAGATGTACCAGAGATTCCTATAAAGGTATATAAGATATGTCAATGTTTAAAATAGAATTATACATGGTATTATATGTCAATAGATGGCTCAGGAAACACACTCACCAACCCAGACAGCGCACACAGCGCATGGTGACCGGTGCAGGATAGGCCACGGATACATACTCCACCACGGGAGCTAAGGCGGCATAATATGAAGGTGTAACATCAGACGAACGGAGGATGTGTTCAATGTGGACAGCCAATTTCGTATAGTCAGACGTGATGATATGTAATCAGTGGAACAAGAATATCTGGGAACAAAATATTATGCTAAAGTATGTGTATTGTGCATAACAAAGGTGTATCATGAATAAATTATTTATATAGTGAACCCAGTGTGACTTCACAAAGAGTAATTACCATAATATGTAAATTAACAAAGAAAAATAATAATGATGATGAATGATTAAATAAATAAGTGGGAAGGCTGGCCGTAGGCCAGCCTGTATTTGTGGGAGGAGTCTGAGTCTATATAACCCTCCTCCTCTGTCAGGGCCAGGGTTGGGGTTTTCTAGGTGAAGGCACTGGCAGCCGGCGTTCATGGGGGGGAGGAGGAGGCCGGTCAATCTATCCTCCACTACGCTCCTCTCTTCGTCCCTGCCGGCTTCCAGGGGGGGGGGTGATCCCGCTCTGCGTTTTCTTCCGGCATGGGAGGAGGGGAGAGTGTGTTCGGCTACCCCCAGCGCCTCTCTCTCCCCATGTGTATCGCTCCGTCAGCCTGTCCTCCATTTCTCCTGGTGTGGGGGAGAGGGGGGTGATCGGCCAGCTCCTCTCTCACTCATGGGCATTGTGCTGTCCACCCACGTTCTCCTGTCTCTGCTTCTTTCTCTCCCCGCCCACCCTCTCCACAGGTACAGGGCTCCTCGTGGCTTTTCTCCCATTGGGGGAGAGGTGGGTCGGCTGGCTCGGCTGGCTCCGGCTGCTCCCTCACAATTTGTGCCTTTTGCTCCGCCCGCCGATTCTCCTGGGGAGAGGAGGTAGCCGGCCGCCGCCGGCTCCCCTTCTCCCCTCGCAGGTACGGAGCGCCCGCTGTTTCTCCTCGTGGGGGGGGGGGAGATGATTGGCCGCGCCGTCTCCCCCTCCCCCCTCGCATATGCAGTACACCTGCCGATTCTCCTTGCGGGGGGGAGGGGGGGTAGTCGGCTGCCGCCGCCCCCCCTCCCCCCACATATGCAGTACACCCGCCGATTCTCCTGGCGAGGGGGGGGGAGGTAATCGGCCGCCGCCGGCTTGTGCCCCCCCCCCCCCCCCGTCCCCTCGCATGGGCATTTTCGTTCCAAATACTCCTTGCTTTATAAAAAAGCTGCAGCTTTTTCTTATCTTTGTGGAGACTGTAGCAGAATGAAAACCATAGGCATCCTACACACAGTGTACAGTATCTGGGGATACGTGTGACACTAAAGCACACAAGCTGCATTATGTTTTCATTGATACTGCTTTAGTCATTGTTTTTCTGTCATAGCGTGCTGCCAGCGTTTTCCGTCATAGCGTTCTGCCAGCGTATTTCTGTCATAGCGTTCTGCCAGCGTATTTCTGTCATAGCGTTCTGCCTGCATATTTCTGTCATAGCGTTCTGCCTGCGTATTTCTGTCATAGCGTTCTGCTTGTGATGTTCTGCCTGCGTTTTTTCTGTCACAGCGTTCTGCCTGCGATTTTCTGTCACAGCGTTCTGCCTGCGATTTTCTGTCACAGTGTTCTGCCTGCGATTTCCTGTCACAGCGTTCTGCCTGCGATTTTCTGTCACAGCGCTCTGCCGGCGATTTTCTGTCACAGCGTTCTGCCTGCGATTTTCTGTCACAGCGTTCTGCCTGCGATTTTCTGTCACAGCGCTCTGCCTGCGATTTTCTGTCACAGCGTTCTGCCTGCGATTTTCTGTCACAGTGTTGGGCCCAGCATTTTCTGTCATAACGTTCGACCCAGCATTTCTGTCATAGCGTTCGGCTCAGCATTCCTGTCACAATGTTCAGCCCAGCATTTCTGTCACAACGTTCGGCCCAGCATTTCTGTCACAGCGTTCGGCCCAGCATTTCTGTCACAGCGTTCTGCCCAGCATTTCTGTCACAGCGTTCTGCCCAGCATTTTCTGTCACAGCGCTCGGCCCAGCATTTTCTGTCACAGCGTTCGGCTCAGCTTTTTCTGTCACATCGCTCGGCCCAGCATTTTCTGTCACAGCGCTCGGCCCAGCATTTTCTGTCACAGCGCTCGGCCCAGCATTTTCTGTCAGAGCGTTCGGCCCAGCATTTTCTGTCACAGCGTTCGGCCCAGCATTTTCTGTCACAGCGTTCGGCCCAGCATTTTCTGTCACAGCGCTCAGCCCAGCATTTTCTGTCACAGCGTTCCATCCAGCATTTCTGTCACAACGTTCCATCCAGCATTTCTGTCACAACGGGCTATCCAGCATTTCTGTCACAACGTTCTGTCCAGCATTTCTGTCACAGCGTTCTGCCCTGCATTTTCTGCCCAGCATTTTCTGTCACAGCGTTCTGCCCAGCATTTTCTGTCACAGCGTTCTGCCCAGCATTTTCTGTCACAGCGTTCTGCCCAGCATTTTCGGTCACAGCGTTCTGCCCAGCATTTTCTGTCACAACATTCGGCCCAGCATTTTCTGTCACAGCGTTCTGCCCAGCATTTTCTGTCACAACATTCGGCCCAGCTTTTTCTGTCACAACGTTCGGCCCAGCATTTCTGTCATGGCATCCTATCTAGCTTTCCTGTCATAGCGTTCTGTCCAGCATTTCTGTCACAGCGTTCTGTCCAGGTTTCGGTCATAGCATTCAGTCCAGTTTTCTGTCACAGCGTTCTGTTCAGCATTTTCTGTCATAGCGTTCTGCCTAGCATTTTCTGTCACAGCGTTCTGTCCAGCATTTCCGTCACAGCGTTCTGTCCAGCATTTCTGTCACAGCATTCGGTCCAGCATTTCTGTCACAGCGTTCGGTCCAGCATTTCTGTCACAGCATTCGGTCCAGCATTTTTGTCACAGCGTTCGGTCCTGCATTTCTGTCACAGCGTTCGGTCCTGCATTTCTGTCACAGCGTTCAGTCCAGCATTTCTGTCATAGCATTCGATCTAGCTTTCCTGTCATAGCGTTCTGTCCAGGTTTTGGTTATAGCATTTAGTCCAGTTTTCTGTCACAGCGTTCTGTTCAGCATTTTCTGTCAACATTCGGCCCAGCATTTTCTGTCATAACGTTCGGCCCAGCAATTCTGTGTCATAGCATTCTTTCTAGCTTTCCTGTCATAGCGTTCTGTCCAGGTTCGGTCACAGCATTTAGTCCAGCTTTTTCCGTCATAGCGCTTGGTCCAGTATTTCCGTCATAGCGTTCGGTCCAGTATTTCTGTCATAGCGCTCTGTCCAGCATGGCGGTCATAGTGGTTTGCCCCTGGGTTCCTGTCATAGCATTCTGCCCGGCATGTCTGTCATAGCGTTCCGCCCCAGGTTATCTGTCAGTGTTCTGCCCCTGGAGTTCTGTCATAGCGTTCTGCCAGCATGTCTGTCATAGCGTTCTGCCCCGGGATTTCAGTCATCGTTCTACCCAGGTTAACTTTTAGCATTTCTGTCATGGCATTGTCGTGACATTTTTTCTGTCAGTATTTCTGTCATAGCGTTTCTGCTCAGCGTTTCTGTCATGGTGTTTCAACCTCTGTTTGGCTTCAGAGTTCTCAGAAGGGCGTTGTTCACTTATGACATATTCTGGTTAGGTTTGTCTGCATTGATTGTCATGTCTCATCGTATCTGTGTTCATGTTTGTACCGAGGTCAGTTAGCTAGGGCTCGCACATCGGGATCTGTCACGTCTACAGATCCATACGGGCTGAGGTTTTGTTATTAATGATTGTTGACCACAATCTTCTCGCCTGTATACCATACGTCATACGATGCATGTTTCATTCACCACACCTGTACGTCTACCCACCACGGTCTGTGGGTACTCTAGGCCTGAGTTTCTGTTAATAACCTGTCTCTGCGCTGCAGGTTACTCGGGTTAACTCACTATTTACAACTCACACACGGTGGGGGGGTTCATCATTAGGTTCATTCATGCGCTGTGGTCTTGACTTTTCTGCCATGTTCTCATTCTTAGGTAGGCAGAGGGGCGTTGTTGTTCTGTCTTTCCTTCTAGTTGCGTTTTCAGGTTGGGCCGTCTTGGCATCCATACCAATATCAACCATGCCTGCACTCACTTACAGATGTCATTTCGCCACTGGGCGCACCCTCGGGTTGAAAGCAGACGTCAATTTTCTTTAGTTGACATCCTGTTGCATAGAGGCCCTGGTTACCGCCCTGGGATTCATACTCTCAGGGTGTGTCCAAGCCACAGTCCTTAGGTGGTAGGTTGGGCAACGTCGTCACCATTCTGGATTCCACTCTCAGCTCCGATCTCTTGTCTAGGAGGTTGCCTGGAGTACTGCTCAGGGACGTCGGTCCAGTCATCTTTGCTCCTCCCCGGTTTGTTCCAGGTGGGGATGGGGGTGCTTTAGTCACTTTGGGCATGGCTGGATCATGCTATGGGACTTATTCCCCTGGGTTGGAGTCTGTTTCTCCTTTGTCTGTTCAGGATTCGGTCTCGGTTGGCAGGTCTCGGGCAGTAGCATGACCTGTTCGCATCCGGTGGGACCAGTCTGTCTTGGTGTCGCCATGTTGATGATGCTCATTGCCATGGCACCTACTCCATCACATCCATCGGGCAGCCAGGTTTCCTCTCCTATCACTGGTATTTTTGGCACTCACCCTCTCACTTCCTCTTACCAGGTATGGGAAGGGGTGTTTCACGGTGCTTCTTCTGGTGTCTGTTGTAGGGGTTCTTCGGGTCAGCACTTGCTCTCTTTTCCCCACGTATCCTCTCATTCATAGCAGTTCATTCGCATGTCCAGGGTTACCTTGGGCATCAGGCTCATCCTATCCTTCACGGGACGTTCAATTGGGTTTGCGTAGCTTGCAGGCTCAAAGGAGGTTCCTTCCCATCTCCAGGTCAGGAGTCGGTGGGTTCTACTCTCACAGCGGTTACTTACGGTTGGCGTTTGGGCATACGTCATTTTATGGATGGGATCTTTACCTTCCCTCTCCCACCTAAACTTGTGTCTTTTTGCCCTCTTTTCAGGCATACCGACCATCCAGGCCATGGCACACCTCAGGCCTTGTTTCTTAAGTAATATTGCATTTCCCACTTGAAGACTCCGATTACAAGTGGGAAGGCTGGCCGTAGGCCAGCCTGTATTTGTGGGAGGAGTCTGAGTCTATATAACCCTCCTCCTCTGTCAGGGCCAGGGTTGGGGTTTTCTAGGTGCCCACCCACCCGTTTCCCCCAGGTTATTCACTCATACTCATAGTATTTTTTCTTTATTCTTACATTCAGGGTATGCCCTCTTTTCAGGCATACCGACCATCCAGGCCATGGCACACCTCAGGCCTTGTTTCTTAAGTAATATTGCATTTCCCACTTGAAGACTCCGATTACAAATAATAAGTGAAGAATTATATGGGTGTAAAAAATGAATGGTGAGAGTGTGTAAATGTGGAAACATTAAAAAGCCCACCGATGAAAAAGAAAAAGAAAAAAGGCAAAAGAAATAAAAAAATGAACCATAGAAAAAAAGAGACAAAACACTGACAAAAAGAAAAGGGGAAAAACATACCATAATGTTGCACCAAAGCACCACCGGCAGAAGGTTACACCAGGTGTGCTGTACCTCCAAACGGGGACCGGTCCGATAAACGGTCAGCTCCGAGTGAGGGATGTATATATATGCCGCCAACGCCACACGGTGAACCAATGGGGGGACAAGACCTCAGCAGGGCTGAGTTACCACTCAGTAACCGGCGCTGTAACTCCTCCGTAGGAACACCAGGTGTTACAGCTGGGTGCCGGCGTGTGACGTCATCCCAGGCATCACACCCGCTGCATACCCACCACCACAGCTGAGTAGCTTGACGTGCGTGGCGCCGATGCAAGGAGGAGTGTCCGCCCAGATCTCCCGAACATAAGAAAAGTAGAGGGAGGAGAGGGAGGACCTACTGATTGCATCGCAGCTCCCGCGACGGGGGAAAAAAAGCAAGGCCAGACCCCTGCGCCAGAACAACCACATGGAGCATATCACTAGTCAGGTAGAGAGCGTGCATAAGATGTCTAAAAGGGGCCAAACCTGTGGGAACAATGGGCCAGTGTATACTGTCTGTCATAATTATATATACCACATACACAGCCAACTTATGTTTGTATAAGTATATAGAAGCAATGGAAATAAGTATCATAGAAATATGGGGCTTAACGTAAAATATCCGGTAAATAAGGACAAACCAGACCCAGGGACAGCAGGGGAACACTGCCAATCCCTTTTATACAATTGCTTCCATCCCTAAATTCGGTAAACAAAAGGGGGGGGGGGGGGTTTGGGACTTTAAATGAATGGTGCTTCCATCCCGATAATCAATAAAAACTGAAGGGGGGTTGGGACTTTAGATGAAGCAATTGTATAGTAGAGATAAACTGTAAATGAATAATATTTAAATCTTTAATTGATGACATTCATCTAGAATCATAAAGAATATAATTTATTTCAAATGTATATATAATGCACATAGAGCATGAACATAATGAGTAGAATACTACAGTCAAAACGACACATGATCAAAGTCAAATAAATAAATAAAAAGGAGAAAATAATTTCTAAAAAAAATATAAATGCTATGGCACAAAAATGGCATTATACTAATGTGCGTTAATGAGGCTGCATTGATGGGCACTGATCAGGCAGCACTGATGGGCACTGATGAGGCGGCACTGATGGGCACTAATGTGGACTGATGAGGATGCCCTGATGGGCACTAATGGAGACTGAACTGATGAGCACTGATGGGAACTGATGAGACTGCACTGATGGGCACTGATGGGGACTGATGAGGCGGCACTGATGGGCACTGACAAGGCTGCAATGATGGCCACTGATAGACAGCACTAATGGGCACTGATAGGTGGCACTGATGGGGCTGCACTGATAATTAAGGCACAAATGATCAGTGCTCTGATTATCAGTGTAAGTGCTGTACTCACTGTGCCCTGTCAGATCGGCTCTCCTTTCCTCACACGCCTTCTCTGTGTAAGGAAAGGAGAGCCGATAACCAGCAACACGGTTTACATGTGACCAGCTGTGATTGGACACAGTTGATCACATAGTAAAGGGCCCTTTACCCTGATCTGTGATCTGCTGTGTCCAAGGGACACAGCAGATCACAAACACTTCTTTTCTGTACACACCCCAGGGACACCCTCCCAGAATTGGAGAGCTGCACTGTGGCCATATATCGGCTATTGCGCAGTGGCCAAGTGGGTAAATGTTCTTTTTCTGAATGCTGAGCCTGTTCACATAGTGATACTAAAGACTGACCTTTCAAAGGTTTAAATACGGCCATAGAATCTACCCCAAAACTTACACTGTATTTTGGCAGCGAGACCTGCCATTGTCAGAATACACCAATACAGATGACTGTCTGCTGAAAGTTTTTCAGCGTGTCTGTTTGAGAAGTTAGGCTGGGACAGCCACATTCTGATAAGAATTTGGCCAGTTCCTGCTGAACTTTCCGAATTTCAATCAGCGACTGGTCACCTTAACACTTTTTTTGGATCAGAAGAAGGTATTTTTTTAATTAAATTCCTTGCAATGTACAGTATAAAGTTGAACACGTTTATGTAATTGATCAGAAAAAAGTAATACACAAAAATACAAGACATGCAAGCATTCGAGTCCCAAAAAGTTAGCGTTCAATCTCTTTCTCTGGGTTAAATGATGTTCCCATGTCTTGAACTGTAATAACTTCCAAGTAGCATGAATAAAATTGGACCCTTACCCCAGCCGATGGACTCCCAAATATACGGAGTCAGTAATGCCAGCAGAAATAACCCTCTGCGGGGATCAGCGTATCTCTCCCAGATGCGCACTCTGCCGCGATCCCTCAAGCCGACAGAGCGTCCTTGTGTGCGGACAGCCCGCAAATCCTGAATGAAGTAAGACTTCATAGACCAACACAAAGTGGCACATTATTGTGAAGTGGAAAGAAAATGATAAATGGTTTTCAAAATGTTTTACAAATAAATATCTGAAAAGTGTGGCATGCGTTTGTATTCAGCCCCCTTTACTCTGATACCCCTAACTGAAATCTAGTGCAACCAATTGCCTTCAGAAATCACCTAATTAGCAAATAGAGTACACCTGTGTGTAATGTAATATCAGTATAAATGCAACTGTTCTGTGAAGCCCTCAGAGGTTTGTTAGAGAACCTTAGTAAACAAACAGCATCATGCAGGCCAAGGAACACACCAGACAGGTCAGGGGTAAAGTTGTGAAGAAGTTCAAAGCAGGGTTAGGTTAAAAAAAAAATATCCCATGCCTTGAACATCTCACGGAGCACTGTTCAATCCATCATCCAAAAATGAAAAAAGTATGGCACAACTGCAAACCTACCAAGTCATGGCCGTCCACCTAAACTGACAGGTCGGGCAGGGAGAGCATTCATTAGAGAAGCAGCCAAGAGTCGCACAGTAACTCTAGGGAGCTGCAGAGAGCCACAGCTCAGGTGGGAGAATCTGTCCACAGGACAACTATTAGTTGTGCACTCCACAA
This sequence comes from Lithobates pipiens, assembly GCF_037356315.1. NCBI lineage: Eukaryota > Metazoa > Chordata > Amphibia > Anura > Ranidae > Lithobates > Lithobates pipiens. The sequence goes on from NW_027507758.1 coordinate 73,893,245, forward strand.
ATCTGGCCTTTATGGAAGAATGGCAAGAAGAAAGCCATTGTTGAAAGAAAGCCATAAGAAATCCCGTTTGAAGTTTGCTAGAAGCCATGTGGGGAACACAGCAAACATGTGGAAGAAGGTACTCTTGTCAGATAAGGCCAAAGTTGAACTTTTTGGCCTTAAAGCAAAACGCTATGTGTGGTGGAAAACTAACACTGCCCATCACCCTGAACACACCATCCCCAACATTACAACATTCTACCAGAACCTTTCCCAGCTACCCAGATCATGTGAGTAGCCTGTGGGACCCAGTAGAACTGGTAGGGCTACATACAGTGGTGTGAAAAAGTGTTTGCCCCCTTCCTCATTTCCTGTTCCTTTGCATGTTTGTCACACTTAAGTGTTTCGGAACATCAAACCAATTTAAACAATAGTCAAGGACAACACAAGTAAACACAAAATGCAATTTGTAAATGAAGGTGTTTATTATTAAAGGTGAAAAAAAATCCAAACCATCATGGCCCTGTGTGAAAAAGTGATTGCCCCCTAAACCTAATAACTGGTTGGGCCACCCTTAGCAGCAACAACTGCAACCAAGCGTTTGCGATAACGTGCAATGAGGCTTTTACTGCGTCCTGGAGGAATTTTGGCCCACTCATCTTTGCAGAATTGTCCTAATTCAGTTACATTAGAGGGTTTTCGAGCATGAACAGCCTTTTTAAGGTCATACCACAACATCTCAATAGGATTCAGGTCAGGACTTTGGCTAGGCCACTCCAAAGTCTTCATTTTGTTTTTCTTCAGCCATTCGGTGGTGGACTTGCTGGTGTGTTTAGGATCATTGTCCTGCTGCAGAACCCAAGTTCGTTTCAGCTTGAGTACACGAACAGATGGTCGGACATTCTCCTTCAGGATCTCTTGGTAGACAGCAGAATTCATAGTTCCTTTTATCACGGCAAGTCTTCCAGGTCCTGAAGCAGCAAAACAGCCCCAGACCATCACACTACCACCACCATATTTTACTGTTGGTATAATGTTCTTTTTATGAAATGCAGTGTTCCTTCTACGCCAGATATACTTGGACACACACCTTCCAAAGAGTTCCACTTTTGTCTCATCGGTCCACAGAATGTTGTCCCAAAAGTCTTGGGGATCATCAAGATGTGTTGTGGAGAAATTGAGACGAGCTTTGATGTTCTTTTTGCTCAGCAGTGGTTTTTTCCTTGGAACTCTGCCATGCAGGCCATTTTTGCCCAGTCTTTTCCTGATGGTGGAGGCATGAACGCTGACCTTAACTGAGGCAAGTGAGGCCTGCAGTTCCTTGGACGTTGTTGTGGGGTCTTTTGTGACCTCTTGGATGAGTTGTCGCTGCGCTCTTGGGGTAATTTTGGGCGGCCTGCCACTCCTGGGAAGGTTCACCACTGTTCCATGTCTTTCGCCATTTGTGGATAATGGCTCTCACTGTGGTTCGCTGGATTCCCAAAGCTTTGGAAATGGCTTTATAACCCTTTCCAGACTGATAGATCTCAATTACTTTCTTTCTCAATTGTTCCTGAATTTCTTTGGGTCTCGGCATGATGTGTAGCTTTTAAGGATCTTCTGGTGGACCTTACTGTGTCAAGCAGCTCCTATTTAAGTGATGCCTTGATTGTGAACAGGTGTGGCAATAATCAGGCCTGGGTGTGGCTAGAGAAATTGAACTCAGGTGTGGACAACCACAGTTATAGTATGTTTTAACAAGGGGGGCAATCACTTTTTCACACAGGGCCATGATGGTTTGGATTTTTTTCACCTTTAATAATAAACACCTTCATTTACAAATTGCATTTTGTGTTTACTTGTGTTGTCCTTGACTATTGTTTAAATTGGTTTGATGTTCCGAAACACTTAAGTGTGACAAACATGCAAAGGAACAGGAAATGAGGAAGGGGGCAAACACTTTTTCACACCACTGTACTTATGACGAGCCTGACTCCCACTTATATATTGTAAGTGTTTTTAATCTTGTGCAATAAATTATGTATTGTTTTAATACTACACTTAGAGAGGCACCCCCCGCCCCCGGTTGTTTCTTCCACTGGGAAACATGGTGGTGGCAGCAGGTTGTTGTGTGGATGCTTTTCTTCAGCAGGGACAGGGAAGCTGGTGAGACTTGATGGGGAGATGGATGGAGCCAAATACAGGGCAATCTTAGAAGAAAACCTGTTAGAGTCTGCAAAAGACTTGAAACTGGGGCAGAGGTTCACCTTCCAGTAGGACAACGACCCATAAACATACAGCCAGAGCTACAATGGAATGGTTTAGATCAAGGCATATTCATGTGTTAGAATGGCCCAGTCAAAGTCCAGACCTAAATCCAATTGAGAATCTGTGACAAGACTTGAAAATTGCTGTTCACGGATGCTCTCCATCCAATATGACACAGCTTGAGCTATTTTGCAAAGAAGAATGGGCAAAAATTTCACTCTCTAGCCACTGAAGCCCCGGACCAGTTTGCTAGCCAAAGACCAGAGCAATTTTTGCGATTCGGCACTGCATCACTTTAACTGACAATTTTGCGCTCGTACGATGGGGCTTCCAAACACAATTGATGTCCTTTTTTTCCCACAAATAGAGCTTTCTTTTGGTGGTATTTGATCACCTCTGCGTTTTTATTTCTTGCGTTATAAACAAAAATAGAGTGACAATTTTTGGAAAAAACAGATTATTTTTTAATTTTTGCTATAATAAATATCCCCCAAAAATCTATAAAACATTTTTTTCCTCAGTTTAGGCCGATACATATTCTTCCACGTATTTTTGGTAAAAAAATCGCAATAAGCGGTAATTGATTGGTTTGCGCAAACGTTATAGCATGTACAAAATAGGGGTTCGTTTTATGGCATTTTTATAAAAAAAATTTTTTACTAGTAATGGCGGCGATCTGCGATTTTTATCATGACTGCACCATTATGGCGGCGGACACATCGGACAATTTTGACACATTTTTGAGACCATTGTAATTTTTACAATGATCGGTGCTATAAAATTGCACTGATTACAGTAAAAATAACACTGGCAGGGAAGGGGTTAACCACTAGGGTCGGGGAGGGGTTAAGTGTATCCTGGGAAGTGTTTCTAACTGTAAGGGGGATGGGCTACGAACAACACTTCAGTGATAATAGCTCCCGATCACAGGGAGCTATGATCAGTGACAGTATCACTAGGCAGAACGAGGAGATGCTTGTTTACATTAGCATCTCCTCATTCTTCAGCTCTGCGACACGCTCACAGGTATCCCCGTCAGGATTGAGTCCGCGGGACCCGCGATCCAACTGACGGATCTCCCGACAGGGTCGCACATGTGCCGTCGGCAGTGCGCATGTGGCGTCGCGGCGGCAAATTCATAGGGACGTACCAGTACGCCCATTCGCCCAGCCGCGCCATTCTGCCGACGTAAATGTACATGCAGCGGTCAGCAAGTGGCTAGATGTGCAAAGCTGATAGAGACATCCCCAAAATGACTTGCAGCTGTAATTGCAGAGAAAGGTGGTTCTACAAAGTATTGACCCAGAGAGGCTGAATACAAATGCACGCCACACTTTTCACATATTTATTTGTAAAAAAAAATGAAAACCGTTTATCATTTTCCTTCCACTTCATAATTATGTGCCACTTTGTGTCAGTCTATCACATAAAATCCCAATAAAATACATTTACGTCTTTGGTTGTAACAAGACAAAATGTGGAAAATTTCAAGGGGTGTGAATACTTTTTCACGGCACTATATGAGCTTGCATCTCATTCCAAAACCATAGACACAGATTTAGAGTTGCCCCCCCCTCCCATAAGTAGGTGCTCATTGTTACTGTTTCTTTTTGGTTATTATGCCATGTTATTGTAATTATGGTACAGTGTCTCTTTAATCATTCCTGGCTGATTGCTGCAGGGCTTGGGTTGAGTGTGACTTTTTCCTTTTGCAGTTGTGTCACATAGGGGTTGATTTACGAAAACTAGAGAATGCAAAATCTGGCGCAGCTGTGCATGGTAGCCAATCAGCTTTTAACTTCAACTTGTTCAATTAAGCTTTGACCAAGAAACCTGGAAGCTGATTGTTTTTTATGAAGAGCTGCACCAGATTTTGTACTCTTCAGTTTAAGTAAATCAACCCCATACTGTCTGTTTTTCGGGGTATAAATACAGGCATACCCCACTACACAATGGGGTTTATTTACTAAAGCTGGAAAGTGCAAAATCAGGCTCACCTCTACATAGAAACCAACGAGCTTCTAACCCCAGCTTGTTCAATTAAGCTTTGGTAATAAAACCTGGATGCTCATTGGTTTCTATGCAGAAGTGAGCCTGATTTTGCACTTTCCAGCTTTAGTAAATAAACCCCATTGTGTACTTAAAACTGGGGTATGCCTGTACATCTGCAGAGGACTGGCCTAGGGTCCTTTGCAGCTGACTCATGGGAATACAAGTGTCAGGACTTGCTGCAGCTATGTGAATCCTTACTACTGCCTCTATCCCCTTAAAAGGGCCCATTTTCAGGAACTCTATTTGCTATGGATATTTCTGCTATGGACATTTCCTATTACATGTATGGGCTGCACCTTCTTATGTACCTTATCTTGTGGGAAACCGCTAGGGAATTCTGTCTCAACCAAATGATGATGAACGATGTATCTGTATTTTCTAAAGTTTCACAGTAAAAGGAACTCAGGAAAATTCAATTAGATACGTGGTCAGTGTATTTTACTAATAGAAGTGTCTACCATGGAAAAGTGTAACCTTGATGTATCTGAAAAACGTTGTATATAGGAGTTAAACCATTCAACCCTCTGGATTTAAGCGGCCTTGTGCCGCTGTAGGACAATGGTACCAGATTAACCCTTGTGGTTTCATATATCTGAAGAACACACATTTTGCCCTTCAAAGTTGGGGCACAATCTCAAGTGATGGCGGCCAGTCTGAAGAGGAAGTGAGTGACTACGGCTGGAGTCAGTGGCCCTTTTCAGTGGGAGGACAGGTGTGCTTTATGTCCCTTATAGGATACTCGTCTTGGGACCCGCTGTGGCATGGAGTTAACCTAGAGACCTGGCCTGGGTGGTCAAGAGAGCAAGGTCTTGCGTTAACATAAAGCAGTGGCTTCCTGTGGTGTAACCTTTATGCCGAAGAGAATCTATAAAATTGAGTGTCAGTGTGAGTCAAGGGTTTGTGTCTAGGGTAGGGACATGGGAGAATTGCTAGGTATGGGGCATGCTCTGCACCCCCATTCCAAAATGGTGGATCATCTTGAAAAGAGAGAGGAGAATATTGGATCCAGGTGTGAAGAATTCGTCTAATGGCTTGCAGTTTCTAACCTGCCGTCTAGGTCCTGTGCATCCCCCACACCTCCACCCTTGAAAAACTGAGCCCATTCTTTCGGGAAAGCTTCCCACCAGCTTTTGGAGTGTGTCTGTGGCAATATCTGCCCATTAATACAAGAGAGCATTTGTGAGGCCGTGTATTGATGTTGGATAAGAAGACCTGGCTCACAATCTGCATTCCAAAGGTGTTTTCTCTTCCTAAATTTATAGGACGACGGTACATTACTATAGCTTTATCATCAGTAGCATGAATACGATTCAAAGGTGTTGTGGTCTGGACTCTGTGCAGGCCACTCAAGTTCCTCCACAACAAACTCACCAAATCATGTCTTGGTTTGATGGAGCTGGCATTGTACACAGGGCACAGTCAAGCTGGAACAGAAAAGGGTCTTCCCAAAACTGTTACCCAAGGCAATTGTCTATAATGTCTTTGAATGCTGTAACATTAACAGAACCGTTCACTGGAAACATCTGAAATCAATAAAATTATATTTTATCATCCTGACCATAATAAATGATGAGAACACACAAAAACCATTATGCCATGTACACACAATCGAATTGTATGACGTACTTAGTCCGTCATACAATCCGGCGGACAATCCGGCGGACTTTCTACCGAACGGACTTGGCCACACACGGATACACAAACAGTCCGACGAAAGCTTGCGCGATAACGTACGGCACGTACGACGGGACTAGAAATAGGAAGTCCAAGACACAGCAAAGCACCCTTTGGGCTCCTTCTGATGACTTTGTGTTAGTGGAAGTTTGGTTAGAGACGATTCGCGCTTTTCAGACTTCAGCTTAATTCGTCCGTTATTTTTTTTTATTATTTATTCTCGAATTGGAATATTAATCATAAGATGAGGATGAATAAAGACATTTGTGATAACTCTGTGTGAATATAAGCAGCAAAGCAACTTCACTTTTCTCGCATTATGAAGAAGAAAAGAATGTGCTATATTAAAAGATCACAAAATTAGCAGCATGACGAATATGCTAGCTTCAATACGAACACTAGTTTTACAAGACAGAACGCTTCTGCCCTGTAAATCCTTTCTGGGCATGCGCCATTCTTAGTCCGTCGGACTAGCATACTGACGAAAGTATTGTCCGCTGAAACCAAAGTACGACGGGAAGATTGGTGTGCAAACCGGCCTTCTTAGTACTCCGGACTTCACGCTGAAAAAGTCAGCTGAAGCCCACACACGATCGGATTGTCCGTTGAAATGCGTTTCAACGGACTAAGTACGTCATACAATTCGATCGTGTGTACGCGGCATTATAAATACCCTTCAAAAACAATGTTCATATAATTTTACCAAAATATGTACTTATTGAAGATACTACATCGAGTGGATATAATTCTGCTTGGTTTCGGAGGCACTTTATCCCATGTAATGATGAATTGAAGGTCCACGCCACAACCTCAGCCTAGCTGTTTCACACACAGTACCTCATTCAACACTGCAAGTATCCCCCCGATTACATTCATTTTCCCTAATTACCTCTCAGCTGATCCCCACGTTCGTTTGCTTAGCACAGCTGAAATGTGGATAGTTTTGCTTTTATTGGAAAGGGGATTTGTGGAAATCTTTCCTCCAGCCTTGATTAGGGCCTCTGGGGAAGTATGAAAAAAAAAAACACAAATACAAACTGAACTGGTTGTACTGGACTTTGCTCTGCTCCCTCTGTATTTTTCACACTTTTTACTATTACTCAACAGAAAATAATTGAATGCTAATTTTTCTCCTGAGAATAGCCTATGTACCAAATGCTGATTTAGCAGTACATTATCTTCACCTCAGATAAGTTACTTTAAAATTAATCCTAATAGTGCTTTTTTCACCTCATGTACCCCTTCACCTTCTGACTATACATTTACAATATGGCCGCTGATATAACAGAAAGGTGAAAAGGCTCATGTCCATAAAGAAATGTGTATTTCATTGTAGCTGATATGTTATGTTTGCTGTTTATGTGGTTTTTACAAAAATGTGAAGGGTATGCTCACTTTATATATATAACAGTGTCAACTTGCTGTCCCCTCAAAATAACTCAATACACAGGCATTAATGTCTAAACCACTGGCAAAAAAAGTGAGAAGGTATTTAGCAGTTCATATTTATGCTCTATGTACTGTGGGAGACCAGATATAGTGAATGCAGGGTCCTGGGTTTAGTAGCACTTTAAGCACATCAAACTTTTTATTTCATTTAATTTTTTTTAATTTTTTGTGAATTGCACAGTGAACCTTTATTGTTGCCTCCGCACAACAGTGTGATGCATTGCTCTGCTGTGCGGTGATATGCGGTGCTTAACTGGGCAATGCGGTAATTCTGCAGCATTTTTACATTTTACTGCCACTCACTGCAGCACACCTCCAGGCTGCTTTGCAGTGCAAATGGGGCGCATAGAAAGCAATTGTTTTCGGCAATTCACAACAAGCTCGGCGAGAATGCACCCAACCAGGAACACTCATAGAGTGCAACAGCGATGTGAAGAAAAGCAGGTCTCGGGTGTGCCAAGAGCATCTGTTTTGTGGGACAGAATGTGGCCTGGTCGCTGTGTGCTCAAATGGGGAGGTCTCCAGGAGGGATGGCGTGATCCTATCCTTTCCCTACCCGTCTGGAACTTCTTCCTGTCACCACTCATCACCTGCCGGACACGTGATCTATCCCTACATTACCAACATTCAAAATGTGTGCCAAGCCTGGAAGCCAGGGCCATATGTAGCCTCTACCTGACCCAAGATGGCTGACAGAGTCACAAGGGGTGGCAACATCCAATCAGTTAGGTTCTCCAGGGACCTGGGAATCTATAGTGGAACCATGCTCCTTTTGACTTCCACACCAACTGAAATGCCACTGCTGTCGAGTGCCACCTACAATGGAGAAAATAGTTTGCACCTGCCTACAGAGAGGTTTCCAAATTACATGGTCAAAGGGATTTCGACACCCCCCTTGAGTTTAGCTATTTCCAGTAAAAGGTACTATTATTGCTACAACATACAAAGACATTTTAGCCAATTGTGTTCTTCCAACCTTGTAGTAACCATTTTTTTCTATTCAAGCATGACTGTTCCCCTGTGCACAAGGCCAGCTCCATAAAAACATGATTTATTCAATTTGGTGTGGAGGCCTGCACAGAACCCTGACCTCAATCCTATTGAACACTTGTGCAATGAATTGGAATGCAGATGCCAGATATTTTTATCCAACATGATCCACAGTACCTTGCAAATGCTATGGCTAAATAAACACAAATTCTGGTAGACACACTCCAAAATCTTGTAAAAAATTCTCTACAGGTAAAATTCTATAAGGTTTATTTATAAAAAAATGTTTCAACCATTCGCTCAGCTGTCTGTTACATTTACTTTCTTTGACTGCCAGCTCCATCTAGTGTCCATAATATAGTATATTACTGAAATATCTCCATCGGGACAATAAAACATTATGACCACAAGATGGAGCTGATGATCATTCGAAATAAACTTATTAGATAAAACTAAAATATTTGCACAGCAACATTTTTATAAATAGATCTGCTAATATCATGCAACTGGAAGTAAAGAGACCGCCCTTCTGAGAAATACAACATTACAAGCATGCTCTAAAGAAAGAAAGAAAGGAAAATTACTGCACCCTTCTGCTTTAAAATGTATTGTAATAGTTTCTAGAGCTTTTTTTTAGATGGCAAATAAATCATATACCACATGTGTCCCTTTACCTTGGTTTTATAGTTTCTGCTTAGGTCTGTAAACAACTGTATGTTGTAAATAATCCATCTTGTTTGGCTCCTCGCCAATGATAGTTGATTTCTGTGTTGGATTTTGCCTTGGGGGAACTTGGAATTTTAAACTCAATTAAACTATTATTGTTTACAACCTGGAAAAGAAGATCTACTTAGAGAACAAGTACTTGGAGGCCTCAGATCACAGCAATCAATAGTTTGCTTGGTAGTGTGCTTCTCCTCTGTCCCTCAGTAGTGAAACCCTGATGGGGACGCATCATCTGGGCCACACCTGTATGGATCGTGTCCTGTAGAAAGCAATGTGTTTCTAGTGATTCATAGTGATATGCTTCTTTTATTGGTTAGCTCAGACTGTGGAACAATAATAAAGGACTTGTGTTTAGGGCTTTCATGTACATTTGACTTAATTCAGTTGAACATGTGAGTCAACTGCCTAATGGATGGTCTTCTTGGTTGATCTAGTCAGAAAAAATCAGGATCACACCCTGAACTTCAGCAGTGATAAATCCACATTAGCTCTCTGTAACCCATATAGTGTTGTGTGGTGTGTTCAGGGCCGGCCCGACCATGAGACCCAATGGTGGCATTTTAAGAGGGGCGGCAGCCAGCAAGAAGTTGTCAGGAGTAGTACCATACTCAGACTCCGTAGTAGCTGCCCAGAACAGTCAGCAGGAGCAGGGCAGCTGGTTACTAGAAACCTGCTGCCAGGCATCTAACAACCAGTGACATCAGAGGCCGCGGCTGCCCCAGCATTCAGAGCGCTCTGCGCCAGTCAATTGCTCCACCCACCCACCTCTTCCATCTATTTCAGCATGAGGGAAGGCAGGGTCTGAAGAGAGTTGCCTGTGCAGCTGTGCCTGCTGTGACTCAGTGTGAGTTGAGCTTAAGCAGCCTGCACAGCACCTGCCTATCTGAAGAACAAGGTGGGTACAACTTCAAGTGGTTTCTCTCTATAAGATTTTTTTTTTTAAAGGGCCTCAAGCCACTATGTTTTGAATCTGACTACTGATCTTTGTACCCATGTTTTCCCCGGCCACTGGGCCCCATCAATATCTGTCACAAGCAGATTCTACCACTCCTCATGTGCCAAGTTCGACTACACTGTAGCTTTACCAAGGGTCACAGCCAGGAGAGATGAGAGGCCAGTCCTCTTCAGGAGACAGTGGCGAAGGTGACCTGATGTCTCCACAGTCACCCCTATCCAGTCGCTTAGTATGTCTTTGAAGATGTCTTTGTCATTACATAACGTCAGCATATGTGAAAGAGACCAACTTGATGTACACAACTCTATCATTATGTGCTTCTGAGTTAAGACGTTTGTCTCTGTTTACAATATGAATTATTCAGGTGCAATGGGGGACATAATTAAAAAAATGGAGTTCTGCTTTAAGATTTCTTCTTTTTTTTTCTCCACGCCCATGGTAGCAGCCTGGCTTTTGTGACCATATGACGAAAGGGGAAGCTGCTAAAGTCTGCCCACCTATAAAAAGGATCACTAAGAAGCCAAAAGTGCCAATCGACAGTCACTACCTTCTACGAGCTAACTGCCCACCCATGTTCCCTATTTTACTTTACTTACTACACTACTTGCTTCTTACTTTACTTCATTACTTTCCCTAAAAGTGGCGTTGTTTATTTTAAACATTACATTAATGAGATAGAAAGCTCAAATCGTAGTGACCAAACTATCTTTGTCTTTTAATTTTGTTATTTGTAATTATTAGTTTGTTGAACACGTTTGTTTTTTGCTGTGATTTACACTATGCATGCAGTATATTATAGTTTGTTGATGCATGGGGTGCTGTCTATGCTTCTGTAGAGTTCTTCTTTAAAACACATGTGGGCTCCTGGTTTTAGGCCTGTCTTATGTTTTCTCACAGAAACAAAAATACACTGCAATAAATCTTTGGATCCAGAACCATACAGGCAACAGTAAGTCCCAGTGGGTTTTGTACAAAGCGTGCACGTGCTGACACAGTGAACTACTGATAGAGGGAAAACATATTGAATGGTTTAAGAAGAAAACAGCAGTCCCTGGCCTGGGCAGATGGGTTGACACTCTCCCATACATCCACGTCCTTAATAAAAATCATCCATAGCTTTATTTTTTTTTCCACAGCCATAAACGAGACCTGGAGGATTTCAAAGCGACATGTATGCTAATAAAACACGATACCTCAAAACGTTTTCTGGATTCACCTTCTTTTCTTCAGAGCAAATGTGATCACTGAACACAAGCTGGAAAACAGAGGAGATTAAGTGCAGGGATGTGTCTATAATAAATCATAGAACGATACAGGACTCATTTCCTAGGTCTGAGGGGCTTAGAACACCTCCCTGAAATGTTTTAATTTAATCATGGTTGATCCAGGTCTCATAGGGGGTAATTAAACAACTCGGTATGTGTGGATTGACCTTTTTATACAGGTGTTTGGTCACACTCCGGCACAAGGTGAGCAAGGATTTCACTAAAAATTTAACCAGGTGCAGGATTTTAGCGCCGGCCGTCACTATGATTGGAGACTTTCCAACAGGGGCTTAAATAAACTCTTTAGGGCCCCCATACAAAGTTGAAACCAGGGCCTAGGAGGGTTTTGCATTATTAACTGAAAGCTATAATGGTTTTGTGTCACTTTACATTTTTTTTAAGTTTGATACATTATCGGGGCTATAAATGTATATAATTGTTTATATAAAATGTAATACAGGGTACTTCTATGAAAAAGAATCCTCAGAGCACCATTGGACTGTTAATTTTTGTCCTGGGGGAAAACACAAAATAAATATCCCTTAATTGTAGTGACGGATTGTTGTGGGCTACAGAAAGGATACCATGCAAAGCATGCCATGGTGCCTCAATAATTAATAGTTAGGCGGGTGTTCTTAAAGGACCTGGATTATTGTAGCTTCTTGGGGTGGAGTGGAGTGGATAGATGGTGCTGAATCCCTGAAACTTTTCTTATTATCACCTAATAGTGGGGAGATGTTTTGGCATCACTCTGGGCTGTGACTGACATAAATGAATCTAGAATGTGGGTGCCACTGTATAATATTAATGTCCAGAAAAATGTTTATTCCAATGTAAAAGCAGGTAGAGCCAACACATGTTCACTTGTTTGGGTCTATGCCCCGACCCCTTCATCAGGACTTGTAAGGTAGTGTGCGCTGAATTAGCAGTGAATCAATCATTAGATACAGTGCCTTGAAAGAGTATTCATACCCCTTGAAATTTGGCACATTTTGTCACGTTACGACCAAAAACGTAAATGTATTTTATTGGAATTTTATGTGATAGACCAACACAAAGTGGCACATAATTGTGAAGTGGAAGGAAAATTATAAATGGTTTTCAAAATATTTTACAAATAAATATCTGAAAAGTGTGGTGTGCATTTGTACATACTTTGTAGAACAACCTTTTGCTGCAATTACAGCTGCAAGTCTTTTTGGGTATGTCTCTACCAGCTTTGTACATCTAGAAAGGGACATTTTTGCCCATTCTTCTTTGCAAAATAGCTCAAGCTCTGTCAGATTGGATGGAGAGCTTCTGTGAACAGCAATGTTCAAATCTTGCTACAGATTCTCAACTGGATTTAAGTCTGGACTTTGGGCCATTCTAACACATGAATATGCTTTGGACTAAACCATTCCATTGTAGCTCTAGCTGTATGTTTAGGGTTGTTGTCCTGGTGGAAGGTGAAACTCAGCCCCAGTCTTAAATCTTTTGCAGACTCTAACAGGTTGTCTTCTAAGATTGCCCTGTATTTGGCTCTATCCGTCTTCCTATCAACTCTGAAAAGCTTCCCTGTCCCTGCTGAAGAAAAGCATCCCCACGACGTGATGCTGCCACCACCATGTTTCACAGTGGAAGAAACAAGCGGGGGGGAGGGGGTGCCTCTCTAAGTGTAGTATTAAAACAATATATCATTTATTGCGCAAGATTAAAAGCACTTACAATATATAAGTGGGAGTCAGACTCGTCATAAGTATGTAGCCCTACCAGTTCTACTGGGTCCCACAGGCTACTCACACAATCTGGGTAGCTAGTTCAACTTTGGCCTTATCTGACCAGAGCACCTTCTTCTACATGTTTGCTGTGCCCCCCACATGGCTTCTAGCAAACTTCAAACGGGATTTCTTATGGCTTTCTTTCAATGATGTCTTTCTTCTTGCCATTTTTCCATAACGGTCAGATTTGTGGAGTGCACAACTAATAGTTGTCCTGTGGACAGATTCTCCCACCTGAGCTGTGGCTCTCTGCAGCTCCCTAGAGTTACTGTGTGACTCTTTGCTGCTTCTCTAATGAATGCTCTCCCTGCCTGGCCTGTCAGTGTAGGTGGACGGCCATGACTTGGTAGGTTTGCAGTTGTGCCATACTTTTTTCATTTTTGGATGATGGATTGAACAGTGCTCCGTGAGATGTTCAAGGCATGGGATATTTTTTTTTATAACCCTGCTTTGAACTTCTTTACCCCTGACCTGTCTGGTGTGTTCCTTGGCCTGCATGATGCTGTTTGTTTACTAAGGTTCTCTAACAAACCTCTGAGGGCTTCACAGAACAGTTGCATTTATACTGATATTAAATTACACACAGGTGGACTCTATTTACTAATTAGGTGACCTCTAAAGGCAATTGGGTAAACTAGATTTTAGTTAGGGGTATCACAGTAAAGGGGGCTGAATACAAATGCATGCCACACTTTTCAGATATTTATTTGTAAAACGTTTTAAAAACCATTTATCATTTTCTTTCCACTGCACAATTATGTGCCACTTTGGGTTGGTCTATCACATACAATGCCAATAAAACACATTTACATTTTTGGTTGTAACATGACAATATGTGGAAAAATTCAAGGGGTGTGAATGCCTTTTCAAGGCACTGTATAGTGACAGTTGAGTAGATCAGAACAAAACTTGTCAGTAGCTGGTTATTATATCATATCTTTTAGTTTCAATACTTTTTATTGAAAAAATATATACTATACATACAGTGGTGTGAAAAAGTGTTTGCCCCCTTCCTCATTTCCTGTTCCTTTGCATGTTTGTCACACTTAAGTGTTTCGGAACATCAAACCAATTTAAACAATAGTCAAGGACAACACAAGTAAACACAAAATGCAATTTGTAAATGAAGGTGTTTATTATTAAAGGTGAAAAAAAATCCAAACCATCATGGCCCTGTGTGAAAAAGTGATTGCCCCCCTTGTTAAAACATACTATAACTGTGGTTGTCCACACCTGAGTTCAATTTCTCTAGCCACACCCAGGCCTGATTATTGCCACACCTGTTCACAATCAAGGCATCACTTAAATAGGAGCTGCTTGACACAGTAAGGTCCACCAGAAGATCCTTAAAAGCTACACATCATGCCGAGACCCAAAGAAATTCAGGAACAATTGAGAAAGAAAGTAATTGAGATCTATCAGTCTGGAAAGGGTTATAAAGCCATTTCCAAAGCTTTGGGAATCCAGCGCACCACAGTGAGAGCCATTATCCACAAATGGCGAAGACATGGAACAGTGGTGAACCTTCCCAGGAGTGGCCGGCCGCCTAAAATGACCCCAAGAGCACAGCGACGACTCATCCAAGAGGTCACAAAAGACCCCACAACAACGTCCAAGGAACTGCAGGCCTCACTTGCCTCAGTTAAGGTCAGCGTTCATGCCTCCACCATCAGGAAAAGACTGGGCAAAAATGGCCTGCATGGCAGAGTTCCAAGGAGAAAACCACTGCTGAGCAAAAAGAACATCAAAGCTCGTCTCAATTTCTCCACAACACATCTTGATGATCCCCAAGACTTTTGGGACAACATTCTGTGGACCGATGAGACAAAAGTGGAACTCTTTGGAAGGTGTGTGTCCAAGTATATCTGGCATAGAAGGAACACTGCATTTCATAAAAAGAACATTATACCAACAGTAAAATATGGTGGTGGTAGTGTGATGGTCTGGGGCTGTTTTGCTGCTTCAGGACCTGGAAGACTTGCCGTGATAAAAGGAACTATGAATTCTGCTGTCTACCAAGAGATCCTGAAGGAGAATGTCCGACCATCTGTTCGTGTACTCAAGCTGAAACGAACTTGGGTTCTGCAGCAGGACAATGATCCTAAACACACCAGCAAGTCCACCACCGAATGGCTGAAGAAAAACAAAATGAAGACTTTGGAGTGGCCTAGCCAAAGTCCTGACCTGAATCCTATTGAGATGTTGTGGTATGACCTTAAAAAGGCCGTTCATGCTCGAAAACCCTCTAATGTAACTGAATTAGGACAATTCTGCAAAGATGAGTGGGCCAAAATTCCTCCAGGACGCTGTAAAAGCCTCATTGCACGTTATCGCAAACGCTTGGTTGCAGTTGTTGCTGCTAAGGGTGGCCCAACCAGTTATTAGGTTTAGGGGGCAATCACTTTTTCACACAGGGCCATGATGGTTTGGATTTTTTTTCACCTTTAATAATAAACACCTTCATTTACAAATTGCATTTTGTGTTTACTTGTGTTGTCCTTGACTATTCTTTAAATTGGTTTGATGTTCCGAAACACTTAAGTGTGACAAACATGCAAAGGAACAGGAAATGAGGAAGGGGGCAAACACTTTTTCACACCACTGTATCTAAGGACAAATAAACATCTCAGACAGAAAGAGATGGGCAATCCTCTAACATGAAGAATGGGTGGGGTTGCTAATACGTATACTAGTATAGAACAATAAAGAACAGAAACCTAATACTGGTGTGACCAGTATTAGACAACACAATCACCTTTTATGAAGATCAATGAGGAACATATTAGGTATAAATACAGGAATTTGTGAAGGTATATGGAAGTGTCAAGATTCCAGGTTGCCTCTAAGTAGGGAGAGACGTGGTGCTGTAGTTCGAGATGTCATAGTATTGACTTGTCGCTGTTATAACAAATAGGATTGAGGCCTAAGTTATGGCATAATGGAGCAATTTGGGTTGGTTAACCAAGGCACCTATTGGCATAGAAATTTGTCTTGGGTGAGGTGAGCATTGTAACATATCTTTTCGCTATATCCACTAGATATCCAGTATCAACTTACTTTTTATCATTCACATGACATCTTAAAGCCAGAAATTAAGTTAGTGCTGGGAGACTTTCCACTGCCAGACACAGTGAATGCAGGTCTAAACAAGTTGCAGATAGCTATATAATGCCTATCAAGTGTTGCTGACTGTGAGTCCAACTCTCAATAATGTCTGAATGGTGAGGTACTGTATAATTACTCTGGACTACCAGCCCAACCTGTCCTATTTGTATTGGTCCATGGAGCAAAGCCATCTTCCTCTAATCTCCCAGCTGAGTCCTCCCTGAAAAGACAGAGTGTCCTATTTCGGACTATGTCTCTGAAACTTCTACAGAGCTGTATAAAAGGAGAAGGTATGCGTTAACTGATCTGACTCACCCTGTATGTAAATCTTACACCATTCTATGTAATTTTTACATTAAGCTATTGAGCTCTGTAAACAAAAGTTTGTTTGGGTTTTTTTGCAACAATGTGAAACAGATGTAATACATCTCTGCAATACATGCAAAATTTCCCAGGTTTTATCCCTGTAGAGACTCTACAAGTGCACAAAAATACCCATTGATCTTTCAGGAAGTGTTAGGATAGCCCCCCAAAGTTTGATAAATTTCAATTTTAGACCATAGTCATCACCAGAACATTGGAAGATGCCCCCTCACTTCATGCTTGTGCTCTCATGACAACTTTAAAATGTAACATTTGTTATCTTGAAGCACCCAGGGCTTTCCCTTTAGGCCGCGTACACACGGGCGGACTGTTCGCTCAACTTTGTCCGCTGAACAGTGTTTCAGCGGACAGTCCGCTCGTGTGTGGGCTTCAGCGGACAGTTTCAGCGGACAGTCTGACGAACAAAGTTTTTCGGAATTTCCGTAAAACTGTCCGCTGAAACTTGGTTTGAGCGGACAGTCCGCTCGTGTGTAGGCTTGTTCGTCAAACTAAGTCTCGCGCATGCTCAGAAAGAATTTACACGCCGAAGGTTGCATTGCAGTGTATAGGACGTCGTTTTTCTAGTCCCGTCGTACGTCCCGTTCACGTCATCGCGCACGGTTTCAGCGGACTGTTCGTTCATCGTGTGTGGTCAAGTCCGCTCATGCTAATTTTGAGCGGACTGTTTGTCAAACTGTTTGACGAACAAAGTTGAGCGAACAGTCCGCCCGTGTGTACGCGGCCTTAGGGAAAATTTGCTTCCGCTTTATGGAAAATTTGTTCTCTTCAAATACCAAAAAAAAATTCAACTTATTTTCTGTCTCGGTGACAGTGCTTACCAGGACAAAGAGAAGGGGGATTCTAAAAAAAAAAAAAAAAAAAAAGGTCTAACCCTTTCCTACTCTATTCAAAACAGAAAAAAATAACACGCTTGTAGTAAAGTACAAAAACAGAATACTAATTTTAAGCAAATTTTGGGCCTCTTTCTACAACTGAATCTCATATTTGACAATACTGGATTCTCCAACTCACATTTTCTCTATATCATATTTCAGCAGGAATAGATAGGACAATTGCAGATAACACACCATTCATGTCACTTCTACAGATCCTTAAGCTTGGTGCTGTTTCAATGAAACTATGTTCCTAACAATTATTACCATTTCATTCTGCTTTAGTCACAATAACATTCTCTGGACCTGAAGTGTGAAATACGAGCTTCTCAGAGATGAAGGTCAGTCTCAAGTCTTGTAATCATACATACTGTATGTTATAGCAAACGTTAAGGCACCAGAATGAAGACATAGACCTGTTGACAAAAATCCCTAGTACATGCTTTAAAATTTTCAACAGTGAAAATAAATTGCTTTTCTATTTAAAGCAGGAGTCCGCCGGGAGTCCGGCGTTTTTTTTTTTTAAAAGCCAGCAGCTACAAATACTGCAGCTGCTGACTTTTAAAATAATGACACTTACCCGCCCAGCGCGCCCGCGATGTCGGCACCCGAAGCCGATCTCTCGATCGTCTCCCGAGTGCTGCCGCCGGCATCTTGGGTATGGGAATCAGGAAGTGGAGCCTTTCGGCTTCATTTCCCGGTTCCCTACTGCGCATGCGCGAGTCGCCCTGCGCAATAAGGGGGACCTTCGGAAAGGGGCGTAGATTCTGTGGAAAGGGGCGTACCTTCTGCAGAATCTACGCCGGAAGTGGGTGCAGATACCTGTACTGTACAGGTACCTGTACCCCCCTCCCCCCTGAAAGGTGGCAATTGTGGCGCCGGAGGGGGGGAGGGTCCCAATGAGCGGAAGGTCCACTTTAAGGTGGACCTCCGCTTTAAGAAAAAAATTGCAAGGTCTCGTTCTAATGTGTTACAGCCCTCGCCACCCCCTCCCCCCCCCCCCCCCCCCCCCACTGAACCACCACAGTGGCAACATGCTTTTTAAAGTGATTGTAAATGATCACCTTGTAAAACAAGTAAAACAACCCATTCCGTTTAAAATATGTATTGATTTTTTTTTTTTATTCTAAATACCTTTTTTCCCCTTTTTTATAAGTGAAAGGCTGTGCGGGAGAGGTGTGTCAGGACAAATCTGATCATTGGAAGAGAGGCTGAGGCTGAGTTCCCAGCATAGTTAGAGAACTGACCACACTGTACTTTACTGTTTAGTGTGGCCAGTTTTTAATAGGAAAGCAGAGGAACTGGCAGGAACACCATGGATTTTACACAAAGGAACCAATACAAAGAGAACAGATACTTTTTCATACAAGCACATGGTACAGCAGGCACATATCAGAAATATGAAATGTTGGGGTAACAAACGCTTTAATTTTTTTTTCGGCAGCTGAAACATTTTCACAACCCCTAGTGGCTGTATGCCCTCCTTTTGATGGGGGGTTTACTCAGTTTTACCATTCTCTTTTACAGTTATAGACTGCAGAAAAAATACAGAGCAAATGGCTGCTTCATAACTGCGACCTGTCTAGGCTGTGAGCACTTTCCAAGGACAAGCAGCAGCCTGAGGAATACAGAGGGACAGGAGGCTATCACACTGCTTGTCTCTATGCATTGCTCCTGCCGCAGATTGTCTGAGCTGCTCATCTGCTTGAAGCTGAGACAAGTGGACATTATGAAGTGGCCATCTCTTTTCTAGATATGGAGTTGGGTGGCCACAGAGGTTAAGGGTAGGGATGCACCAATATAAGTTTTTTCAGATCAAGTACGAGTACCAATACTTTTGCTCAATTACTCACCAAAAACAATTACTGATACCTATTTTTTTTCAAGAATGGGCTCAAATTGCACTACAAAGAATTGCATGTGATTTGAATAGTAATACAGTGTGATTCTTATCTGAATCATATTCAGACAGGAATTACACCGCATTCATGTTCAAATCACATGACATTCTTTGAAGTGCGATTTGAGGCGATTCATTTTGTATTGGGTCAAATCGCACCGCACTGCGTGAAAAAGGCATCGTTTTTAATACCTAAAAGTACAAATACTGATGCAAATGCTTTTTATCAGCACCAATATCGATACTGGCATCGGTATCCGTGCAATGCTAGTGTAGCACCCTGCTCCTAATGAGCATACGCTATTGTTTTTGTAAATTTAAGTTGTCTGAAGCTGCAGTTTGGCTCAGGCTAATTATGTCAATAGTTTTGGTTTCTGTACCAGTTCAGCTGGGTTGTGCTAGTTTCCACTTGGCCACTGGTGTCGCTGTCACCACTGGTAAGTGTTGGAAATGCAACAGGTTGAATGCTTTGAGTACCCTTTCTGCTCAGAAACAGCTCAGTGGGAGTGGTTCACCCGCTGTGCATTCTGGGAGGGGTTACTTAAGGTACTGACTCCATTTTGAGGGGTCTCTTTTTCGGGGTTCGTTATCCCAACCTCATGGCCCTCCTGGTCTGGGGTGTGTGCTGCCTGTTTCTGTGTCTCTGGGCCGGCTGGCCCGAGGCTTTGTAACTGAAAGGGTGGGCCCAAAAGTCTTGGGGCCTACCGATCCAGGGGTAGTCCTGTGCTGTCTTGTCTGCGGGGAGAGGCCAAGCGACTGGAGGATCCAGGGGAGGACTTTTTCAGGAGAGGACCGAGCAACAAGGCTGGTAACTCTAGAAGAGCCTGGAGACCCAGTTGGAGGATGCATCCCGGGTCACCTACCACACAGTATTGCCGGATTGGCTGAAGGAAACTGGTACTGTGTGACAACTCTTTAATTTCTTATCAAGTTGCTGGTTGTGCTTTTCTGTGGCAGAGGATTGCACAACGATTTCATTTGAATTGGCAAGTCTGTGGCAGAGACTTTGTTTGAGCATCCCACCGGCTGCTAGGTCAGTGAGAGATGCCTATCCGGTGATTGCTAGATCCAGCCTGTGGAAGCTGTTTGGCCTCTGGATCAAGGAGATACCTCTAACCCACAATCACAAGGTACCTGAACTCACTTTAACTTTCTATCCCTCGATTGCAAAACCTTGTTCTTTCAAATAAATCTTTGCAAAAAGGACTAAGTGTCGGAACTGACATTTTTTCATTCACTTTACAATGGGACCCCTAAGACGGACACAGTAAGCAGGTGAGGTAACGGTAAGCCCAACAAAAACCAGAAGCTCCTTCGGGGGTCAGTGCTAAACTAGTTAGGGGTGTCTGCCTAGCCTGACCTCATAGCTAGGGTTAGAAAGCACCTAGCACCATGGGACAAAGAACTACAATAGAAAATACATTTTAACCCTGTATGTACATTTTCAGTGATTTTTGCGTTGGTGGTTTTGTTAATGGAAATCCTGCCAAATATGCGTACTTTTTAACTTTTCAAAAATTAAAATCTAGAATATATAGGGCCAACCCCAGATCTGGCCAAGCCACTCCTCAAATTTGACAGTCTTTGGGAAGGGCACATCTATGTTTGATAAGTATTAATTTCTCCTTTCAGGATGCAACAATCAAAACTGTTGTGATGTGTTTATGGACAGCTTGTAATGGTCCATATGGTTGGGAGCCCTCTGAGCAAGGGTCTTCAGTTTTCGGTGCAAGAGAAAGCACTCTCTATGTCATCTTTTATGGCTCTTCATTTAAATTGACTCAATATGACATGATAAATAGGCTGCAGATGTTAGAATTCTTGCTTCTTGCCGACCTTACTTGGCATATTTTTAACTGAATTTTTGGCTTTAACCCTCCCACTTCCAACGTTGGGGTCCACTGAACAGCTTGATAATCACTGGAATGTTTTACTGATTATAGAGTTAAGATCACACGATTATTTGGCTTTATGAATAACTCTTTACATTGGAAGAGTAATGTCAAGAGTTTGTGGCAAGATTATGGTCATCAGTGTTGCTGTGTGTGGGAGAAGCTAAGGATAAAAAACTCCACTAAGTACTATTTTCACCACATAACAGAACCCTGATGAAATTTCAGAAAAAACACAAACCAAGGCAGTTAATAAAAGAAGGCAAACTGTTAAAGAAGGCTTAACACTAGGCAATGTTTGCCCCTCATGCAGTTAACAGGATTTACAAAGTAGGTTCAATATGCGATCATGCATTCTTATACCAAAGTTTTCAATATAAAAAGAAGTGTGGCTTGGGTTATAGAAAATAATAGACCCGTGAACTGGTTGGTAAAATTGCACCAATCCAAATATGCATCTGAATCTCTCAAAGTAGATCTTCCATACTTTACAAGTCTGTATGAATATTTTTCTAGCATATGACAATATACAGCAATACGATAATTTTTTAAAACAGCTTTTATCATTAAAAAGCCACCCTGAAACTCGAAGCATTGACCTTATGAAAATAATGGCCATTGCAATAAATATTATATTATTTATAGCTTAGTGAACCTGAGCCTGGGACCTATTTTAGTGTACAATCCTTGTGAAAAGTAAAGTGCTACATTGCATAATAATAGATAGTGGGGTGGAATTTTATTGGTTGGTGGAGTGGCAGAGAGTGAGAAGGAGAATGCCATGTTATGTCCAAACCAGGCCATGGTGGGAAACCCAGTGCTTCTCCAACCGAGACAATGTAGTGCTCCATGAACCAGCCTTCACCTTGCTGAATGCTGCCTATCCCTGAGTGGGTTAAACTAAGGTAGCTAGACAGTTTTTGGTGGGAAAAGGATTAACTGTTAAAACTAACTGAGTATGGTGTGCCCTTTGTGTGCCCATGACGAGAGTTCCACTAGTTCATTTATTACTGTTATGCAACTGATGTTCGGTAAAGGAAAGAGAAAAACATGGACTCTGTCTTTAATTGTTCCCTCCGATGAGGCCCATGTTGACAGAAGTGAGTCTGAACCTGGTGCAACTTATTTAATGTTCCTTTTCCTATATATCCTGTGGTTTAGGACCTGAACATACATCGTGGTCAAGAAAACAGTGAGTGTTGTTCCCCCTATGGGAGTGAGGGTCCACAATGGCATTGATTAAGGCCTAAAGACTGTTATGACTCGTGGCTACCGAGGAATCCATTATCTATGCTCTGGCTGTGAGGCCTACAGCTTCAGCATCGCACACTGCTGCCAATAACTTGGAAAAGGACATTGCTCCCTCTCAAGTCCGAGAGTCTACCCCTGAAGTCATGGACACGGCTTCATCCACTACTGTTGCTACTACCATGCCTGCTTTATAGAGAGTGGAGTATGGAAAACCTTCCCGTGATCGCAGAAAAGGACCAACCCCCAGTCCGGTTGCATTTCATCGGAAGAAGGTGATCGCCCAGGAGAAGCCAACACAGTCCACGGGTGAGAAATCTGGGGACACTGCGGGGAAGGGGACTGTAAAAAGTTCTGTGTTAACAGAGGAGGCAAGGGACTCAGATTTAGACTCTACCTTTTCTTACATTGGGGATACTAATGAACTGTTTGACACAATGTCCCAAGATCTGTTGTGGGGCTGTGGGGATGATGTGGCCGCTACATGTGCTGACATTTCGGGCTGGCTAGCCTTTACTTCAGGGAGTGAAACGCCATGGGTGGAAACCCCAGCCGCTACTAGTGTGCTTTTGCCTAAACCTTAAACTTGCCAATGCTTAAAAAAGACGCTACTGCTTTGGTGTACAAATCCCCGAACTCGTGTATACCCCCTGGAGATGGAACTGCCTGCAACTTACCAAGACTCACCAGGTCTCAGAGACTCTTGAACAGACGGGTAGCAACAGAGTATGGACTTGAGTTCCCGTATGTGCCCAAAGAGATCATGGACATTATAGAGAAAAATGTTGAGAAGTGGTATGCAGAAGATGTCTGGGACTACCTTAAAGTTCCAAAGCCACTTCGTTAGAAGGCATTCTACCGGGAAATGTATGAACGCTTTCTGGAGTGTCTACAGCATTGGAGCTATGGTCAGCATATCTACGCGGATAAAGTTGTCATTTGCAGGCCAAATAAAGACAGTGCAGTGTACTTTATCACAACTGTGGATGAGCATGGAAGAGACTTTGTTTTGCCAGATCCCCGATTCTATTGGTGAACTGTCTCTGAACTGAGTCTTTGAATGCAAGAAGAGTTTCTCTCCCTCTTTTTGCAGTTTTTCTTGAAAGAACAAGGACTGTGGGTAGATAGACAGGTCAGTTGCCAGAGAGCTGCCTGTCAAAACTACCTCATGGGTCACAGTACTTACTTTCAGGGAAGGACTTAAAGTTACAGTGACTCTGACCACTAGGTGGCATGGGTCGGCGCAAAACAAAGTGGTTCTATTCGTTTTAGAGAAAAAAAAATCCAATAGTCGTTTTACAGAAGAAAAAGAGTTTTAGACTTAGAGGAGAGGACTTTATTTGAGATTGGGATAAAGTTCTGCCTTCTAAAATATGTGATATATGTTGTGTTGCTGCTATGTGTTTTTTTCTTTTCAGGATGCACCGAGATCATCTGTCAAGCTGCCAGAGAATAGGTGGTGTAGATAGGATTGGGTGGTATGTGTATAGTTTGTTAATGCAACTGTTTTATGTGACAAATTTCAAATATGTTTGCTATTTTCTTCCCTTCTCCTTTCCCAAAACCCCAAAAAAGCTCAGGTACTTAAACATTTTTGTAGTGATAAGAGTTTTTTTAGCTAGACGATGAGGACATTGTCTAAATGACCTGGGGGAGTGTGTAGCGCTGGTACTCCTGAAGAGTATGCGCTATGCCTGTAAATTTCATTTTTTCCCCCAAGACTATAGTTGAGTCTTGGGGTTAATTGTTCTAAATTGTGGTTTTGCCATTTTGGCTGGGCTGTACTAATGTTCTGCCTGGTCATCGGTGTGGTTAGCACCTTTGACAGGCATTGGAACGCAGTCTGGTTGGACATATTGGGTACCAATCTCTCTCTCTGAGCCATCAGTGGGTGCGTTGTCTCGCTGTGTATTCCGGGATAAGGTACTTAAGGTGCTGAATTCACGTGGTTCTGGGTTAGGGGTCCTGAAGTTTGTTCTGATTCCATGGTCCTGGTCCTCCTGACCAGCCCCTAGAGGCCCTCATGGCCTGGGGTGCGGATCCATCCATTTCCGAGTCTCGGGGCTGGCTAGCCCGAGGCACAGTAACTGGAAGGAGGGTTCCAAGGTGGTCCGGTGCCGTCTCTGGTTTGGAGAGGCCCAGCAACTGAGAACGCAACCAGGGGAGGACTCCTCAGAAGAGGGCCATGCACAAGGCTGGCTGCTCGGTAAGAGCCTGGATGTTGAGCTGTATGGACACTAATTGAATCCACATTTTTTATGGTATCGCCAGACCGGCTGCAAGATACTGGTACCGGAAGAAGGTTCCTATTTCTATCCTTCTGTTACAACTAAGTTCCTGTGAGAGACTTTCTGTGTTCACTTAAAAGTTTGCAACCAAGTCTGTGGCAGAGATTTTTGCTAAGTTTGATTCATGTGTCGGCTGCTAAGTCCATAAACTGGAAATATCCAGTTGCGAGTGGCTATTCCCTGGATTACCTAGAGAGAGACATTTATTAAGTATCAGCAGTTTCAAAGTGCCTGAGCTTCCATACCTATACCCTCTATTCCCAACTGAGAGACTGTGTTTCTGTTCAACGTTTTAAGCAAATAAAAATTCCAAAAAAGGAATTCAGGTGTCGGTCTCAGTTATTGGGCCATGAACCCTGGAACCCCTAGACAAGAACGACAAGCTACAAGGTGGAGGAGGTAAACGGTAAGCCCAAGAAAACCAGCCGCTCCTTCGGAGAGTCAGTGCTACATAAATTTTTTAATTTCTTTAGTAAAAAAATTAAAAAATCCAGTGGTGATTAAATGCCACCAAAAGAAAGCTTGATTTGTCTCAAAAAAGTGATAACAATTTTGGATGGGTACAGCGTTGCATGACTGCGCAATTGTCATGCAAAGTGTGACAAGTTGCCGGGCAGGAAGGGTGTGAAAGTGCCCGGTATTGAAGTGGTTAATAACACTTGAACACTGTACCAATGAAGATCCTTCACAGGTATAGTGGCAGGATGTATTATTCATTTGTGGAAGGAATATCCTAAAAGACATTACACAAGAAGATATAACCAAAGTCTATTTAAATGTCAGGATTTCGCTAGTAAAGTTGTCCTTTCCATTCAAGACTTGACTTTGTGTTGTTTTGAAATCCATTGATGTAATTGCAGTGTTTTTTTCTTGTTAGCTTTGGATCTGACTCTTGTAATATCAACAACCCCAGCTGATGCCCTGTTTATGAAAAACTCTGATCGCTGGTCCCGTATGTTATGACATTTTTTCAAGTCTATTTTAACTCCTACAAGCTGCACAATAAGTTCACAAACTGAAATAGAAGAAACCTGAGACAAATAATACTTGTCCAGTCTAAACATATTTCAGTTGCAAGATCTTTAAAGCCTAATTTCAGGATGTCGGATCCTACAAGATCTGGATTTTCATGGTATCACTCACAGCAAAAGAAAAGTTCTCTATTTATGTTTTCTCTATCAGTGGTCTATAAGCAACTTCAACTTTGAAACCAAGGACTATGGTCATTCAAGCACTTGCCTGCCAAATGAGCAACAACACCATCATTTCATTTACTAGTTTCTGATTTGTTAACCACTTCAGCTCAGGAAGGGTTACCCCCCTTCATGATGACAAAGCCATTTTTTGCGATGCGGCACTGCGTTACTTTAACTGACAATTGCGTGCTCGTGCGACGCTGTACTCAAATACTACGTTTTTTCCCACAAATAGAGCTTTCTTTTGGTGGTATTTGATCAACCCTGCAGTTTTTTCTCTTTGTTCTATAAGGCTCCATGCACACTGAAGCTCAAAAAAGCTTTTTCTGGACACCAGATTGCTGGCAGAGAACGCTGGTTGAAAAACGCGCTTTTAACAGCGTTTTGTACTAGCGTTTATGAGCGTTTATGGGCATTTTTAATAAAAATACACAGAGGACACTCCAAAAATCCCACAGTGCATTCCAAACTCCCACAATGCATTGAAAAAATAGAACACCGAACACGAATTAACGTGTGTTCATGAGCGTTTATGCGCGTTTATCGTTTTTTGGCGGTGAAAAACGGCACTTTGAACGCAAATTTGTGGTGTTCAGAAAAAAGCCCCTAAACTCCACTGCTCATTAAAGCTAAAAAACGCCCAACACATAGGCTAACATAGAGTGGAGTTTATGGGCTTTTAAAAAAAACGCCCAAACTCCAATAAACTGCAGTTTATGAGGTCCAGGGTGCATGGAGCCTAAACAAAAAAGACAAAGAAAAAATATATATATATATATATATATTTTACTTTCTGCTATAAAGCATATCCAATAATAAATGTAAAAAATCGAATTTTGTTCATTAATTTAGGCCAATATGTATTCTGCTACATATTTTTGGTAAAAAATCACAATAGCTAAGGCCTGTATCCCAGTTTTATGGAAGCAGGAATCACCTTCCTCAGTCTCGCCGTGGCTTAAAAAAATAGCCGACATATATGCCATGGAAAAAGCCACCGCAACCATGTTAGGTAAAGAGGAGAAATTCAATAAAAAATGGATACAATGGTCTCTTTTTGTTAGTACTAGGGGATATGGCTGTGCACTTGTGGAGGGGGAACAGGAGGGATAATTTAAAAGGAGGAGGGTTTTTTTGTTGTTTTTTTTTTTTATGTATTTTTTTTGTTTTGTTTTGTATTATTTTTTTTTTGTTCTTTTAATATATACAGACATACCCCACTTTTAAGTACACAATGGGGTTTATTTACTAAAGCTGAAAAGTGCAAAATCAGGCTCACTTCTGCATAGAAACCAATGAGCTTCCAGGTTTTACTACAAAAACTTAATTGAACAAGCTGGGATTAGAAGCTCATTGGATTCTATGTAGAAGTGAGCCTGATTTTGCACTTTTCAGCTTTAGTAAATAAACCCCATTGTGTACTTAAAAGTGGGGTATGCCTGTATGTGTATAGGAAGGACATAAAGGTAAAACGTAGACACAAGTTGTAATATATAAAATATAAGACATGTGAAATTTCAAGACTCTATATATCTGCTGAAAATAGAATCGATCTATGTTAAAGATATATTTTGTGATATGCATGCAATTTAATTGTGTTTGTCTATATGTAAAAAATTGTTGAAAAATAAAATATAGAATTAAAAAAAAAAAATCCCAATAAGTGTATATTGATTGGTTTTGAGCAAAAGTTATAGCGTCTACAAACTATGGGTTATTTATTTATTTTGTACTAGTAATGGCGGAGAGCAGCGACTTATAATGGGACTATGATATTGCGGCAGACAAATCAGACACTAACTGACACTTTTGACACTTTTTGGGGGCCAGTGACACTAATACATTGATAAGTGCTAAAAAATATTCACTGTCACTGTACCATTGACACTGGCTGGGAAGGGGTTAATATCAGGGGAGCTCAAAGTGTTACATGTATGCCTAAGTTGTGCTTACTCACTGTAAAGGCCCATACATTGGTATGGTGCTTTCGACAGCAGATTTTGCTTTTTCGTCAGACAAAAGCTGGATGTGCAGGCTATAACATTTTTGTCTGATGTAAATTCAACGTCCAATTTTCATTTTATTAGTACGGTTTCCGTACGAAAAAAACGCAAGTCTATACATGCTCAGGAACAAAAGAATACATACAAAACTATTCAACACATTACGTCACTTCTGACGTTGTATTCTGTTGTCAAAACATTTTCGTATTGTGAGTAACCTCTTCACTTTCGACATAGACTAGACTAGCATGCCACAAAAAAACAGACATTCGGTCATCCGAAAATCTAAGACCCCTTTCACACCACACCACACCTTGCGTCGGCGGTAAAACGCCGCTATTTTTAGCGGCGTTTTACCGCCGGATTTGCGGCAGATTTGCGGCGCATTTCGGCCACTAGCGGGGCGCTTTTACCCCATAGGCTTGGTGGTCCGTGGGAGTAAAAAAAGACATCATTGCTGTCGATGGGAGGAATGGTGCCCCATCATTGGTGTCAGTGGGAGGAATAGTGAGTGCCTCATAATTGATGTCAGTGGGAGAATTAGTTCCCCCTCTCTGGTATCAGTGGGAGGAATAGTACCCAATTCTTGGTGTCAATGGGAGAAACAGTGCTCCATCTTTGGTGTCAATAAAATAGTGCCTTGTTTCAGTGGAAGGAAAAGTGCCTCAAGAGTCACATAAAGGCAAGCAAAGGGCCACATCCAGCCCACGTGCCGCAGTTTGGAGACCCCTGCTTTAGAGCATCAAAAACTGCCACATAGTGGAGGGTGGGCAAGACAGAGAAATCAAGTTGATTTTCACAGCTGTGTACAACAATAACAAATAGATCCCTGCTTTAATATTTATCTTATTATGAAAAAATACTTGAGTCAGTATTACACCCAAAACCAAAAATGTAATATATTCAGGTCTGGATCTAACCTGTCTGATGTGGGAGAGCAGCACGGCAGTGTACAGGAGGTCAGTAGGGCAGAGGACCAGGGTCAGCTGAGCTGAGGCAGAGGAAAGGGATCACCGCTGGAGAGACAGAGGACAGGGAACACCAATGGAGAGGCAGAGGACAGGGAACACCACTGGAGAGGCAAAAGACAGGGATCACCGCTGGAGAGGCAGAGGACAGGGATCACCGCTGGAGAGACAGAGGACAGGGAACACCAATGGAGAGGCAGAGGACAGGGAACACCACTGGAGAGGCAAAGGACAGGGATCACCGCTGGAGAGGCAGAGGACAGGGATCACCACTGGAGAGGCAGAGGACAGGGATCACCACTGGAGAGGCAAAGGACAGGGATCACTGCTGGAGAGGCAGAGGACAGGGGTCACCACTGGAGAGGCAGAGGACAGGGATCACTGCTGGAGAGGCAGAGGACAGGGATCACTGCTGGAGAGGCAAAGGACAAGGATCACCACTGGAGAGGCAAAGGACAGGGATCACCGCTGAAGAGGCAGAGGACAGGGATCACTGCTGGAGAGGCAAAGGACAGGGATCACCATTGGAGAGGCAAAGGACAGGGATCACCGCTGGAGAAGCAAAGGACAGGGATCACCACTGCAGAGGCAGAGAACAGGGATCACCACTGAAGAGGCAAAGGACAGGGATCACCACTGGAGAGGCAGAAAACAGGGATCACCACTGGAGAGGCAAAGGACAGGATCACTGCTGGAGAGGCAGAGGACACAACACATCTCAGACCCTTACTCCCCGTGTGGACGGAGTAGTCTCTCTACTGAGGTCCCACATGCTCCTTGGTGAATCAGACCTATAACAATTTGGCAGCTGGTGTTATTTTTCTTTTTGGGGGCGGCAAACAATGAACCCACAGTAACACCCACCACCCCCACCCCCGGTCGGGCCACCCGCAGTGCTCTGCTCCCCGAGCCCACCCTTTTTTTGAAACCTAATAGAACCTCTGGCTCTAATCACATGCTTAATTTAAAAAAAACATTGAAATCCATGCGTCCTCCATGTAGATTAGGAGGCCGGACGCATGGATAGGGGGCCCTAATGGACAGGCCACCACTGCCTATAACACTGTTATTACAAAAGCTCATGCTCCCTGCTGATAGGAGAGCTCAACCACTGACCTAGCAAAAGACATGTCAGTCCTCTGCAGAGAGACAACTGCTTCCAGAGAGAGAGAGCACAGAGACCACTGCTTCCTCACCATGAAATCACCACACAAGGGTGACAATGCTGCTGTGTGAATTTACTGCAGAATAATCTGTTTTAACCATCTATTGTAGGAAGTGGAAAAATAACAGATCTACTGGCAGATTCAGTAGGTAATAAAACTAGGAGAGACTCATGAAACCAAAAACTTCTATGTTAGCGGCAACCTGCAACATACTGTATGTGTTATTTTGTAATTTGCCTAACTTAAAGTTATGTGGCCAGTTAAAATGCAGGTTGTGCTTAGCAGTATTTTTCTCTTTAAAGCTTTTGCATGTTTTTTTTTTATTTTTTCCAATTGGGGTACTAATTACACACTGACAAACTAGAGCATTTTCTGGAAGTGACAGGTAAAACAGCAACCTAAAACTGCCCCCAGTCACCCTGATTGCCAAGCTGTTTGTGGAAAGCACGTGGGCCTATTTTCAGTAACCCCTTTCAACTGTCAGGATTGCGTGACTAGCCCCCGCCACCATGCAACTTTCTTATAATCAAAGGAAAAAAATTAGCATGGCCAGCTTTTTCCTGTAACCCATGCATTTCTCTGTCTTCTCTATGATTGCTCTACACAGCTTTAGTCTGCCTGCAATTACCCAGACCACAACCCTGGAGGGAGGCATGCTAAAATATAGCTTGCTGCAAATATACAAAAACATACGTAGGACTTTGGGCATTGGCCTTCACTGATTTGACACTTGGGTGACCACACAGAAACCAGCCCAGCGCTGATATATGTCTGCTGTTCTCAGGTCATTTGCTTCTTTTTGTGGAATTTCTGGAGAATGTTCAAGGTTCAAGCATTGATTATAAAATATAAACATGAGTTTCTAAAAAAAAAAAAAAAAAAAAAAAATACACTTTGGGACGATATTATGTTTTTCAGGCCACCCATGGAAGACAATTCACAAACTACTATGATTCATGATTTCCGTGTGATAGATATTTCTATCTGTTTCTGCTTACAGAATGGAATGTAGATTTTACTATTTAACAGGGACTCTGTGCAATGTAAAACACCCTTTTAGTAAATATGTGTGTCCTTGCTGGGTTTATATACAGAGAATATATTGTGATTTTTGAAAAGCCAAAACTTTTTTTCAATTTTGGATGGAGTGTGAAAGGGCAAGAACCTCTGACAGGATTTTAATGCTGCCTGTGACCCATCACTGGGACAGGAAATTAATGGAACTGTGACAGCAGAACCTAATATTTAGCTGGAGTTAGGCTTTAATGTTAATTATTCTGATTTATAGATGCTGTTTATAAATACAGTATGTACAATGCACCCAAAAAAGTATTCACAGCACTTCACTTTTTCCACATTTTGTTATGTTACAGCCTTATTCCAAAATGGATTAAATTCATTATTTTCCTCAAAATTCTACAAACAATATCACATAATGACAACGTGAAAGAAGTTTGTTTGAAATCTTTGCAAATTTATTAAAAATAAAAAAGGAAAAAAAAAATCACACACATATATATATATATAAATATTCACAGCCTTTGCTTAATACTTTGAAGCACCTTTGACCCCAATTACAGCCTCAAGTCTTTTTGAGTATGATGCTTCAAGCTGGGCAAACCTATTTTTGGGAAGTTTCCCCCATTCTTCTTTGCAAAAGCTCCCAAGCTCCATCAGGTTGGATGGAGAGCATCAGTACACAGCCATTTTCAGATCTCTCCAAAGATGTTCAATTGGGTTCAAGTCTGGACTCTGGCTGGGCCACTCAAGGACATTCACAGAGCTGTCCCATAGCCACTCCTTTGTTATCTTGGCTGTGTGCTTATTGTCCTTGTCCTGTTGGAAGATGAACCTTCGCCTGAGTCTGAGGTCCAGAGCACTCTAGAACAGGTTAATCAAGGGTGTCTCTGCACATTGCTTCATTAATCTTTCCCTTGATCCTCACTAGTCTCCCAGTTACTACTGCTGAAAAACATCCCCATAGCATAATTCTGCCACCACCATGCTTCCCTGGAGGGATGGTATTGGCCAGGTGATGCGCGGTGCCTGGTTGCTTCCAGACAGGACACTTGCTATTCAGGCAAAATAGTTCAATCTTTGTTTTATCAGACCAGAGAATTTGATTTATTATGGTTTGAGTCCTTCAGGTGCCTTTTGGCAAACTCCAGGCAGGTTGCCATGTGCCTTTTTGCTGAGGAGTGGCTTCTGTCTGGCCACTCTATTATACAGGTTTGATTGGTGGAGTGCTGCAGAGATGGTTGTTCTTCTGGAAGGTTCTCCTCTCTCCACTGAGAAACACTGGAGCTCTGTCAGAGTGACCATTGGGTTCTTTGTCACCTCCCTGACTAAGGCCCTTCTCTCCCGATCACTCAGTTTGGCCAAGTGGACCATTTACAAATGATGGAGTGCTCATTGGGACCTTTAATGCTGCAGACATTTTCCTGTACCCTTCCCCAGATCTGTCTCAGAGGTCTACAGACAATTCCTTGGACTTCATGGCTTGATTTGTGCTCTGATATGCACTGTCAACTGTGGAACCTTATATAGACAGGTGTGTGCCTTTCCAAATCATGACCAATCAACCACAGGTGGACTCCAATCAAGTTGTAGAAACATCTCAATGATGATCCATGGAAACAAGATGCACCTGAGCTCAATTTTGAGTGTCATGGCAAAGGCTGTGAATACTTATGTACATGGTGTAGCACCCTGGTGTTTAG
Organism: Lithobates pipiens; assembly: GCF_037356315.1. Taxonomy (NCBI): domain Eukaryota; kingdom Metazoa; phylum Chordata; class Amphibia; order Anura; family Ranidae; genus Lithobates; species Lithobates pipiens. Next base: position 73,926,084 of record NW_027507758.1, read on the forward strand.
GCAAGGTTGCTCACAAATTTATTTTGCCAGGTATTAAGTGTCCTGGCTAATTGTTATAAGACCCACTAACTTTTCCCTAAATCTGGGTTTGCTGCTATTCTCTCTTCTGTCACTTGGTGGCACTGTTGCCGGTGACATTGGATTGACAAGGGCATAACAAAGCCAGACTATGAGTGGATGGATTGTGTCAGCCGATTGTCAGGGGTCTTTAGCCCCTTGGATTGCTGGGAGAGCCTATTTATTTGGGTGGAGTCAAGTGATCGCTGCTCTGTGCCATCTGGATGGCTGTCTGGGTGGACGTGTGTTAAAATGCTCCAGGTTGTTAGGCCAGAAGCCTAAGGCCTATCCCGGGAGTACCTGGCTGCTAAGCTGCCTGAGGCCTATCCAGGAGTAGGAGAAGCAGCATGGGGTTGGGACTTCAGGCCTGGAGTCCAACCAAGTTACAGAGGTTTAGCCGGACCGGGAACCAAGTTGTTGCTATCGGGAATGATCATTTCTGGTTGCCAGAGGCAAACAAGGCCAGAAAAGTTGCCACCCCTCCTGTTATCAGAGGACAGTTTATGGAAGCCTTAAAGAAGTACCAGAGCAGCCTTTTTCACTAGCCGGGGACAGTGAAGAAAGGGGAAAGCTTCAGCAATTGCCAAGCCAGGGACCCAGCAGGTTAGCGGGGGTGATTATTGAGGAGTATACAGCGGGTTAGCTGTGGAAGAGCTCTGAGGATCCAATGATGACTGGGATCTTGAAGTCTAATAACAGACTGGGAGCTCAGTGAGTGAATGTCAACAGTGGGACACCCTGAGATGTAAGAGAAGATTTGTAAGTTACTGTGAGTTAAGTGTAAGTATCTCTACTGACTGTTACACGTTCAGCTGCCATAGGAGACAACAGTTCTACAAATACAGTGGCCGTATCCGGCTGGAAGACCCTCAATCTGTATAGCTGTCTATAAATAGAGAGAGAGAGAGACGGCGCCCTCTAAGTGCAGCAATAAAATTACTAAAATTTATTAAAACGGTTTAAAAACACTCACATTAGATTAGTGGTGTAAAGGCACATCTTAGATACAGTGTTTCATCCGTATGTCCATAGGCACGACTCATGGGGCTGTAGTACAGAGTTCACAGCATCTATCCTTTTAGCCGGTGATTAGAGGCTTAGTCCATTCCAGGCCTCTGTGTTTCCTGGCTAGAGCTTTTCCAGGATGGTGTTCTGAACAGGCTCAGGCACTGATATCATCAGTAATGGTATAGGATGACACAGACTCCTTGAAGATCAAACTAAGGGCACTACAGCGACCAGCACCACCCCGACCATCCTGACCATCCTGAAGATTCTCATGGAATGGACTAAGCCTCTAACCACCGGCTAAAAGGATAGATGCTGTGAACCTTGTACTACAGCCCCATTAGTCGTGCCTATGGACATATGGATGAAACACTGTATCTAAGATGTGCCTTTACACCACTAATCTAATGTGAGTGTTTTTAAACCGTTTTAATAAATTTTAGTAATTTTATTGCTGCACTTAGAGGGCGCCGTCTCTCTTTCTCTCTCTTTTTGTTGTTTCCTAGAGCTACTTCTTGCTTTAAGACTGGCAGCTCACTAGTGTACAGCTTTTATGATGGACCATCCTCATGGACTACTTTGATGATCTACATAGACCATGAACCCCTTATTGTGGACACTGGTGTGTGGATATACGTACTACCCACAAAATAAATCTATATACGTATATGTTATATAGATACAATTCATTTATTCACGTATTATTTTAATTCATTATTATATATTCCTTTTTTTTTTTTTTATCCCAGAGAGCGCCCTACTCCTTCCTTTCCTGTATAGCTGTCTGCCTATTAATTTGTCTCGGAGTCTGTCAAATACCACTGCATCTTCCTAAGGGTATCCTGGCCCTATCCCTCTCTCCCCCAGTTCTTGTTAAGAGACAATAAATCTCTTCTGTTCGCATCCAAGATTGACTGGCGCCCAATTATTTCATCTTGCATTACACCCACTATGCCTAATAACCCACTTTACAAGGAAGGATGTAAGCTCTCCTTGATTCTGGAGGTCACCATTAGGCCTTTGGAGGTCAGGGCCAGAGCTACAGTGGAATATTTTATTTTTTTACTTTAAATAAATTAGCTAAAATTTCAAACAAACCTCTATCACTTTGTGTTTATGGGGTATTGTTTTGAGGAAAATAATGAATTTAATCAATTTTGGATTTGGAATAAGGCTGTAACATAACAAAATGTAATAAAGTGAAGCACTGAGAATACTTTATTGATGTACTGTATGTGGGACAGCCATAGTTCAGTGGCCATTGTATTATTTTTTGTTTTCTTTTACCATAGATGTAGACAGGTGCTTGGCTAAGAATGGAGGGTGAGAGAAACACTAGCTGCAGCTGCTCTCTGTAGCTGCTGCCCTGTAGTGCTAAACTAATTAACAACTATATCAGCAGAGGAGGGACCAGAGCAGGAACAGTTCAGTAGATGGAGTAAGGCAGTAATGCACTGTGGGAACTGTAGTCCAGAGGAGAGAGACTCTACTGTAAGAGCTTTTTAGCTGCATTTCGCAGTGGGAGATTGCCAGGAGGAGGGGAAAGAGCTGTATTTTCTCAGGCTGAACAGGACAAACCTTTCTCTTGACATGAGGGAACCTGGAGAGTGCACATCTCTGTTCAGGCTGCATACTGGCAGCCTGAGCACGAAGTGCTGAGACAGCCAAAGTCACCTAGGTGCAGAGCAGAGAGTGTACTAACTGCTGTGTGTGATCAAATGGTGAGATGCCATATTGCTGTTACCGGGGAGCTGCTGCTGTGGGGAATTACTATCTGCTGCTAGAGAGACTGAGCCCTTTTGAAACTGACCACTTGGGGAAAAGAGACTTAAGAACTGCTAATTCTTGCCTGCAGCAAGCTGATGATGTCATCTGTAGGCAAAGTCACTGCAGATGACAGACTGGAGCCAAAGGATAGCTTGTTAATTAATAAAAGGTGAAGTTTATTGAAAAATTATACTTTTGTATATTGTGACATGTCAAGATTTTTTCAGGTAGACAAGTAAAGCTTCTGAAATTCCACCCTTCAATATAAAATTGCTTTTTGTTTTTGAGTACACAAAGATTGTGCCTCAGAGCTTGAGTACATTTTTTGCTCTTTTGTTCATAAATCAAGTCAAGATGAATGCAATGTGATTGGATGCAGGTGCTGTTTGGCTGACAATTCCCCCCCCCCCCCCCCCCGTGTCCTTCAATTTTTCAGTCAAAGGATATTGGATGGTTGGTTTAACCCACAAAGCACATTTTGGCCAGTTCATCAGGTATCAGAAGAAATTTACTTAAGTATGGCCATCTTAGCTAGAAGGAACTTGGCAGGAACATAGCCGAAACTGAAAAGCATCTCAGATGCAAGCTACTCCCATGTTTACAATGCCTTCCAGTTCCTATTTTTCAGTGGTTTTCAGGTGGCAGTTGAGAGGTGGCACTAGGCCTTGTGTATACTATTTACCCCTCTGCACACTGGTAAGTATAACATCTCCCAGAGATAGCAAGGATAACTTGCCACAAATTAGTGGCAGTGTTAAATTGTCTGTTAACTTGCAGTACATGTTCACTTGCAAGTTGTACATTTGCAGAGCACTTGAAGCACGAGTTTTAGTTGACACTTTTCCAATTTGTAGCAAATTTGCATGGCAAGTCTTTAGTAAGAGCAAAGTTGCAGTGATGAGTCGATAGCAAGAGCTCTGCAAGTCTACAGCATGAAAATTCAGCCACAGTGACCCCTGTGGTGGGATGATTATTGCACAACATAAATGAACCAGAACTTGCAGAATGTTTGTAAAGAAATTTGATCTGGAGTCATGCAATGCGGACTTGCTGCAATTGTGCAACAAACTTCCGAAGCTTGGCAAGCCTAGCCATAGCTTAGCAAGTCATTTTCAAACTTGCAGCACAATTGCTTGCTATGTGGCCTGCTTGACCACACCCTTCCACACAGAAGGCTGAATGAAGAACACTTTTAATGACTATTACATCTGGTGTACATTTGCCCTGAGATGAAGCCCCCTTCCAATATGGTGCATTCAACTATAAAGCAACTTTGATGTCCTTTTCTCAAATTCCAAGTTTACATTTTACATTCCCCTTTTCCGCTCATCTTTTTTTACTGTCATATTTTTTTATTAAATTACAGCCTCCACACCATTATATCTTCCTTCCAAATCTTTGAGCATCCGTATTCTTCGGCTGAAAATCTGCAAATTATTTAGTTTACTGGCAAAAAATGCTCAGATACTAAGCCAGTTGGGTCCCCAAGGTCCTGAACTGGAAACCGTTGTTGGATTCTTATTAAAAAGACGTATACCGTTCATGTGAACATTGGAGATGGAGAAATGTAATTCCAGGCATGGAGAGCATGAAAACGGACACATATGTGTAAACAACGTTTTTTCAGTTACACGGGAGAGGCGTCATTTTTGCCCAGATCCAACACCCCCAAAGGAGAGCGGCTCTGGGGTTGAATGTCATAATATCTCTACACAGGTGCATAGGTCACGGGAATCAAAACATATTTCTCTTGTGTTCATCACACAATCGCACACACTGGAGAATTTGGATCCACAGCAAGCTGAAGATATTTTACTCCACACACACAGATCTATAGTCCCAGTGAGCGAGCCTAGTTAATTGTACAAATTACAGCTGGCCTTAGGGAAACTTATTTTTTTTTTTTAGGTGGTGAACTGGTGAACTTTGCACGCACACACTGAGCTATATTACTGCAGTTGAAGAGTCAATGGAAAAGAGAGAGAGAAACAAAACTTTGTCCTTTGCTTTTGAGTTAAAGGAACATCAATGTAACACAACCCCATATTTATCGTAGCTATAATTTTACACAGATGTGACCTCAATTAATTTTCTCATCTTTGCCTGAACTCAAAACAAAAAAGCCTTCTGGGTAATGCCTATATATGAATTATTTTACATTTTCTGATAGAAGATACACGTGCTTCTGCTGATTTCAATTAAGGGTCGAGTATAACTTTTATGAGTTTGATGTATAAAATAGTCCAAATTCTTCTTTCTTCCTTTTTCTTTTAATCATACCCCTGATTTATTTTAGAGGGAATGGAATTTTTATATATTGTGTGTGTGTGTGTGTGTATATATATATATATATATATATATATATATATATATATATATATATATATATATACATAGTCTATCTTTTTATTTTCTTTGTTAAAAACTTAAATAAAATGTATAATTGTAGGTAGGGAAACATACTAAGCTACGTGTAAGTTTAAAGCTGGCCATACATGTTTCCGTTTTATTTGTTTGGCAACTGGGCTAAATAAAAAATAAAAAACAGAACCAATTCCCCCATTTAAATAAACAATAAATAGTGCTGCACTGTTATGTATAATTGCTAATTAAAAAATGAATATAAATACTATTATACTATTAATTTTTTGCCTTGAGCAGTGCATGCAGCCAATCGGCTGATCAGTGTATTCTGATGGCGGGTTAGTCCTATCTCCACTGTGTAAATGGAGGAATCTAAATATGGTAGATATTCCCGCGCGTGAAGGGTTACTCCATAACCACAAAAAAGATAAATAAACAGTAAATACTGCTGCGCTGTTATCTATAATCGCTTATTAAAAAATGAATATAAATAATATTATACTATTAGTGTGAACTAAAAGCCATACATAATTAGATATAAAAGTGACTACAAAAGTCATCATAGTGGAAAATAACAATAAACTGCTAAATGCAAGGAAATTACAGTGTGCAAATGTGCAAATTGCATAAGAAAATTGTTGAGTCTTGGTGAGAGGATGAGCCCAAGTATCAGAGCCCCTCTGAAAAGTGATATACAAAGGGGGTTCTTTATGAAAGGCAAATCCACTTTGCCCGGCAAGTGCACTTGGAAGTGCAGTCGCTCTAAATCTAAGGGATAGATCTGACATGAGGGGAAGCTCTGCTGATTTCTAATCATGATAATCTAATCATGTGCAAGCTAAAATGCTGTTTTTTATTTTCCTTGCATGTCCCACTCGGATCTACAGCGACTTTACTTCCAAGTGCACTTTCAGTGCAAAGTGGATTTTCCATTAGTAAATAACCCCGAAAGTGTTTTTTCCTTCTTATTGTGCGGAGCAACGCAATGTGCATAAACGTGAGTGATTTTTCTTCTTCTGTGCAGGGGATTTTAAATAGAAAAAATAAAGTGCAAAGTGACTTCTTGGTGCACACACTATAATGTTAGGTGGCCTCTTACGACTATAAGGTAACAGCGTATATACATATATATATATATATATATATATGGCTTTGGAGATCACGGGTATTCCCACAGTATAGCTTGATGCTAATCCTGCTCTTGATCTGGCTCTTTCAGTATAATAGTATATACCTGCTCCTTTATGGCCAATCACGGTGTATGTTCTTATATATCTCGATATACTTTTATTATGTGCACACTGCACTAACATCATTTCCGGTGTCCCCATTACTCTAAATTAATCAACAAGTGATGATGTTACGCACAGGCCAGGTAGGCAAACATGCTATGCTATGTGGAAGTTTAAAGCTGGCCATACATGGTTCAGTTTTTTTCGTCTGGCCAGCTGGCGGATTGAAAAAAACAGAACCGATTCCCACCATCTACACAGTGGAGGTTGGATTAACCCGCCATCAGAATACACTGATCAGCACTGCAGCTGATTGGCTGCACGCACTGCTCAAAGCAAAGCTTTCCAGCAGACCAGTTCATGACAATTCGATCAATAGATTGACTTCTCATGAATGGGAAAGGCCATAAATGGATCGAAATTCAGATGGTTCCTGCTGAACTGGCCAAATCATTGTATGACCAGCTTAACACCTCTGGGTATTATTGCCTCTTACTGAGATTACAGTACTCACCTTGCAGTGATTTCATCTGCTTTTCTCTGTAGAATAATGCACCATCTTTGTTCAGGCATCTTGCATGGACAGCACCTACTTTCTGGACTGAGGTGCTGACTTGCTCAGGTCACTGGGGAAGAGGAGGCTAAGTAAACACTTCCTCCTGACTGCATCAGATTGATCATGTTATCTTTAGAAAAATACATTTTTTTTGTTAATTTATACCTACCATTTACAACCAGCATGTGGCAAGTTCCAAGCAAGATCAAGGGCTTAATCTGACCTCTTTTATATGTTGTACAATACATCAGAAGAACAGGAGAATGCAGATTGAACAGTTTGATGACTGATAAAGAGGAAAAATGCACACACCCTTTCTCCGAGCAGAGACTGAATGACATTTTTACTCATTTATACAGAGACTGCCAACAAGCGTGTGGGCAGCATGCATTGAAAACTTGTGCACCCTGTAATAAAGTTTTTTTTTGTTAAATATATTATATAAATAATTTAGAGAAATATAAAGAACATCTGTTTTGAAACTAATCCACAGCACATTTATTGCAAAGTGTACCTGTGGGGATGTTAAAATTACAATAATTATATACAATGCTTACTAGGAAGGTTCACACATCTACACACTTCATTTGATGCTTGTATAGCATTCCAAAAAGCTGGGGTACAAATACTGACCAGCTTTCAGGTTCCTGGATCTTACACCAGCCCTCCCATCCCATCTGCCCCACTATTAACAGTGATGGGCCAATGATAATAATGTGTATAGGGAAACGTCAGGTCAACAACCCACTACTTGTAGTGCATTTTCAACTGCAGATGTTAAGTATAGCTACTTAGATGGTTAGGTCCACGAAAGGTATTTTAGACACCTCATTCCTATTTACATAATTCAAATACACTTCTCATTTTAGAAAAAAATTTCCCCACAGGTTTGTTCTAAGGTGAAACTGCACATTTTGCCATATTATATTCAAACAATAGAAATGTGTAACAACAACCTCTTTGCAGTGGCGGCTGGTTGTATATTTTTTTGGGGGGGCAGACAACAATGCACCCACATGGAGAAGGAAACATTTCCCTCTTTACAGTCAATTACCTTTCATCTTATGCTGTTATGCTGAATGTTCTAATGCACGTCCTCCTATCAGTAGAGAGAGAACTATAGCCAGGAAAGCCTAGGGACTTCTATGCAGAATGGTGAGGATCATGGGAATCATAATTTGAAACATCAATCACAGAAAGGGACTTATGGACCTTTATAAAAGGGAAATGGTGGAACAGCTTTTACCAGACTGAACTGGAAACCTCTCTCACTTTGCAACATAGCAGCCAAGGTGTACACATCCGCCGTGGTGCACAAGGATTATCCATGGAGTGAGTGACCAGAGCTATAGACTGAGACCTGGTGGTGGAGACACCTGGGCAGTGACAGGGCCGGATTTACCATTGGGCTTGACTGGGCTCAAGCCCATGGGCCCCTCCCAATAGGGGGCCCCCACGGGCCCCACCGAGATACATAGCCAAGTGTACTCGGCTCCGCTCCGCTCACAGTCACACCCAGTCCCGCCCTATAATGGACATAACACAGGGACTGGGCGTGACTGTGAGCCAAGCCAAGTACACTCCGCTACTCTCGACTCTGCTTGGGGATTGCGAGAGGACCCGAGAGCCGCCGAGAGGACCTGAGAGCTACCGAGATACACAGGACCCTGTATCTCGGGGGTACCATTTTTAAACTTCAAGACTGCAATGACAAGGCTGCAAATGAAAAGGCTGCAAATGGCTACACTGACAAGGCTGCAAATGACACTGACAAGGCTGAAATGACACTGGACAAGGCTGCAGATGGATGGACAAGGCTGCAGATGGACACTGATAAGGCTGCATTGATGGGCATTTTAAGTTTTTTCCTTAAACTTCCCTCCTAAAAGTTTTTCTCCTTAAAATTCCCTCCTAAACTTGGGGTGCGTGTTATACGCCGGCGCGTGTTATATGCCGATAAATATGGTAATGTATAGAAGGTAAGGGCCCAAAAGTGACTCAAGCCCAGGGGCCCCCACCACCCTAAGTCCTGCCCTGGGCAGCGCAGCATGGACCGCAGGGATCACATCTGTACCATTGCCACAAGGAGAACAGTGTATCCTCTCACTCTCTACTTCCCTCCGCTGATCACCCGTGACATTCTGTGGAACCCCTACCCTTTTACAGAGAGAGGTCACCGCAGTATCCCGGGGACTAGTGAGAGGGCTGTTCGCCCATTGCTGATACTTCTAGCAGTGACTGAGGTATTTTGCAGTTTATATTTACTAAAATAACTGCATTTCCATGTTCTATGTACTGTGGGAGACCAGATATAGTGAATGCAGGATCCTGGGTTTAGTAACACTAAGTGCACCGACTCTGTTAAAGGATCCCCACATTACCCGACAGAAGAATATCTCAGAGGACTGTCCCTCCTGTAATAATTATTCTTCAAGTCCCCTTTGTTCTCTGCCCCTTCTCTACCATTCCTCTTTTGTTCTGGACATTGCACACCCCCCAGTCAGTCTAGGACTAGCATCGCCACCATAAATGTGCTCTGGTAGTATAGTTCCTTCACTCGGTCGATTAAACTTTACTACTGCTAACTGCTGCACTTCAGGTGGCCTTGCTACTGTTTATGTTTAGTCCAAGTATGCCTAGTCCTTACTGTTATTCACTTTGTGTGCTAAATTGTGTTATTATCATTGTTATCCATTTTATGTTTGCCTAGTTACCAACCCTATTGGGTGAAAATATATTAAATTTGCCTTTACTGCCTGGTTTGGTGCCTGTTTTCTTTGATATAGCACTAACACTGGGTCTTAAGTATTACTTTCAGTGATTTCCCATGATTAGGGATGAGCTTCGTGTTCGAGTCGAACGTACGTTCGACTCGAACATTGGCTGTTCGGCCGTTCGGCGAATTCCGAACGTTTGGGCCGTTCGCGTCAAAATTCGAGTGACGCGCGCGCGGACCACAATGCACTGCGGTGGCGCAGTGCATTGCTGCCCCATGATTGGCCAAGCATGCACTGTGACCCCGCATGCTTGGCCAATCGCAGCGCCGGCAGCGAGGAGAGCCATGATTGGCCACAGGCATCCTGCCTGTGGCCAATCATAGCTCAGGCTGTGTAGTGCACGCCCCACACTATATAAGGCCGCCTTTGAGGCGGCTTCGTGTAGTGTGTTACTTAGCATCTGAAGCAGTGGGTGTTCTGTGTACCTTCAACACAGTACACACCAATCGTTTTTGGCTGATTTCCTATCTTGCTGCTGTGTAGTGGTTGTTGTCTGTGCCCTGACTGCAGTATACACCACTATATTCACCTCACCTATATAGCTAGTGATCTAGCTTTAACCACTTAACAACTGCCCATTGCCGATTAACGGCTTCAGGGGGGTTGTTTAACTCTGAGAGGCCGTTAATTAACGGCCTCCCAGAATTCTGCTCTCGCGTGCCCCGAGGTGTGCGCACTCAAGAGCATCCGTGACCACCGGGTCGCATCACGGATCACGGTAAACGGCCGCTCATAGCGGCCGTTTATCACGTGATTGCACCGTCAAATGACGGAGTGATCACTTGGAAACAAACCGGCGTCATGTTATGACGCCTGTTCCTCCCTCCCCTCTCTGTACCGATCGGTACAGCGGAGGGCAAAGAGATCGGTGTCAGCAGCGATGTGGGCTGCATCTGCAGTGCCCACATCGCTGCTCACCGAATTTAACCCCTCAATTCCCTGCCAATACTCTGCAATACCAGTGCATACTCTGCAGTACCCTGCCATTACTCTGCAGTACCACGCCATTACTCTGCAGTGCAGTACCATGCCATTACTCTGCAGTGCAGTACCCTGCCATTACTCTGCAGTACCCCCCATTACTCTGCAGTACCCCCAATACTCTGCAGTACCCTGCTATTACTCTGTAGTACCCCGCCAATACCCCGCCAATACTCTGTAATACCCTGCCATAAATTGCCATACCCAGCCATACTCAGAGATACCCAGCCATACTCGGTGATACCCTGAAATACCCAGCCATAGACGCCCCCCACCCCTCACCACCCTCCGGTGCTTCTACCAACTCGCCAGTACGATCAAAGCCAGAATCTTTTTTTTATTTTTTATTTCAGGCTTCCCAGCCTAGAGGTGAGATGTGGGGTCATATTGACCCCCCAGATTTCACTGTAAAGAGGACCTGTCACCCCATATTCCTATTACAAGGGATGTTTACATTTCTTGTAATAGGAATAAAAGTGATCAAAAATATATTTTTGGGGAAAAAAATGTCAAACTAACATAAATAAAGTAAAATGAACAATAAAAAAATAAAATAAAAATTAAAGCGCCCATGTCCCCATGTGCTCGCATGTGCCACACATGTGAGGTATCGCCGAGAATGTTAGAGCGAGAGCAATAATTCTAGTCCTAGACCTCCTCTGCAACTCAAAACATGTAACCAGTAAAAAAAAAATTAAAGCGTCGCCTATGGGGATTTTTTAAGTAGCGACGTTTGGCGCCATTCCACGGGCATGTGCAATTTTGAAGAGTGACATGTTTGATATCTATTTACTCAGCATAACTTCATCTTTCACTTTATGCAAACATTGGGCTAACAAGTGGTTAATAATAGAGCTTGCAGTCAGTAGTGTTAGGAGATAGTGCGTGCTGTCTGCCTGCTCTGTACCCAGTACATACCGCTATAATATAGGGCAGGCCCCTACTTTCAAACATCCAACTTACAAACATCTCCTACTTGCAAACGCAAGGAGACAGCAGCAAGTGAGATGAAAAAAGATGGACGACAAAACAAATTATACAGGGGTGATAACCCTTCCCTATGTTTTCCAAAAAGCTTAAAGATAGTTTTTTTGACTGGAGCTACACTTTAAAAATGTACCGGTTGAAAATGACAAACAGATTCAACTTAACACAACAAACCTACACAGTCCCTGTCTTGTTTGCACCGCCTGGATACTGCTGTTCTGAGTATATAGGGCCTGGGGGCCACACGCATTTCCTTTTTTTAATATGGGTACGGGGTTCCCCTTAATATGCGTACAAGACCCAAATAGGTTGGTAATGGGCAGGGAGGGCTACCCATGCCATGTTTCTCAATGATTTTCAACCATATTGCAGGAACCAGATATAACATTAAAACCGCAAGCAGTTTTAAATGGTGTTATTTCCGTTTAATGTCATTTTGTGCAGGGACTGTTCTAAACACGGGAAACACGTGGCACTTCACAGGCATACTACAGACACCCCCCAGGCACTATATTTAAAGGAATATTTCACTTTTTTTTTTTCACTTTAATCGTCATTAAAATCAGTGCTCCCGCCAAAACGGCAGTTTTTAAAACTTTTTTTTTTAGTGACCCATGTCCCCTGAGGCAGGAGGCAGGTCCCCAAACCCTTTTTAGGACACTATCTTGCATATTAGCCGTTAAAATTAGCACTTTCCAATTCGAACGTTCGAGTCCCATAGACTTCAATGGGGTTCTAACGTTCGTACCGAACGCGGGGGTCGTTCGCAAGTTCTGGTGCGAACCGAACCGGGGGGTGTTCGGCTCATCCCTACCCATGATATTTTATGTTTGTACACTCAATCTGCTGTATTAGAGGTGCTGAGGTTCTTGAAAAGGTTGAGGCAAAGAACAGAGAACTCATCCTAATTAGCAGCTTCTATGGGGATAGCACTACAGTTATGTCACGCAAATTTACCGTTAATCAATGTGTAAAATACACTTCGGCATCATACAGCCCCAATCTTAACTGAACTGGATAATTATTAGGCAAGCAGTGCAGCAAGCCTGGAGGAAGCAATAACAAGCACTAAATTTAAAGTGGTTGTAAACCCTTACAACACACTTTGACCTACAGGTAAGCCTAGATTAAGGCTTACCTGTAGGGCCAAGAAATATCTCCTAAACCTACACGGTTTAGAAGATATTTGCCGAAAGACAGGCACCGCTGTCTACGGCGCATGCGCCGTAGACAACGTTGCGCAGGCGCACTGAGCGCGCCGCGGTCAATGGCGATATGCCTTGAGTGGCGGCTCCCGTGCGCATGCGCGGGAGTGACGTCATCGCGGCTTCGCTGAATGACAGTGGCGGAGCAGCGAGACCCACCGAGAAGATGGATGCGCTGGACTACAGGGGACAGCGGTGACTTCGCTGGCTCCTGTGTCAGGTAAGTGACACATAATGGACTACTAGGCGATGCATAGTAGTCCATTATGCTTTACCTTTTCAGGGAATGAAAGAGGAAGTAAACTCATCAGGATTTACTTCCTCTTTAAGTGATGACAATAATTCACATTTCTTTAGAGTGTGTGCATTTATGTATGGGCCAAACTGGAAAGAAGACTGCCTCATTTTAAAGAGCAGGAGCTGAGGCACATCCTCACTGAATCCAATAATGCAGTGCAGGCATTTCTCAGTAGGTTTACAAAGTGTAGTAAGGACTTACAGGAGAGCATGTTTTTTAACACTACTCACTATAAGTATGGGATCTCTTCTCACTCCTCAATTTCCAGCTACCAAATAGGACATGGACAGCAATTTTAATCTCAATAAACTAAATCAAATCAGCCAAATGGGGACACAGCAATACAATCATGACATATAATCTAATTATTACCCACTTTATCCAAAACAATACATTTTAGTTAGAGTTCAACTTTAATTTAGCAACTTTTACAGCTTGCGTGTTTTCTCTATAAACCAGATCAAAATTCCACTCCTTTTTTAGTCTCATAGCTCTATCTTCTATTTAATAGCTAAACATGAATTTGTACATAAGGTCAGGTTAGGCCAATCATCAATGTACTCTTGCTATATGTTTTGTTTTGTTTTTTATTAAATTTATTATCTGTGGCATACAGTTTGTAGGTTCCATTATTTTTTTTCCTCTTTTATCTGAATTGCGTTACATCCAGTTCTTAGGTTTTCATATTTTTTTTTAACTTCACGTTCCAAACCACTAAATGGTTCTAATTTATTTTGCATATTATATTTTTTCCATCTAGGTCATCTAACGCTTTCTATTTTCTCTTTGAAGAATCAATAAATGGACTGGCTCCAAGGAATATCGTGCTTTGGTATTGTTCCATTTAATTTCATCCAAATACAATGAAATTTAGTGAAGATGAAACGTGTCATGCTAAAATCATTATGTTTAGAAGAGGTGAGCTTCTATGACTCAACAAATTAAAATCTTACATATGTATATCATACATTCGTGAAACTGATTTGGCTAAAGGGCTAGGCCACTTAAAATGAATTATTCACTGCATTTGATTTTTGTTACCGTGATAATCTGCAGCTTATGGGACCATTATACTTAACCCCTGGTCTGGAGATTCCATGTTTAGGGAACAGTAGTCCCCTTTGCTAAACTCTACTTTCACCGATCAGCCATAACTTTATGACCACCCACCTAATATTGAGTAGGTCCCCCTTTTTCACCAAAACAGCCTATTTTGCTGCTATTGAGGCATGGAACCCCTAGTTGTGAGGTGGGGCCTCCATGGATTGGTCTTGTTTTTGCAGCACATCCCACAGATGCTTAATGGATTGGGATATAGAGAATTTGGAGGCCAGGTCAACACCACAAACTTATGTTCCTCAAACCATTCTTGAACCAGTTTTGCAGGGTGGCAGGACTCATCGTGCTGAAAGAGGCCACTGCCACCGGAGAATCCCATTTTCATGAAAGGGTGTACTTGGTCAGCAAATTTTTTTTAGGTAGGTTGTATGTGTCAAAGTAACATCCACATGAATGACAGGACCCAAGGTTTCCTAGCAGAACTTTGCGCAAAGCATCATACTGCCATTGCCGTTTGGCATTCTTGTAATAGTAAAAAAAATTTTTTTTTAATACACTGTTGGTATATATTGTGCATATGATGAATTTATAAATGCAGAATTGTAAAGTCACTGGCAATGCAGGACTGCCCTGAAACTGTTTATAGCACCTTATTAGATGCTTGTTAGATTACCGGTAATTGGAGAAGAGAATTTTGGTATTAATTGTAGAGAAGAAACTGGAAGTGAACAAACATTACATAGTTACATAGTAGGTGAGATTGAAAAAATTCCATCAAGTCCAACCTATGTAAAAGTCCTTTAATGAAGACTGTAAAACAGATTTAAAATGACCTAAATACACATGAACATATTATTTAGGAAACTAAAAGGCTGAAGAAAGGGGCACTAGAAAATATAACCAAGGTCGGACTTTAGAGGCAAGGAAACAATTGAGAAGTAACAAAAATAATATTTATTGAAAAAGTACATGGTATAATTACAGTATTCAAAAAGTTAAAAATCATATGAACATGATGAAATCTGTACAATGAGCCCTTGTGCGTCTACGAATTTTGCCGTGAGGCTTCTTCAGGACGATCAAGGTTCAGAGATATAACAAAGAAAGAAAGGGGAGGGAGAGCGAATCTCACTATCTGGAATGAGATATATTCAAATTAATATCCAATACAACACATATATATTCCATCATATTACATTAAAAAGCATATATTCAACCATCTAAGGGAAATTAAAAAAGGGGACAAAAAGACACAAACAGCCATGTAGGATACCTTAAAGTGGGCTAGGCCTCATGTACAAATTTCCAGTGGCTGGAGCGTTACCAAAGATGTAGGATATTCCGAAACTAAAAGGCTGTCTTGCAGTTTCAAAAACAATTTTTTTTTCGGCACAACCATTAATATTACTGTTTGGGTTAAAGGAATTAGTAGTATTAGTGTTAGGGATACAGGGAGGTTTAGTGTTAGGGTTGAAGTTAAAGGAAGAGTTAGTGTGAAGCTTACAAGGAGAGCTAAGGCTAGTGTGAATATTATAGGGAAAGTCAGTGTTAGCATTAAAATTATAGAGAGAGTTTGTGATAGGGCGGGAGTTACAGACAGGGTTAGTGTTACGGGAAGGGTTAGCAATAAAGAAGGGTTAATGTAAGGGATACAGGGAAGTTTATTGTTAGGATTACAGGGAGGCTAAATGTTAAGGCTAGGATGGGTTGATGTTAGGGTTACATGGAAGGTTAGGTGAGGGTCTCTCGGAGGGTTAGTGTGATGGGAGACTTAGGGTAGGGATTTGCACTTTGCACTGGCAACTACCAGTACCTAGGATCTGTCATTAAAAGCTAAAGATAAACCCAATACATAAAATCTCATATAAACTTTAACGTATTCCTTTGGAAACTCCTATATATGAGGACAACTGAACTTATGACTTGGAACTAATCTTTTCTTAGAACATCTCCCAGTTTTCCAAGCACAGAGGGGCTACAATTCACTGATAAATGAACTTTGAAGTGGCTGGTGGGAGAGACAGCAAGTATTGGACAGTGCTGTATCTGGTTCCGATTACATCAACAAGCAGTAATCCACACATGCTAACTTTAGCATTTTCTTAAGGCTTTCAAGCTTTTTGTCTTGTTGATTGATCCTGAGCCCTTTCCCTTTGGCTGGATAGTGAAATGTTTAATAATAATAAAAAGAAAGATGGAATTCTGACTTTGCTTGAATTGCTCTCCTCCTGTGCTGCTTGAATCAGTGTATGATTGCATCATTTGACCCCACAGAATGTTCTAAAGAGCAGATACTTACATAAATATGAATGTGGGACCCCCCATACCACATATTTCAGCTGTTTCATCTCAGAAGAAAGAGTTTTCAAAATGTTTACCAGGGTTCTTAAAAAGATTGGGATGAAATTCTTTCCACTCTGAAACATTTTGCATTTAGCATATTATCGAAGTTTGCTGATGTAGGGCCGATGGGTTTAATTACTGAAATATTTTCTACTGTTCTGCAACATGTATTCAGTACAGGAAGTAGCAAAATAAGTCCTCACCTTATTGAAACTCTGGAAGCTGTGCCCCAAAAAAGACAGAAGAGGATGAAGGACCGGCCCCCAGTATTGCCTATGGTCTTCCTGCAGCTGATCTTTTTCCCATTACTGACTTACAATACCTTATTCTACATTATACTTCTGTATGGTGGTGGCTTGCTAAAGGCAGGGCTTTGTTTATTTGTGTTAGAACATGGGTAGGAAACCTTAGAAATGTGGAGAGCTAACTGAAAAACATGTGTAGCACCCTCTACCTTTTGGTAGGTGCTAGAATAGGATTTTCCTGGGTTTAAGATATCAGTGTAGGCAAGTTTGGACAGGCTTGTGCTTTAGGTTAGGCCTGTTTGTTTTGATTTGAGATTAGGAGTGTTTAGTGTAGTGGTGGGTGTGATCACCTGTGCTTTGACTCAGAGGCGCCTCCCCTGCTTTCAGGAAGATGGTTCTGGGAAAGAGGTTAGACCTGAAGTTTGAGTAGCAGGCAGCTCATGCGAGGAGCTCTGGCTAATCCCCATTCAGTATTGCCAAGGGGCAGGCCTCCCATATAAGCTGGGTTCACATGCTGCCCGGGAGTTTCTGCCACAGGGCGTCACCACGTGGGGGGTGCACCGAGCATGGAGGAGGCTTGGAGGAGCTGCTAGGATGTATTCCTGGATAAAGATCTTCAACATGGAGTTGGTGTCAAGCTGCTGTGACCGGGGAACACAGGACTGGCACTTTGGAGAAGATCAGTGAAGAAGAAGCAACAGTAGGACTGAGGAGAGTAGAACAAAATTCTGTGACCTGGGAACACAGAGCTTGTTCTTTGGAGAAGGTCAATGTGAAAGTAGCAAAGGGAGAATTGTTGAGAGCAGTGCAGAATGCTGTGACCGGGGAACGCAGCGTTTGCAGTTATGGACTGGCTGGGAACAGTAGTCCGCTTATTACCGTGTGCTATGCCGTTGGGGAGAGGTACCGAGTATCTCTGGCCTGGTAACACACTCTGGTAATGCCTTCCAAGAGACTGTGTAGCTACCAAATTCACTGAGCCGCCGGGGAGAGGTATTGCATGCCTCTGGCTTATTGATTTGTTGAATCAACACCATTCAAGAGACTTTATTACAGTAACAAAGTACAGCTAGCAAACTGGCTGGGTTTATTCAGAGTGATCCCTTTTTGTCCTACTGGAAGTGATGATACAGGAGTCTAACAGTTTTGCAGCAAAGGATTTGTACTAAAGGAGTTTGACTTAGTGATACTCTGCAGGAGTCAGTGCAGAGGAGGAAGAGGAGTAATAGTCTGCAGTGGAGATATGCAGGAGAACAGACTGTGAATGTTAGAAGTGCATCATTTTTCAGGGCTAAAGCTGCTAATCAATGTTCTACAAATGTGATGACAATTCAATAAGTGCTATGGGCATCCCATATCTTCCTTTACCCCAACCAAGTTGTATCCCGCAATAAACGTAACAAAACTACCCAAAGAACTGCTCATTGTCTCAGAGGTGATAGATGGGGGTCTGGCAGCAGGGTGATTTGGTGGATATTAGTAACTAGTGGTAACCAACCGCTACATGAAAGAGATCAAGGATCACAAGGGTGCACCCTGATAATCTAGCAGGGACCCATTGAATGTAAGAAAGGTTTAAAGAGTTCAGTGGTCAGGGGTAAGTGACATAACATTCAGAGGTCAATAGTAAAGCAGAGTTAAGATGTCAGTAGTGTATAATGCAGAATCAGAGGTCAGTAGTAAGTAATGTAAAGTGCAGGGGTCAGAAGTAGGTAATGCAGAGTTCAAAGATCAGTATTATATAATGCAGAGTGCAGGGGTCAGGAATAAGTAAAACAGAGTTCAGATGTAAATAACTGAGAAATCAGAGGTCAGTATTAAGTAATGAAGAGTTAAGGGGTCAGTAGTAAGTAACACAGAGTTCAAGGGTCAGTTGAACATAACACAGAGTGCTGGGGTCAGTAATAAGTAACACAGAGTCCTAGGGTAAGTAATGCACTGTGCTGGGGTCAGTAGCAAGTAACACAAAGTGCAGGGGTCATTACTAATTAATGTTGAATTAGTGGTAAATAACACTGAGTTCCAAGGTCAGTGGTCAGTAGCACAGAGTTCAGAAGTCAGTAGTAAGTAATGAAGAGTACAGGTCAGCAGTAAGTAAAGCAGAATGGAGGGGTCAGGAGTAAGTAACACAGAGTGCTGAGGTCAGGAGTAAGTAGCACAAAGTAATAGGGTCAGTAGTAAGTATAGCAGTGTGCAGTGGCAATAGTGAGTAACTCAAAGTGCAGGGATCAATAGTAAGTAATGCAGAGTTCAAAAGTAATTTTCAAGTAATGCAGAGTAGAGATCTGTTAGTACTGTAATGCCGCATACACACAAGCGCAATATCCGACAGAAAAAGTTCTGACCATGTGTATGCCTCGTCTGACTTTTTTTTTTGAAAATTCTGACAGACCTAGAAATACAACATGTTCTAAATATTTCCGACGGAACCAATTCCAATAGGGAAAACCGCTCATCTGTATGCTGTTCCGGCGGACCAAAAACACGCATGCTCTGAAGTAACTACGAGACAGAAGCTATTGGCTACTGGCTATTGAACTTCCTTTTTCTAGTCCCGTCATACATGCTGTACGTCACCGCATTCTTGAAGATCAGACTTTGGTGTGATCGTGTGTACGCAAAGCAGTTTCAGCGGAATTCCATCAGAAAAACCTTCAGAGTTTAGTCCGACGGGAAAACCGGTCGTGTGTACAGGGCATTAGAAGCACAGAGTTCAGGAGACACTAGTAAGTAGTGCAGTGTACTGGGGTCAGTAGTATTGCAGAGTGCAGGAGTCAGTAGTAATGCAGCAGAGTGCAGGGGTCATTAGTTAGCAACACACAGTTTACAGATCAGTACTTGAAAACGTAATCAAAAGTTTACCATTTTGGTGAAATGCATCAGAATTACCGTATTTTTCGGTCTATTATGCCATGTACACAAGATCGGACGATCCGGCAATTCGAACGTGTGTGGGCTCCGGCGGACTTTTTCTTCCCAAAAGTAGACTTTGAAAGAAGTCTTGACTCAAAATTGTCCGCCGGACTTTTCAAATGAACGTCGCTTCCGGGTTCAGCGTGGAACGCGGTGACGTCAATACGCCACTCCTCCCTACGCCGTTTTGTTAAAAGTAACGTCTTCCAGGGGCACTGGAAGACGTTACTTTTAACGAAACGGCGTAGGGAGGAGTGGCGTATTGACGTCACCATGTTCCACGCTGAACCCGGAAGCGACGGGCAGCGTTCACGAAGCCGGCCGGCAAATTTGTTTTTAACACAGCGAACTGTTTTTTCAGCTTGATGTAAGTGCAACCTTTTATTTATTTATTAAACTTAAGAATTTACTACACTATGGCGACCCTTTTTGTTTCTGTATGTGCCGGGCAATGAGTGGTGTGGCCGTAGGACCTTTCCAAACACCTGAACCGAGATTTATCCTCCTGGTGGTCCATTTGCAGAAGGAGCGTTTCTTTTGTGGCCATATCTGGTCTCTGTGATGGGACCAGTCTAGCTGGTAAGCGGCAGTAATATTGGTGGTGGAAATCTGTCTCTGCATCTTTGAGGACACCTTTTCCTTTACCGGTGTGGTGTGTTACACGGTGGAGACTACAATCAAAAAGAATATATTTTTTATATAAAATATTTTTTTTGTAGATGGTGATATGGACTAATATTTGAACATACACATTTTTTGGATTATATTTTGCTTAAATATTGTTTGATATATTCTTTTATTTATTTTTCACAAATATTTCTGGATCATTCTTAGCGCAGCTTTTTGGAAATTAACTAGGATTTGTTTTGTGGGTATCTCACTTATAAAGTTGCTGCTGCACTCACGGTATAAATTTCACATGATTTATTTGTTAATATTTTTATTAATCATATTTAAGAATAGCGCTGTATTTTTTTTGGGTTACATACTTTAAAAACATGTGTTGTGTGTTTTTTTATTTACACTTTTCCCCCTAGGTGAATGGGTAAAGGTATGATGTACCCATACTCATTCACATAGGGTGGGGGCCGGGATCTGGGAGGCCCCCTTATTAAAAAGGGCTCCCGGATTATGGTAAGCCCCCCGCCCACAGACCCTGACAACCAATGTCTAGGGTTGTCGGGAAGATGCCCTTGTCCTCATCAACATGGGGACAAGGTGCTTTGGGGTGGTGGGGCCGCAGGGCCCCCTTCCCCAAGGCACCCACCCCCAATGTTGAGGGCACGTGGCCTGGTACGGTTCGGGGGGGGGGGGCGCTCACTCGTCCCCACCCCCTTTCCTGCTTGGCCGGGCTACGTGCTCAGATAAGGGTCTGGTATGGACTTTGGGGGGACCCCCGCGCCATTTTTTTGGCGTAGGGGTTCCCCTTAAATCCCATACCAGGTGACGGGGCTAGCAAGTTATCAATCTCGCCGATGGATGCAGCAACATTGACTTCCTTCGCTAGTCGTACCTGAAGTCACGCTCAAAATTAACGGACTTTAGTCCGTGTGTGGGTTAGTTCGTTCATTTGGAAAGTCCGGCGTACCTCCGCCAAAAGTCCAGCGGATTGTCCGCCGGACCTAGTCCGCCAGAAATGTCCGTCCATGTGTGGTTGTGTGTGGGCGAGTCATCTTATTCGGAAAGTCTGGCGAACCTCCGCTGGAAAGTCCGGCGGTTTGTCCGATCGTGTGCACGCGGCATTAGACACTCTTTTTCCTCCAAAAAATATGGGGAAAACATCTGTCTTATGGAGCGAATATACACCAGGTACCATCCCCCTGCCGGCACGGGCGCCGGCACGGGCGCCGGCACGGGCACCGGCACGGGCGCCGGCACCAGCCCCCGCTGTTGCCGGCACCACCCCCTGCCGCCCCTGCCATGTTAGTACCAGAAGAGAGGCAGGAGAGCAGAGGACAGACATCCCAAGCCCCTGCAAGTGCCGGGCGATCTCCCGGCTGGGCCTGACACTTGCTGAGACAGAAGGCAGAGCAGTTTGAGCGATGGCAATGGTAAGGCTGCATTAATAGCAATGATCAAGCTGCATTAGTGGCAATGGTCAGGCTGTATTAATGGCAATGGTCAGGTTGCATTTATGGCACTAGTCAGACTGCATTTTATTGCCACTGGTAAGTCTGAATTTTATGGGCACTGGTAAATATTTTAGAACAACATTTGCTTTATAATATTTTTTTTCTTCTTTTCCTCCTCTAAAACCTAGGTGCATTTTATGGAGCAAAATATACGGCAATAGGAATGCAAATTAAGGTGTTTTTTAGGGGTTCAATGACTACTGAAGATTGCAAAGGCTCCTTTCATCTATTCTGGACTTACTCTTGTGTTCAAAAATGGCATTTCATCATTTACATTTGACAGAAAAAAATATATATGAAAAATAAATAAATTAATAAAAAAAAATATAAATAAATGCTTGTAAAGCATCAGTAAACAAATAATAATCGAATACATAAACTGCAAAAAACAGAAAGCACAACTACAATGAACACTTATGTCGCGTACAAACGATCGGAATTTCCAACAACAAATGTTCGATGGGAGCTTGTTGAAAATTCCAGCCGTGTGTATGCTCTATCAGCCATTTTTTGTCGGAATTTCCGACCAACAAAATTTGAGAGCTGGTTCTCAAATTTTCTGACAACAAAATCCATTGTACACAATTCCGACGCACAAAATTCCACGCATGCTCTTAATCAAGTACAAGACGGTCGGTCTGGTAAAACTAGCGTTCGTAATGGAGATAGCACATTCGTAACGCTGCAAAGTTTTTCATCTTTTAATGCAGCGCATTCTCTTCTTCTTTAGATTACTAGAATAATAAAGTTGTTTTGCTGCTGTTAAATTTCTATTATTTCTCATGCTCTCATGAATAATCATTTTTATTTTTTTGCCAGATCTCCAGAATAATGTTTATCATTTTTGTTTATAGTGATCTTCTTTTTTTTTTTTTTTTTTTTTATCAGGATCTACAGATTTTTTTTTTGTAGTGATCTCCATAATATTTTTTAACGTTTTGTGTGTCAAGTTACCACAACACCATTATTGTCTTGTATTTTTTAACCTCAATGAGGTTGTTTGGTGTTGGTGTCCCTTGTTAATTTGATATAGTATTTTTTAAATGTACCTGCCCACTCACAAACTGTCCTTTTTGAAGTAAAACACATAGGCGAGTATTTGTGAACAAAAAATTGACATTTATTAGGGGTCATAACAAAATAAAGAGGAAGGCAATGCTGGATAAACTGGTGAAATCGGCAAAGCCGTTGTACGCCAGAGCACACATCAACTATTTTACAGGCAAAATTGGTAGCCTGAGGAGTCCATATAATGGTGAGCACAATCCGATCCAGGACTCCAAGAGATCAGGAACAGCAGAAGATGACATATAGGTCCCAGGCTGTGGTCTTACAACAGCCTGCATTTTTTGTCAGACTAGACTGAACCCAGGCCATCACTTTCTTGTCTTCTTTCCACACCTGCTTACATGCTTTCTTCCAGGCTGTGGCTCTGGTGTTGGAGTTGTGACAGGAGGTGAAGAAGGAGGAGGAGGATGATGGTCGAACTCACAAACATGACTTTTGCTTGTGAGTTCGCCCCTTAACCCCTTATTTAGGGCTTGTAAGATCACTTCCTCACAGAAGAGGCGTTGGCCCTCCTCCATTTCCTGCATTTTGCAGGCATAATCCTCTTGAAGATTGGGGGGGTTCTGAGGGCCGCAGTAGCCTGCCGAATTAACCCAAGTACTGCCTCCTCCAGGTTACTCCCCTTCCTGGGCCTTTTTTATGAAGGTGGAGGGGAGGGACCTGGGATTCGGTCAGGCTACTGGGCTCGGCCACCTCCTGGCTGCCACTTACCCCCACCACCTCCTGGCTGCCACTTTCCACAGCCTCCTCCTGGCTGAGGCATTCCTGCGTATGGAAAAAGGACATAGTTTTCGTTTTTTGTTCTTCAATCACACACAGCTCATGACTGTTGCAAATTGAATGTTAATAAATAGAAAAGACTATCCTTCTGACCCCAGCATTTTTCATTCTTGTCCCAATCATTTTTGGCCACTACTGTCTATTGATATGTAAACCACTTTGTTAAATCGGAAATTAGTGATCAATAATAACATCTAGTTAACATCAAAAATTTTTGGACAAGAAATATGTTAAATAATGCTATACCTGACTCAAGTTGGGCTCCTCCCCTTCTTCCTGGCTGGAAGGCCCAGGTTGGACGTCGGAAGCTTCAGCTGGGGTGGAAAGAAGCGTTGAAGGAAGAGTGGAGAGTGATGGCCTGATTTCACTCTGATCTGACAAAAAACGCATTCTATCGTAGTACCACAGCCTGGGGACATAAATGTCCTCTGCTGCAGCTCCTGATCCCTGGGAATCCTGGACCTTCCCTAATATAAGTGCTTTTCATGCCACCAATTTTGGCCTTCAAATAGGGGATGGTTGCCGTGGGGATCTGTGGCTTCACAAATTCCATCAATTGATTCGGCGCTGCCTGCCTCTTTCTTTTATTAGTATAAAAGGGGTGTTTTACCTGCCACAGACAGGTAGATCCCTGTATTTATCAATGGATAGGGGGATAAAGTCATGATAGTTGAAGCAATTCATTTTATCTGCAAAACACAACACAAGACAAACCCTAATGTCAGGCTAAACTCTCCTAATCTTGTCCCAATATAGGCTTCAATCTATAAGCAGTATAGGCCACTGATGCACCAAGTTAAAATTGTACCTTTGTTATCACGATTGGCGCTTCCGCTACTCCTTCCTCCGCTCACAGATCGTACATATGACGCACGTGTGTTACGCTTTATATACACTGCGCAAGCGTGAAAATTGAGGGAGCAGGATCAGTACAGATGAATCAAGAGAGTGCTGAAAAAAACAAAGTATTTTGTCATGTGTTCCTATTATTTTTATGTTCTTGCTGCTCCATGTGCTTTCCTTTACTGTTGTACAATTTAAAATGGCAAGTTTCAGGTTCGTGGGCACAGTAATCGTTCGTAGTAAACATTGTTCGTTCACCCACTAATACGATGTTTTTGGCAGATGCAGATGCAAACTACTTTTGTTCATGCCTATTTGTATTAAAAGAAGTTTATTACATTGTTGTCTAGATGGGTTTGTAACTAGAATGAAATGCAAACTTGATTCAGTGTAAGGAGAGGACACTCAGCAGCTGTTTACACATCTGCAACTATGTTTCTAGGAAAAATATACGGAACTGGATGGGACTTTAATTGTGCCTCTGAGAAGTGTGAATAAATACAAAGCAGTTTATGAAAAAATACATAATTTTACTCAGTATAAAAACAATTGAAAGTACATTACAGTTAATACGATTGAGTTGTATTCAGGGTGTGCAAATCCCCAATTTTAACAGAGTTGTGGCCTACGCATTTCGCGGGCAAGGCCGCTTCATCAGGGCCTTGAAAATGGCACAATATGATATAGTGTAGATTCTACAAATAGAACATTGATTGATATTACATAGATTTATACAGTAACATCAGAGAAAATTAGATACAAAGTATATATAGACATTGATGCATAGATTTTTACATAGGTATGTCTTAATGAAATGTTATTATAAATGTTTACTAAACAAACCTAGATAGTTACATAGTTACATAGTTACATAGTCAGTCAGGTTGAAAAAAGACACAAGTCCATCCAGTTCAACCAAAAAAAATAGAAAAATAAATAAATAAAATAAAATATACTATACATGCATATACATATATACACACATACACATATACATACATATTTTTATAGATGTTTATAAAATATTGAACAAACAAATATGGCTGCATTTTCAACCTGTTAGGGGTGTATGTAGCAATGCTTGTCACATGTGAAGTTAAACAGTAATCAACTTTATGCTGTTAAATATCTAGACAGGTACTACTGTAGTATGGATTTATATAGAAACAAAAGGAAAATGGATATATATAGATATGGGTCATATTACTCTATTGAAGAGTTGGAGGATATCGGCTCGGCGGGACAATGTGAGGCCTTTGTGCTCATGGGAATACTCCAATCTAACCCTCCTCAACCGAGATGAAAGGGCAAACCCGTGTACATGCAGATAAAAAAGCATAGTAAACCAAATGGTTGAAAAATATAAATATAGTAAACGTCTCCAAAGAGTGGAGGTGTCGAAATCAACTGGAAAAAAAAAAGGAAAAATAAATATGCGGAGAAAGACAAGGGGAAGAAGAGGATGAATGAAACAAAACAAAAACAATAAAATAGGGGGGAGGAGGGGGGAAGGGGGAGAAAGTAAGGGAGGGGAGGGAGGTGGGAGAAGGAAAGGTGGGGGGGAGGGGGGAGAGAGGGGAAGGAGGAAAGAGAAGAAAAATGGAGAGAAAAAGGGGGGGAAGAAGGGGGAGGGGAGAGCGGGGAGGGAGGTGATAGGGGGAAGGAGAGAGGGGAGGGGTAAAAGGAGGGAAAGAAGGGGGGAAGGAAAGAAGGGGGAGATGGGGGAAGGGAAGGAGGAAATTGGGAAAAGATGATAAGGATCAGAAATCTTGATCATCTTGATACTTGCTTACCAAGTGACAGCATGGAGATATACAATGAATTTGATTGAAAAATGAATGTAATCCTAGGAGTCAAAAGATTTTTTCCACTGTACTTGAAATATTGTTTGCCCTCTAATAAGAGAAAGATGTATGTCTCTGAGTCTTGAAAAGACGGTCAGGGAAGAGACATCCCAGGATGGAGAGAAAGAAACTGATTTCACAGATTGCTGGAGATTTAATTTAAACAAGCAACCATAAGTTCATAGATAAAAGCTCCCTGCAAGTGATTCTAAATTTATTATCGCTGTTTTCTAGCTGGTCTGAAAGCACTTTTGATGTAAAAGGAAATTTTTTGGTTGCTATGGACAATCTCCAGTTTCCTGGTATAAAGAATAGTATTTATAATATAAAACTGCATGCAGGACGCTGGACAAACTACTAGGGACAAAGGGGATGTGTAATTATTTGATACAGTACTGTAATCTGTAAGATTACAGTATACTGTATCTTTACTGTGTTTTTTACTTTTTGAATTTGGCGCCAAACTCCGCCCCCGTGCGACGCAGCGCTTGCAGGGAATGGAGCCCGGGAACTGTGACAGTTTGAGCGAGACACGGCGGCTCGCAGATCACAGCGGGGTGACATTGCAGGATCCATGGGACAAGGTAAGTAAATCCCTACATGGATCCTGCAATGCGATCCCTGGCTCGGGAATACCGCTTTTGGTACTGAAATCTCACCCCGAGCCACACTCGGGAATACCGCCAGAAAGGCTACATAAAATTAATTATCTATGGCCAGCTTCAGCCTAGGGTGAAGATCCCTAGTTGTCACACTCCTTGTTCCATGGTAAGACAACAAAGGATGAACTTCAAAAACAGATGCATTACTTTGCAAATCCTTTTACACATTGAACAGTTTTCATGTTAGCATATCAATTGTTTGTCTGTTTGGCTTGAATTGCCCTTTAAACTCCATGGAGATGTCAGTGTTATCACCATGCATCAAATCTCTCCTCTATTCCTCATGCTGATATCTGCACTCCATATGGTGGCCAAATTGCTCCTCATGTTCCAAAGCAACCATTAGATACATCCATTATGTCGTACATTGCATCCACAATAGATATTAAGGTCCATTATTGTCCAGATTTACTGTGTGTGATCTCTCTGCATCAAACATCTGGCTGTGGTAGGAAGATGATCTCTGCACAGAATTCCCTTACATGTCCCAGTCATCTCCTGATATTTTTAGATACAGAAACAAATAACAAGGTTACATCGGCCAGGGGGATCATTGTTCCAATTACAGACACATTCCAACATTGTCTCCAACACCAGCTAGCTTTTCGCTCCAGAATGCTCATGAACCTAAGTATTCTAAAAAAGGTGCACTCCACAAAAAATCAAGCCTTGCATACAGAGGTAACATACCACCAAGTTAAGGTTTCTGTCCTTCATGTTTCACTGCTGTTCAAAAATAGGGCAAAAACTGCCATCCATAACCTGATGTTCTGGGAATTCAATGTTGTCAATTATTTAGGGCAGGTTTTTCTAAACAGACCCTGTCGTCAAATTTAAAAAAAAATTGCTTAGTTGCAGTGGTATCCTTACCATAATCTTTTTTTTTTTTTATTAGCTTGCAACATGCATTTGAATCTGCTAGAAATTTTGACTCCAAGAATAGTCAATTCCCTAGCACAGCCCTCCTCCCTCCTTGTACCACACAGCCCTCTCCTGTTCTAGGAATCTCTAATTGCTCCTCACAATTTTTTTTTTTAATGTAGCTCCCTGGGTACAATAGGAGCAAAGGGGAAAACTAAACTGTACTATACCCTGCTCCTCCTCCATCATGTTCCACCCCAAGAGGGGTGTTGTTTTTAATGCATGATGCCCTATGGGATTGTAGTGGGGTAGTGGAGTGCCCTTTGGCTCACCATGCTCACATGCAGGAGCTAGCTCCTTTAACAGCTTCAGCCCCGGAAGATTTTACCCCCTTCCTGACCAGAGCACTTTTTTGCAATTCGGCACTTAACTGACTGCGACGTTGCACCCAAGCGAAAAATGTTTTCCCATAAATAGAGCTTTCTTTTGGTGGTATTTGATCACTTCTGTGGGTTTTATTTTTTTCGCTATAAGCAAAAAACGACAATTTTGAAAAAAACTCAATATTTTTTACTTTTTGTTAAATAAATAAATATCTCACAAAAAATATATAAAAAAAAACATTTTTTTCATCAGTGTAGGCCGATATGTATTCTTTTCCATATTTTTGGTAAAAAAATAAAATAAAATCGCAATAAGCGTATATTGATTGGTTTGCGCAAAAGTTATAGTGTCTACAAACTAGGGAATAGTTTTATGGCATTTTTATTATTCTTTTTTTTTTATTAGTAATGGCAACAATCTGCGATTTTTATCATGACTGCGATATTATGGTGGACACATTGGACACTTTTGACACTATTTTGGGACCATTGTCATTTATATAGCGATCAATGCTATAAAAACGCACTGATTACTGTGTAAATGACACTGGCAGTGAAGGGGTTAACCACTAGGGGGCGATGAAGGGGTTAAGTGTGTCCTAAGGAGTGATTCTAACTGTGGGGGGTTGGGCTTCCAGTCACATGACAGCGATCACTGCTCCCGATGACAGGGAGCAGTGATCTCTGTCATGACACAAGGCAGAACGGGGAAATGCCTTGTTTACATAGGCACCTCCCTGTTCTGAGGCTCCGTAACACGATCGCCGGGAGACTGGTGAACTTCAAGTCCGCCAGTCCCGTGGCACGGTCACATTGTATGCGACATATGCACGCCTCTTAAAGGGGACATATAGGTACGCCAATTTGCCCACCGCTGCCATTGTGCCAACGTATATCAGCGTGCAGCAGTCAGTTAAAGTGGTTGTAAACCCAGATAAGAAAAAAAAAAAAACCTGCAAGACAAAGGCATAATGTACTAGTATGCATTGCATACTAGCTCATTATGAAATGCATACCTTAGAACAATGCTGTTGCAGCGGTCCCAGCACACCGCCGTGACCGGTGACATGTCGTCCTGGAGTTAATTCCAGGCATGCGCATGGGAGCCGCTGGTAACCGCACAGCAGCTAAGGAAACCGCACAAGCGAGCCGTTTCTTCAGTGCACATGTGCCAATGATATCGGCACATGAGGATACAGTGAATATCTCCTAAACTATGCAAGGAGAAATTTACGGTACCTTCATCTAAGCCTTATTATAGGCTTACCTGCAGGTAAAAGTGGTTGAGCAGGGTTTACAACCACTTTAACTACTTTTCCCACAATCTCTTGGGTTCCCACAAGCCCCTGGGCTCCTGAACCAGCCCGGGAATATAAGTTTTTTTTTCACACACTCTGAAGCTCAGAGACCACACCTTATGAGGCAGAAGTGGCTGAGCATGCGATCTGCAGCTAGGTGTGGGGTCCTCCTAGTACTGGCGAACAGGCAGAACCCCTCTAGAATGTAGCTTCTAGAAAAGGCCCAACCAAGACAGCACTGCTGCAATTGCTATCAGAGTACTGTGCTTCAATTAGGATGACCCTACATCTTCAGCTGCCCAGCTGTAATATCAGCCCTGGGACTCCTCCAGCTGCTAGTCTGGGGTCCCATCCCAGAGATCTTTCATGCTGTTCACCTGTGTACCCAGACCTACCTTGGATTTCAAAATAAAGTTTAATGAGAAAAAGAAAAGAAAGGATTTTCGGGTAGTGCAGCTTCTTTCCCTTTTGAAAAAATGGACTTGATGTGTCAGATAGCATGGGAATAATTGGACCTTGATTCCATGCTTTAATTGCACACAAACAATATAAAAAATCTTCCTAATTTTAGTTAGCTTGTGTATTTGCATTTTTATGTAAAAAAAATGATTAAATTGTTATGATTTTCTTTCAGCTGTTCTGTATCTAGCTATCCATATGTAAAGTAAAACCAAGCTATGGACATCTACGTAGATTGTCATATTGATACTTAATAGGACTAGTGGTGATAATGATTTTGACAGACTGGTGAAGGGGGTACGGGGACATACTGGGCAATTCATTGGGGGTCTGTAATCGTGAAAAAACTGTAAAAGCCCCAGATGGAAAGGAGAGGGAGCCATGAAAATTATTCTGTCTCATTTCTGAGCCAGCTGTAACCATTGCTTTATAACACAGATACAGCCTAATATTACAGAGAAATATTAATAAAGTCAGTGCAAAGTTCATGAATATACCAAAAAATTATTTAAAATAAACTTTAATTAATTAAAGTTTAACCACTTAAGGACAGAGCCTCTTTCTGAGATGTGTTGTTTACAAGTTAAAAAACTGTTTGTTTTTTTGCTAGAAACTTACTTAGAACCCCCAAACATTATAAATGTTTTTTCTAACACCCTAGAGAATAAAATGGCAGTCGTTGCAATACTTTTTGTCACACCGTATTTGCGCAGCGGTCTTACAAGTGTACTTTTTTTTACAAAAAATACACTTTTTTGAATTAAAAAATAAGACAACAGTAAGGTTAGCCTATTTTTTTATATTGTGAAAGATAATGTTACGCTTCAAAATTGCGCCCGCTCGTGGAATGGCGAAAAATTTTTACCCTAAAAAATCTCCATAGGCGACATTTAAAAAATTCTACAGGTTGCATGTTTTAAGTTACAGAGGAGGTCTAGGGCTAGAATTATTGCTCTTGCTCTACTGATCATGTCGATACCTCACGTGTGGTTTGAACATGGTTTTCATATGCGGGCGCTACTCACATATGCGTTCGCTTCTGCACGTGAGCTCGTCGGGGCGGGGCGCGTTTAAAAAATCTTATTTATTTTATCTTTTATTTTTTATTTTTACACTGGTTTTTTTGGGGGGGTTTTTTAAATTGTCACTTGCATTCCTATTACAAGAAATGTAAACATCCCTTGTAATAGAAAAATGCATGACAGGACCTCTTAACCACTTGAGGACCGCCGTATTGCCATTGTACGTCAGCACAATGGCACAGGCAGGCACAATCACGTACATCTACGTGATTGCCTTCCAGCGGGTGGGGGGTCCGATCGGACCCCCTCCCGCTGTTTACGGCGGTCCGATTCGGTCCAGGAGCGCTCCGTGATGAGGGGATGGCCGTTGGTTTTCGGCCACCCCCTCTGGATCGCTCCTGGCCAATGAGAAGCTTCCTCCCCTGTGTATTGTTTACACAGGAAGGAGGAAGTGATGTCATTCTCCTCGGGGCGGTCTTTTTGACCGGACTACGAGGAGAAGAGTAAAAGTAAGTGTGCACCAACACTACACTGACATGTAGGTACACACAGGCACACAAACCCCCCCGATCCCCCCCCCGATCGCCCCCCGATCCCCCCCCCGCCCCCCCTCCCCCCCCAGTCACAGTGTCACTGATTGCATTGATCATTTCTTTACTGATCAATGCATTCAGTGTCAGTTGTGACAGT
This sequence comes from Lithobates pipiens, assembly GCF_037356315.1. NCBI lineage: Eukaryota > Metazoa > Chordata > Amphibia > Anura > Ranidae > Lithobates > Lithobates pipiens. The sequence goes on from NW_027507758.1 coordinate 73,957,918, forward strand.
AAAAACTGTCAGGACAGTTAGTGTTAGGTCCAGGGTAGCCCCCTATCACCCCCCAATAAAGATTTAACCCCCTGATTGCCCCTAGAGTTAACCCTTTCACCCCCTTTTGCCAGTGTCACTAAGCGATCATTTTTCTGATCGCTGCATGTGTCGCTAGTGTCGCTAGGTAGCTAGTTATTTTTTTAGGTTCACCGCCAGGTTTTTATATCGCTAGGTACCCCGATATACTACCCAATAATGTTTTTAACCCCCTGATTGCCGCTAGTTAACCCTTTCACCCCCTTTTGCCAGTGTCACTAAGCGATCGTTTTTCTGATCGCTGCATTAGTGTCGCTACAGTCGCTAGGTAGCTAGTTATTTTTTTAGGTTCACCGCCAGGTTTTTATAGCGCTAGGTACCCCGATATACTACCCAATAATGGTTTTAACCCCCTGATTGCCGCTAGTTAACCCTTTCACCCCCTTTTGCCAGTGTCACTAAGCGATCATTTTTCTGATCGCTGCATGTGTCGCTAGGTAGCTAGTTATTTTTTTAGGTTCCCTGCCAGGTTTTTATATCGCTAGGTACCCCGATATACTACCCAATAATGGTTTTAACCCCCTGATTGCCGCTAGTTAACCCTTTCACCCCCTTTTGCCAGTGTCACTAAGCGATCGTTTTTCTGATCGCTGCATTAGTGTCGCTACAGTCGCTAGGTAGCTAGTTATTTTTTTAGGTTCACCGCCAGGTTTTTATAGCGCTAGGTACCCCGATATACTACCCAATAATGGTTTTAACCCCCTGATTTCCGCTAGTTAACCCTTTCACCCCCTTTTGCCAGTGTCACTAAGCGATAATTTTTCTGAACGCTGCATCAGTGTCGCTAGTGTCGCTAGGTAGCTAGTTATTTTTTTAGGTTCACCGCCAGGTTTTTATAGCGCTAGGTACCCCGATATACTACCCAATAATGGTTTTAACCCCCTGATTGCTGCTAGTTAACCCTTTCACCCCCTTTCACCAGCGATCACAGTATAAGTGTCACTGGTGACGCTGGTTAGCCAGTTAGTTATTTAGGTTCCCCGTCAGGTTTTTATATAGCGCCAGGGACCCCCATATACTACCTAATAAAAATTTGAACCCCCTGATTGCCCCTAGTTAACCCTTTCACCACTGATCACCGTATAAGTGTTACGGGTGACTCTGGTTAGTTTGTTTTTTATAGCATTTTATATTCAAATCCGGAAGGCAGTGCTTGGTTTTCGGGGTCCCGTACGTGGCTAGGCTCCCAAAAAGTCCCCCACATGTGGTATCCCCGTACTCGGGAGAAGCAGCAGAATTTATTTTGGGGTGTAATTTGACTTCTGCCCATAGCATTTTGGCAAAATATAAAATATTCCATGGACTCAACATGCCTCTCAGTAAATAGCTTGGGGTGTCTACTTTCCAAAATGGGGTCATTTGGGGGGGTTTTGTGCTATTTTGGCATTTTATGGCCTTCGAAACTGTGATAGGTAGTGAGGAGTTAAATCAAAAATTTGCACCCTTAGAAATCCTGAAGGTGGTGATTGGTTTTCGGGGTGCCGTGCGCGACTAGACTCCCAAAAAGTCCCACACACGTGGTATCGCCATACTCGGGAGAAGTAGCGGAATATATTTTGGGGTGCAATTCCACATATAACCATGGCATGTGTGAGCAATATATCATTTAGTGACAACTTTTTGTAAAAAAATTTATTTTATTTTTTTTTTGTCATTATTCAATCCCTTAGGACAAAAAAAATAAATATTCAATGGGCTCAACATACCCATCAGCAATTTCCTTGGGGTGTCTACTTTCCAAAATGGGGTCATTTGGGGGGGATTTGTACTGCCCTGCCATTTTAGCACCTCAAGAAATGAGATCGGCAGTCATAAATTAAAAGCTGTGTAAATTCCAGAAAATGTACTCTAGTTTGTAGACGCTATAACTTTTGCGCAAACCAAAAAATATACGCTTATTGACATTTTTTTTACTAAAGACATGTGGCTGAATAAATTTTGCCCTCAATGTATGACTAAAATTTAGTTTATTCGATTTTTCTTATAACAAAAAGAAGAAAATATCTTTTTTTTTCAAAATTTTCGCTCTTTTTCCATTTATATCGCAAAAAAAAAAAATCGCAGAGGCAATCAAATACCATCAAAAGAAAGCTCTATTTGTGGGAAGAAAAGGACGCAAATTTCGTTTGGGTGCAATATTGCATGACCGCGCAATTACCAGTTAAAGCAGCGCAGTGCGAAATTGCAAAAAGACCTCTGGTCCTTAAGGTGTTTATTGGTCCGGAGCTGAAGTGGTTAAATATGAGATCTGGGGTCAAAAGGACCTCAGATCTCATATTTACACTGAAATGCAATAAAAAAATTAAATAAAAATAAAATAAAAAACACAAAAAAGTCCCTTTAAGAGCTGTAGGCGGAAGTGACATTTTGACATCGCTTCCACCCCCAGCAATTGTATGGAGATGGGTGAGGGCCATCTACCTCTCACTCATCTCCATACCCAGCTAGTGACCGGACACGATCACCTCCACCGCTGCCGACGGCTTCGGCAAGTGGCGGAGGGCGGCAGAGGGCACCAGAGAGCGGCAGGGGTGCCCTCTCCCGCCGCCGATAAAAGTGATCTCGCAGCAAATCTGCCACAGAGACCACTTTTATCTTGTACCGCCCGCTGAAGAAGGGGATACTGGGGTTATGCAGGTAGCTGCTGCCATAACAATGATATCCTCCTTCAAACAGCTGACGTAAAACTGCGGCAGGCGGACCGTAAGTGGTTAAATTAACAGATTGATGGAAATGACGTGGGAACGTCAGGCTGGACAAGTGGCAAAACCCTAGTGGCAATCAATTACCATCGTGGAGGTGTTGAGATTGCTCTGGTGTGCCACTGGACTGCCTTTATACAGTAAAACAAAAGAAATAATGGAAACGCAGATGATTCGTTCCACAACCATTTATTCATAAATCCTTCAGTTTATAATCCATATAAAAGATTATAGCAATGTGACCAGGTTATGTAACCATAAAATGTCCATCCACAAATGGAAGCCTCTACAAGGGGATTAGAAGCAAAATCCAGCAGGAGCTACAGAGTATAAAAGAGAAGAGAGGCGCCTCCAAGTGTAGTAACATGGTTACATTTAATGAAGGTACAACATTTAGCAATTCACATGGTTGATGATTAAAAGGGGCACATCTAAGTATGTAAGCACCTGGGGTAAAGTTGTCCACATAGACCATCCTCCGCACCACTGGCTCTTACCTCTGTCAGTCTGCAATCGTGACCGGGAAAACTACCCTGCAGTATAGCGATTTGAAAGCGAGGCTTGAATCGCTCGTGGAGGGCAGTGTGGAAGGGACGATGTTGATGGACTGTTGATGATTTCGATGATGTCGATGGACTGTCGATGATGTCGATGGACTGTCTATGTTGACAGCTTTACCCTGGATGCCTGCACACTTATGCCGCGTACACATAATCAGACTATCCGGCGGACTTAGTCTTGTCCCCCTCTTTGGTTCTTCTTGCTGGGCCTCCGCTTTCTTACATTTTTTGGTATATTAAATGGATGAACTTTGTACGGACTTTATTCATTTTTCTTGCTTTTTATATTACAGTGCCTTGAAAAAAGTATTTATAACCCTTTGAAATTGTCTACATTTTGTCATGTTACAACCAAAAACCTAAATGTATTTTATTGGAATTTTATGTCCAACACAAAGTGGCACATATGTGAAAAGTGTGCCATGCAATTGTATTCAACCCCCTTTACTCTGATACCCCTAACTAACTGGAACCAATTGCATTCAGAAGTCAGCTAATTAGTAAATAGACCTGTGTGTAATTTAATCTCAGTATAAATACAGCTGTTCTGTTAAGCCCTCAAAGGTTTGTCAGAGAACCTCAGTCAACAAACAGCATCATGAAGGCCAAGGAACACACAAGACAGGTCAGGGATAAAGTTGTGGAGAAGTTTAAAGCAAGATTAGATTATAAAAAAAAATCCCAATCTTTTAACATCTCACGGAGCACTGTTCAATCCATCATCCGAAAATGGAAAGAGTTTGCCACAACTGCAAACCTACCAAGACATGGCTGTTCACCCAAACTGTCAGGCCGGGCAAGGAGAGCATTCAGAGAAGTAGCCAAGAGGCTATGGTAACTCTGGAGGAGCTGCAGAGATCAACAGCTCAGGTGGGAGAATCTGTCCACAGGACGAATAGTCGTGCTTTCCACAAATCTGGCCTTTATGGAAGAGTGGCAAGAGGAAAGCTATTGTTGAAAGAAAGCCATAAGAAATTCAGTTTGCAGTTTGTGAGAAACCATGTGGGGGACACAGCAAACATGTGGAAGAAGGTGCTCTGGTTAGATGAGACCAAAATTGAACTTTTTGGCCTAAAAGCAAAACGCTGTGTGTGGCGGAACACTAACACTGCACATCACCCTGAACACACCATCCCCACTGTTAAACATGGTGGTGATAGAATCATGTTGTGGGGATGCTTTTCTTCAGCAGCGATTTGATGGGAAGATGGATGGAGCCAAATACAGGGCAATCTTATATGAAAACCAGTCAGAGTCTGCAAAAGACATGAGACTGGGGGGAGGTTCACCTTCCAGCAGGACAACAACTCTAACATACAGCCAGAGCTACAATGGAATGGTTTAGATCAAAGCATATTCATGTGTTAGAATGGCCCAATCAAAGTCCAGACCCAAATCCAATTTAGAATCTGTTGCAAGACTTGGAAAATTTCTGTTAACAGATGCTCGCTATCCAATCTGACAGAGCTTGAGCTATTTTGCAAAGATGAATGGACAAAAATGTCACTCTCTAGATGTGCAAAGCTGGTAGAGATTCCCAAAAAGACTTGCAGCTGTAATTGCAATGAAAGGTGGTTCTACAAAGTATTTATTTCGGGGGGCTGAATACAAATGCACGCCACACTTTTCACATATTTGACTGTAAAAAAAATTTAAAACCATTTATCATTTTCCTTCCACTTCACAATTATGTGCCACTTTGTGTTGGTCTATCACATAAAATCCCAACAAAATACATTTACGTTTTTGGTTGTAACATGACAAAATGTTAGGGGTGTGAATACTTTTTCAAGGCTCTGTATATACACATTATATCACTGGTATTTAGTCTCTGTTTTATCACATTGGCAGCGCTGTGGAACACATTAATTAATTAATTTTTTTTCGTGGTTAATATTATTTTTGTGATTTTTTCACATTTTTATAACAGCAGACAGCCATCATCAGTGCAGTGCAGTGCTTGGAAACAAGGGCCTCTATGGAGAAGGACCCTTTAAGGCCTCATGCACATGAGACGCTGTTAAACGCGTGTTCAGATGCAGTTGGAAACTTTTTTCAACTGCCCCTGAACTCATTCAATGTTATCCTATGTGTCCATGCACACAGTCTCGTTTTTTGCAGCTTTTATGCAGTTGCGTTTAACCTAGTTTTTCCAGAAGCAAAAAAATGGGTTCAGACGCAAAAATTTCAACGTTTCAGACACAAAATGCGGCACCCGCGTTTAGGTTTAAAAGCGTTTTTAAAGGAACCCAATTTTTTAGACCTGAAAACTCCGAAATATGATCTGAGAATGACATTTTGCGACCCAACTTTGGGGGCCCATATCTTGGGGCCACTTATTGCCAGCAACATATCCAAATTTGAGGTTCCTATCAAAAAGTGACCCCGAGATAGGGGGCCCCAAAGTCCGGTCGCAAAATGTCATGCACTTTTCTGCATCAGAGATACATGGCCTCAAAGTTAACTGTGACCATCTGCGGCAATGTAATTTGGTCATTAGGGTTGGGTGTTATGGTAAGTGGTTATCCGTTAGGGTTAGGGTTAGGGTTATTGTTTAGGATTAAGGGTTGAATTAGGGTTAGGGTTGTTTAGGGTTACGGTTAGTGTAAGGGATAGGGTTAGCTGTTAGGGTTAATGTTAGGGGTTAGGGTTAGTGGTTAGTGTTAGGGTTATTGTTTAGGTTTAGGGGTAGGGTTAGTGGTTAGGGTGAGGATAAATGGTTAGGGTTAGGATTCTGGATATTTTAATAAGGCATTAAAAAATATTAAAAAATATTATACTACCATATACAGCAGCAAAGAATTAAAATATATTAATACATATTTCACAATAAAAATATATAAAAAAATTGGCCAAATAAATTTAAAACAATTATAAAAAATCTAATTAACATAGATTTGCTTTTAAATAAAACTATTTGAAAATAGAAAAAATTAATAAAAAAATATTAAGATTAAAAAAAAATAACTATTTTAATATTGTTTTATATTAGAAATAATGAAAACATTTTAAAAATTGCCACAGGAAAATTTTAGATATTTAAAAAAATTGGTTAATTTGCTATAAATAGACATTATTTTTTTTTTTTTAAATAAAGGACAGAGAAAAAAATTCATCTGTACATCTATAGATAAATATATTTTATAAATATATACACATACCTGATCGTTACCAACAGACGTTCCTCTGGTGACACACTGTTTTTCATATTGGTGTCCATGAATGTCAGACCAGGTCATACTTTTTCTAAGAGCAGATCAAAGGTGACAATGGACATCCGGCTAAAATTTAAAAACTTGTCGGGGTAGGTACGCAGCTGCACATACATGTTTGTGAAATATCCAACGGACATTCGCTGTCCCATCAACGGATGGGTCCAATATCGACGAGCTCTGACTCTGGACCTCTCACGAAATTTGCGACGACGTTGCTGTCTCATCAAGAGCAACATCAGGAGCATTTCCTGACATATATTCAATATGGGATCCATTTCAAAATATATACCACAGAAAGAGAGACAAATGCAAGTGTACAACTGCTCTCTATGCTGCTGCTGCTCACTCTGATCAAAATAGCAGAAATAGTTAAAAAAAACATGCTTTGAGAGCTTGGGGAGGGTCTACATGATGTTATCTTTATAAACGCTTATAAACGCAAAAGCGGCTAAACGCGGCTAAACGCGGCATGTAAACGCGGCAAAACGCGCGTTTCATCTTTTTTTGAGCAGAGTTTTCACCTGTGTCTCGTGTGCATGAGGCCTTAACATCCTGGAAAGAAGAATGAACCCTTAATATTGTGGATTTGTGATAGGTATGAGAAAAATTTAAAATGTAACATTAAAGTGTCATTAAACCCAGACTATGAAAAACTCTAATCACGTGCTATATAACAGAGTGCGCATACTCAGAAAGCCACTAACGCATATGTTTTGTGTAGAGTAAAATATACCTGATTGATCTTGCCTTCAGCTGCCCCTCCCATCTTCTCTGTGTCCCCACTGCAGCCTGAGATTGTGCATACCAGCTGGTGTCCTCTATGGAGCATGCTCAATTTCATTTCCCTTCTGGGCTCTTCATTTCCTCCTTTTTCTTATCTGTGCCGCCTACATGAATATAGAGTAGATATAAACACAGTGGTAAATGAAACTCCCCTCCTCCCCCTAATGTCCTCCTATTGCTAAACACTGTGGGGCAGGATATAATATGCTGATTGATTCCATTTACTAAGAAACTCACAAAAAGCTACGTTTTTATATGAATCAATAATAAATATATCAAATGTAATTGCTACTACCTGTAAAGGGAAAAAAAAGAGGATTGGATGCTGATGCGGTCTGAAAAGTGAAAGCTAGTGTCAATCAACTTTGACTCCACCTACACCATATTAATGCATACAAATACACATTTGATGTTGAATAAAGATTTATAGGGAGATGTTTGAAATTTATAATCTAATTTGAATTGCTCTTCCTTTTTTTTAGTCATGTGACTGGCACAGCACCAATCAGGGCTGGCCGGACATAGACTCACACTGTAAAGAGCATACACCAGCAGACCAATAGAAGCCCCTTCCAAAGATCTTTCCATGTAGATACCAAAGAACAGTGAAAGATCATGTGAGCACACAAAATGCCTGTAGAAATAATGTAATAATGTCCATAAGACACAGAGAGTGCGGCTCAGCTCAGCCCCCTCCTCACTGGCTGTGATTAACAGCATTGGGATCCAATGCATCTCAGCCAATCAGAAGGGAGAGACCCAGGAGAGCCTCGGGTCTCATGCACAATACTATATCGGGTTCGGGCTTAGGTAAGTATTGGGGATGCTGAGGGGGGAGCTAGAATGCATAGATAGAATGCATGAAGGTAGAAAACCTTCAGCCTTTACAAACACTTTAAGGTTATTTTTGGTGGTTAAGACTAATGTTAACCCTAACTGTAGCTCTAGCCCTAACCTGTATATCTACAATGTCAAGACATTACTTTGTTTTGTTTATGTTGCGGAACCTTTGAAATAATGTTCAATTCTTAAAAAAATATATATTTTATATATATATATATATATCAGCAGATCAGATTTAATATGCCAATAATAACTGTCAGTGCTATTTTGAGTAGACAATGATATTTGTCTTTGGATCTGTTTATTTTGAACAATGTATTAGCTATTGTTTGTTTAGTTTCCCACACACGACAACAGGATATCAATTAATTTAAATAGGCCTAATGTTCTTACCTTTCATTTTCTTCCAAGTAGAGGTTGTTTGCTGTAATAAGTCAGTCGCTGATGTATAAAGGGACGTTGGTGCAGAACTGCAGATAAGATGATGATAAGAAATACAGTAGAGAGAGGGTGATGATTTTAGTCTACTGTTCTGCTTTTTGCACTTATCGATTATGAGGGCTACTCCAATCCTACCTCAAAACTGAGAATAGACTCTCCACTGCAAGCACTAGTAGCCTGTTTCTCACAAAACTAAAAAAAAACAACTATGTTTTGTTTCTTTCCAATTATGATAGCTTTCAGAGCCCCTTGTGAAACTTGATTGAAAAAAAATAATTGATCCAATACAAAAATAAAATTCTTGGGTCAATGATATCAGCATTCCCACCTCTTTGTAAACGTGCAGCTGCAGGGTAGCGAAGACCGAACCCAGCTCATCCCTATCCTTGAGATCAAGAACCATCTAATTCATTTGGCAATAGTGGAATGTGATGAAGGCTGTTCCCAGTTGGGACCATCATGAATGATGGAATGACGAAGAGTCAGACTGCCGAAAGAGAACTGTAGCTGAGAGATGGACTCAAACAGTAAGGAAATGTCCCTTGTAAGTTCAAAGGGCGGTTTCTAAAGAACCAACAGAACCAGGATGAGTTTCCACAAAGTCACTGGGAAATGTACAAAAGGAATAAAGTGAGCAACACCTTGAACGAAGGCCCTCATTAAGGAGTGAGAGGCAAATGGTCCCATAAAAAGAACTGCTGTACTCAAAGTCAAACTGTGATTCAGACCAGATTGCAGAAAGACAGGTTTTGACCCATGGACTACTTCCATGGATGACATTTTCTTGTTTCACATCATGAGAAATATGTGTAGCTTTACAGTATGTGTGACAGGGGCTAGACCGCTGGGTCTCAGTTCCATGTTTGGCTTCCTGCAGTGCCTGCACTTCCCCCATGATTTAACCATTGCAGGGGGCTTACAACATTCTGCACACATCAGGCATAATTGCTCTGCACCTCCGATCATCCCCAGTTCAAAGACTCCTTTGTGGGCTAACTGCACTCTGGTGTCCACCATCTGCTTCTTCTGCTCTGGCTCTCGGTCCTGTGAATCAGCCATTGCAGCTCGTTAACTATACATTGGCACATAAGCCGCCATCTTGCTCCTTTCACACACATGGTTGATGTACTCCTCCATCCCAAGCACACTATAGCCCTGGATCCGCAGGTGGTTGCTATGGGCAATGATAGTTTCAACTGGTAGAAACACAGTCCTTGGGTATTGGTAATGACTTCTCTTTGTCCCAGTGGGTTTGAGATACACCCTAACCTTCCAGCTCTCTTTTTTGCCCTGAGAAGCTGCTGGCCCATGAGTAACCTTTAACCGCTTCAGCCCAGGAAGATTTTACCCCCTTCCTGACCAGAGCACCTTTTGCAATTCGGCACTGCGTCGCTTTAACTGACAATTGCGCAATCATTTTCTGACCTTGTAATAGCTTTTAGAACAGGAAATGAAAAAAACTTCCCAAAGTGGGGACAGATGCGAGTAAAACCAGATAAACTGCTAATCCTTGCCTACTCCTTGCCGACAACCCTGACCGTTGGTTGTCGGGGTCTGTTTGTGGGGGGCTTATCGGAATACGGGAGCCCCCTTTAATAAGGGGGCCCCCAGATACCGGCCCCCCCATGTGAATGAGTATGGGGTACAATGTACCCCTACCCATTCACCTGTAAAAAAAAGTAAAAAAAAAAAACACAACACACAAGGGTTAAAATAGTTTATTGCACAGCTCAGGGGGTCTTCTGTCTTCGTGGGTCTTCTCGCCGGACTCCTTCGCTATCTTCTTTTAGCTCTTTTGCTAGCGGAGGAGCCCAGCTTTCTTCCTCACCGCCGCCCTCTTCTTCCGACTTCGGGGGGTCTTGTCCCCCTCTTCGGTTCTTCTTGCCAGGCCACCGCGCCTTCTTCTAGCTCTTTTACAGGCGGTGGCCCGGTCTTCTGTTCTTCTCTTCAGATGTTGCCTCGACGCATCCTTCGCTCGCAATGGCCCCGGATGCGACGCACTGCGACATAAATATATTAAAGGGGTCTCCCGGATTCCGATAAGCCCCCCGCCCGCAGACCCCGACAACCAACGGCCAGGGTTGTCGGGAAGAGGCCCTTGTCCTCATCAACATGGGGGACAAGGTGCTTTGGGGTGGGGGGGCGCGGCCCCCCCTTCCCCAAGGCACCCCACCATGTTGAGGGTACACGGCCTGGTAGGGCTCAGGAGGGGGGCGCTCGCTCGTCCCCCCCTTTCCTGGCCGACTAGGTAGCGTGCTCGGACAAGGGTCTGATGTGGACCTGTGGGGGACCCCCACGCCAATTTTTTTTGGCGTTGGGGTTCCCCTTTAAGTCCATACCAGGTGGCGGGGCCAGCGACGTCTCCTTCCCAAGCCCCGCCTACCTGGAGACGCGCTCAAAATGAGCGGACTTTCCTCTGCGTGTGTGGGCGAGTCCATTCATTTCAAAAGTACGGCGGATAGTCCGGCGGACTTAGTACGCCGTATTAGTCCGCTGAAAAAGTGCCGTGTGTGGGCAAGTAGCCCGTTCGGAAAGTCCGGCGGACAGTCCGGTGGGAAGTCCGCCGGACTAAGTCCACCGGATAGTCCGCTACGTGTGTACGCGGCATTAGCCACACCAATCCATCACGGAGGTCTGTTTAAGCAAAATATAATACTTAAGGCAAAAATACCCTCACATTGTAAATATGCAGGGCCCCACAGCCTGGCCCAGTCACTCCAGCAGGAGGAAGTATTGCTGTTAGCGCCCATTTTGATCATGGCAGCCAAGCACCACAAATTGGTAGGCAGCCCAGGTGTACCTTAGATGGAGAGAATATTCCCATAACATCAAAGGCAGCGCTGTCTCTCCATTCAGATCGTAGAGAAACTTTTTAACAGCTGAAAGTTAAAATAATCTGTCAGTCTACTAAAAAGATTTTTTTTTAGATCAAAATAAATCAAACTAACTATCTACAGATGTTTGGAAAGAAAATATTTGAGTTACTTATTTTCAAAGACATCTACCTTTGGTGTTTAATAGCAGCAGTGGCATAGTGCCACAAACTCCAGCTATTGACATTTAGACCTGCTCAGCTAGCCACTATTCCTCTTTTCTTTTCTCTTCTCTTCATATGTATGAAACACGCCATCTTTAATAAAGTCAACTTAATATATCCACAGAGAAAGAGAATGTCAATCAATATAAAACCATGCCGCTACTCACACACGTCCCAAGATAAGAAGCGAGGGAGAGAGGTGGAAAGCCTACCATACTTTCATCTTTACATATATTTTTTTTTATCAAGCACAGGCTTATGGAAATCCATTTTCTCTATTATTTTATTAATTTTTTTTAAAGAACCTTTGATGCCACTTTAAATCCAAATATAATAATAATGATAAACATGTCATACTTACCTGCTCTGTGCAATGGTTTGTTCAGGGCACCCCATCAGTGCTCCTGGCTCCTCCTCTTTGGCGAGTCTTCCGCTTCCTATGGGGGCACTTGCACGGGCTTGCTTCCGAGCTGCCCCTTGTTTGCATCCATTGGCACAGACCAGACAGCATCACAGCATTTGATTGACAGCAGCGGGAGCCAAAGGCTCTAGCTGTTATCAATTTGCCCAGAGAGGAGGGAAAAGCTGGGAGAGCCTGGGCTCTCATACACAGCGTTGGATCATGAATGGGATCAGGTAAATATAAGGGGGATAGAATGCATTAAGGTAAAAAACCTTTAGGCTTTAGAAGCACTTTAAAAAAAGATATAATGTTTTATAGTTATGGAAGCAGTGTCTGCCCAACCTTTTAGTTATATTGTGGACTGCTGTGCTTGCCTTTTGATTTGTACCTCTAAGCTGGAAAACTCTGAGGTGCTACCCATGAGAAATAATGTATCTAGATCTGAGAGACCAGAGGTACAGTGGTGTGAAAAAGTGTTTGCCCCTTCCTCATTTCCTGTTCCTTTGCATGTTTGTCACACTTAAGTGTTTCGGAACATCAAACCAATTTAAACAATAGTCAAGGACAACACAAGTAAACACAAAATGCAATTTGTAAATGAAGGTGTTTATTATTAAAGGTGAAAAAAAATCCAAACCATCATGGCCCTGTGTGAAAAAGTGATTGCCCCCCTTGTTAAAACATACTATAACTGTGGTTGTCCACACCTGAGTTCAATTTCTCTAGCCACACCCAGGCCTGATTATTGCCACACCTGTTCACAATCAAGGCATCACTTAAATAGGAGCTGCTTGACACAGTAAGGTCCACCAGAAAATCCTTAAAAGCTACACATCATGCCGAGACCCAAAGAAATTCAGGAACAATTGAGAAAGAAAGTAATTGAGATCTATCAGTCTGGAAAGGGTTATAAAGCCATTTCCAAAGCTTTGGGAATCCAGCGAACCACAGTGAGAGCCATTATCCACAAATGGCGAAGACATGGAACAGTGGTGAACCTTCCCAGGAGTGGCCGGCCGCCCAAAATTACCCCAAGAGCGCAGCGACGACTCATCCAAGAGGTCACAAAAGACCCCACAACAACGTCCAAGGAACTGCAGGCCTCACTTGCCTCAGTTAAGGTCAGCGTTCATGCCTCCACCATCAGGAAAAGACTGGGAAAAAATGGCCTGCATGGCAGAGTTCCAAGGAGAAAACCACTGCTGAGCAAAAAGAACATCAAAGCTCGTCTCAATTTCTCCACAACACATCTTGATGATCCCCAAGACTTTTGGGACAACATTCTGTGGACCGATGAGACAAAAGTGGAACTCTTTGGAAGGTGTGTGTCCAAGTATATCTGGCGTAGAAGGAACACTGCATTTCATAAAAAGAACATTATACCAACAGTAAAATATGGTGGTGGTAGTGTGATGGTCTGGGGCTGTTTTTCTGCTTCAGGACCTGGAAGACTTGCCATGATAAAAGGAACTATGAATTCTGCTGTCTACCAAGAGATCCTGAAGGAGAATGTCCGACCATCTGTTCGTGTACTCAAGCTGAAACGAACTTGGGTTCTGCAGCAGGACAATGATCCTAAACACACCAGCAAGTCCACCACCGAATGGCTGAAGAAAAACAAAATGAAGACTTTGGAGTGGCCTAGCCAAAGTCCTGACCTGAATCCTATTGAGATGTTGTGGTATGACCTTAAAAAAGCCGTTCATGCTCGAAAACCCTCTAATGTAACTGAATTAGGACAATTCTGCAAAGATGAGTGGGCCAAAATTCCTCCAGGACGCTGTAAAAGCCTCATTGCACGTTATCGAAAACGCTTGGTTGCAGTTGTTGCTGCTAAGGGTGGCCCAACCAGTTATTAGGTTTAGGGGACAATCACTTTTTCACACAGGGCCATGATGGTTTGGATTTTTTTTCACCTTTAATAATAAATACCTTCATTTACAAATTGCATTTTGTGTTTACTTGTGTTGTCCTTGACTATTGTTTAAATTGGTTTGATGTTCCGAAACACTTAAGTGTGACAAACATGCAAAGGAACAGGAAATGAGGAAGGGGGCAAACACTTTTTCACACCACTGTATTTGGAGGGGTACATTAGAGGAGAAAGAAATATTTGAATTTCAGCCTAGTGAAAGTGACCTGCCACACAAATCTGGATCTACCCGGGGTGTTTCTAAGTAAATGCCTAAAGCGATTGTGGAATTGTAAACAAATTCCCAAATCTCCTCTAACAGCATATATAGTATGTTCATATATACACTGATCAGCCATAACTTTATGACCACCCACCTTATATTAAGTAGGCCCCCTTTTTTCTGCCAAAACAGCCCTGACCCTTTAAGGTATGTATGCCACTAAACTTCTGAAAGTATGCTGTGGTATCTGGCAGCAAGCCAACAGAAGCAGATCCTTTAAATCCTGTAAATTGTGAGGTTGGGGCCTCTGTAGATTGGACTTGAGATTTGGAGAACTTGCAGGCCAAGTCACCACCTCAAACTCATTGCCGTGTTTCTCAAATCATTCTTGCAGTGTGGCAGTGCATATTATCCTGCTGAAAGAAGTTACTGCCAAAACAATTTCCATGAAGGGGTGTACTTGGTAAGTAACAAGGTAGGTGGTACTTGTCGATTTAACATCCATATGAATGGAAGGACCCAAGATTTCCCAGAAGAACCTTGCCTAAAGCATCACACTGCCTCCGCTGGTTTGCCATCCTGCCATATTGCGTCTTGGTGCCATCTCTTCCCCAGGTAAATTATTCCTAAGCACCACATGATGTAAATGAAAATGTGATTCATCAGACCAGGCTACCTTATTTTATTGTTCCGCGATCTAGTTCTGATGTTCACATACTCATTGTAGGCTGTGGTCATAGGTCAGCATGAGCACCCTGACTGGTCTTTCCTGAGGCAACTCTGCGGACATCGGCCCAGCTTGTGCGGGGAGAACATTGTGTGTGGACCTGTTGCTGTGCATGCCTACACAGAGAGCAGAGCCTGTCATGCAGGGACTGGAGCCGGGTATCGTTGCTGTGTCCATAGAGCCAGAGGACAGAGCCTCTGAGGACCAGAGCAAGAGACTGAGTTTTGTGAGGACCTGTTTGTGAGGACTGACATATTGGGGCCAGAAGACAACTGAACACCAAGCATTTTGAACTGGATCCATTGGTTACCAGGAGTGGTGGACTAAACCAACTTTGTTTATCTCATATTGCCTGTTAGTACCAGTAGATTGCCCTTACTTAGCAGCCCCAACAACCATTTATTGTGGACAGCCTTAAAGAGACAACAACACATGCACCACAGTGCAGACGGGCCCCAACTTCAGCCCCAAAATCTGCTAATAAGGGATGCCAGGTACTTTTACAACCACTCCTAGGGGTGTATGCGGAGAGTGCATTGGGGGTCATTTTTTTTGATTAGCTATCTTCATGAGTCACGGTGAGTCTGTTTTGAAGCTGATATTATTAATGCTGTGTACATCAGTTTCATTGGGGTTAATGTTATTATAGTATAAGTCAATTGCCATAGTTGAGGCTAGTACTTTACTCAGTTAGTGTAAATGCATTCTAACATACTTTTTGACCTGTTTATTGGTATGTGTATTGTATTTATTCTACTTTGCTACAATATACTTGCTTCATCTATCATCAATTGCCTGTGGTCTATTTTCTGTTTATTATTATAGAGTGGTAGCATAACACTTAAAGCTGTAGTAAACCATGACAAAGTAAAAAAAAAAACACCTGCAAGACAATAGCATAATGTGCTAGTATGCATTGCAATGTGTATAAGAACTCAGCGCCAAAACTCATTAAATAACAAATAAATCACAAATAATAATTAAGATGCTCCTCTGATTGCACAATGTGGTCAATATGAAATGGTGATGGATAGAGGGTGTGCTGCTCCAACGGGGCATAGAATTTATATATATATTGTTTTCCTAACCATTTTTCTATGGACGTTTAGATTTAGTTCACATGCTGCCATCTAGTGACCATTCGAGGTAATGCACTTGTGTTCTCAAGTTTATTTTTTCCATTATGTTATGACATAATTCCTTTGTATGTAATGCTCCACCCTTCTTCCTGTGTTTTGTACTTCCTGTGTTTTGTACTTCCTGTGTCGTCAATGGAGTAGCAAGCCTCATGTAGCAGAGCACATGTATTCTACATTGCAAGCTACAGACAATATCATCTTTTGACTGCACAATACCACAACCTGTTCATCTGTTTGTATCATGTCATCTGCTGTAATCTGAAGATCAGAATAAAGCATCTGTGGTTGTAAATCGGTATTGGTGAGTTCAAGCTATCTGATGAGGATTGTCAGGGGATAGATCGCTTCACAACAATCGGAGTCAGAATAGAGGGCACTGGTGTGTAAAGTGATAATACTAGCAATAGTGGATAATACTATAAAAGTGCTAGCGATTGCACATATCGGAAAAATGTATATATAAATTGGTAAACAATGAAAACATGGAAAATAAATCATAGCTATATATGATCCCAACACGTGAAACTCAAAAAAACATGCTACTTAGAGATACAACAAAATGTGCAACAATGGTGATAGTTCACACTAATGCGGAAAAAGTCCCAATAATGTTAACCACAATGTGGACACTGAAGTCTTCTGAATACCTGTAAAATCTTGGATAGTAGAAATTCCTTCACCATGAAGAGAAAGACGTCACCCCACTGTGCTAAGTAAAAAATCTGCTTACCTGATGCAAATTACTTCTTTAATTAAAAAGAAAGTCATAATGGCTTGTACAGGATTGTGCCTGTTCACATATGCAGATAGGAAAAACAACTCTTCCCCGGATGGTTAAGCATGGGACATAAAAAGACAATGGATGCTTCCATAGAGTAATACAGTTTATTAAAATAGGTTTAAAAACTAGATAAAATGGCCAAATGGCACCTTACATTTGTAGGTGCCCACCTGGCACTGAGGTTGCTCGCTTGTCAGTAATGGTGCTAAACATATCGGCCGCGACCCCCCTCCGTGACCTCCGTGCGTTCCACCAGATGATCGCAAAAGCCAGAGATACCAGAAGTGAGGCAGAATCATGTGACCAAGGTGACATATGAAATACGTACCTATAACAAAGCCCTGCAGCGGCGCCCGGTCACCGCTGGAAGAATTGACAGGATCCCTCGGCATTTCTTCCGGGATCGCTGACTCCGGCTCTGTGAGTGACCAGAGCTGCGATAATGTCACGGCGACGCATACGAGCCCTCCGTTCCGGCAGGATATGCCGGACCTGCAGAGTGCATGCACCACTGACATCAGCGTCCGCATGCAGGGTCAATATTTCCTAAACCGTGCAGGTATAGAAAATATTTTTTTTACCTACAGCATGCAAAATCTGGTACAGCTCTGCATAGAAACCAATTTGCTTCCAGGTTTTATTGTCAAAGCTTAGCTGAACAAGCTGAAGTTAGGAGTTGATTGGCTATCATGCACAGCCGCAGAAGATTCTGAGTGCACCAGTTTTAGTAAATCTCATCTCCCCCAATGAGTTGTAGCAGAGAACAGAGGACATATAATAACAAGTGGCTACACTACACCATTAAATCAGAGCCACACTCTCTAATGAAATAGTTCACAATATGGAGACTTTATTAGGATCCCAATGCTAACACAACAATCATGAATCCAAAATGCTAACTTAAATTCCAGAAATAATCTCCCAATATGGATGACAACTGTTAAATGTCACCATTTGTATGACAAATAGCCCTCAAAAAATGGCTTATGTCCACAGTATTGAACTTGACCCTAAATATTGCAGAATCACCATGCTCCAACTTTAACATTATAGATAATTAGATTGATTTGTATTTATCCACAACATTGCATTTTGGAGCATTAAATGTCAGAAAAAACACCCATAAATGTGATATATAGCACAAAAAGTCCCAATAAATGGCATAATCATTATGGGATATTAAGATCATACTCCATTCCACCACCTGTGCAAGGTCTGTGGTAAGTGACACCAGTTAGGACAGAAGCCAGAATATTGCTGTGTTTGTTTGCTAGCATACCAGGAACGTGCAGTCAAGGGAGGCAGGTGAGGCAAAGCCATGAACATAAAAAAAAAATAAAGGTCACAAAAAAGGAAAGGCCATGGCTTCGGCCTAGCACCGGAGCGGAGGCCATCTTGGTGCACCCATCGGCCATTTACAATGTGATTGCTCCGTTAAATGATGGAGCAATCACTTGTAAACAAACCGGTGTCATGATGACGCCGGTTCCTCTCTCCCTTCTGTGTACAGATCTGTACAGTGGAGGGGAGAAATCGGATGGCAGCAGCGCTGTGGGCTGGATCTGTAGTGCCAACAGCGCTGTTCTGTGACAATTGCAGTCACAGCCATCCCTCCATACCCTGCTAATACTCTGCAATACCCTGCCAATACTCTGCAATACCCTGCCAATACTCTACAATTCCCTGCCAATATCTGCAATTCCCTGCCAATACTCTGCAATACCCTGCATTACTCTGCAATACCCTACCAATACTCTGCAATACCATGCAATGCTCTGCAGTACCCTGCCAATACTCTGCAATACCCTGCCAATACTCTGCAATACCCTGACAATACTCTGCCATACCCAGCCAATACTCTGCCATACCCAGCCTTACTCTGCTATACTCAGTAATACCCAGCCATACTCTGCCATACTCGGTGATACCCAGCCATACTCTGCCATACTCGGTAATACACAGCCATACTCTGCCATACTCTGTAATACCCAGCCATACTCTGCCATACCCAGCCGAACCCTGTTTCATGAAAATTTCACTATTATTTGTTTTTATTGTGAAAGATGATGTTACACCAAGTAAATAGATACCTAACATGTCACACTCGTGGAATGGCGCCAAACTTCAGTACTTAAAAATCCCCATATGCAATGCTTTAAAGATGTATACAGATTATATGCTTAGAGTTACAGAGGAGGTCTAGTGCTAGAATTATTGCTCTCGCCCTAACAATCGCGGCATATATAACCTGTGTGTATCTGGCTCGGATAGCAGCCACTGACCTCACTGCACATCCCTGTGGCATACATGGTGCTTGATGCATATTATTAATGTGAGCACATATGCGGTTTTAACTTACAATTTTAATAAATTGAGTTTCGCTCTGAGCATAATTTCTCCTGACTTTTTGGGGAATAATACTGGAGAACATACCTAAGACTTGAGACATCTAGAACCAGAGGATTGCATATTACAGGTCAAAGATTGGAGACATCTAGAACTGAGGGATCACGTATTGTAGTCCTAAAACTGGAAACATCTAGAACCAGGAGATTACATATTGTGGTCATAAAACTGGAAATGTCTGGAACCAGAGGATTACAAATTGTGGTCTTAAAACCGGAGACATCTAAATCTGGGAAATTATATATTGCTGTCCTGTGGACATTGTTCAGTGCAATTTATTAAACACAATTGACTTTTATGATTTAGCCCTGGGTCACATTGGTGTGATTTGACATGCGATTTTACATCCTAATCGGCGCAACGCTGCATTTACGGCGTCGCATCGATTTCAAAAAGTAGTTTTTACACTACTTTTTGTGATTTCGGGGTGCGATTTCCATTGACATCTGTGCGAAAACCTGTACAGATGTCTGCGAAATTGCAGCCGAAATCGGGACTGACATGCGGGAGTGAAATCATTCCCGCAGCTCAGTGTGAACCTGGGCTCAACGTCCAACATTTCTTGAGAGTCTGCTTTCTAAATGGTGGTGCGTTTTGATGCCAAAGGTGTAACACCAGTGAAGAAACATTTTTTTATCACACATAAGGAATTTGTGATTATTGTAGTGGCAACACAGCACATGCTCTGAATATCAAATATGGACTATGCCTCTTTTGAGACTTTCTGTGATTCATATTACATTTAGGTGTTTTTTAAAATGTAAAGGCATTGTACATTTTCAAATGATTTTATTGTTTTAACTAGCTTATAGTGTAGTTATTGTCTGTGTGCTGTTTGTTTGCCTTGCCCTATTATGATGGGCACACATGTTGCTTCTGAAGTTTGTAGTGTCATAGCTAATCAATTCCCCTATGTCCATGTATTCATTCATCTAGCATGTCCCTATTTGCTAAAGGAACAGGCAAATTCTTGTTCCAGGTCACATAGCAAGTAAGAGGGTTTGTGATTGTCGCAGTGTTGGCACCAAGGAGGACAGGTCTCCTTCCTGCTTCTTATTAGGCCCCATACACTCTATTAGATGCAAATTTTTGTCTTCAGATTTACCAAAAACATATAATATGAGGTCAAGCCTTAAGAATTTAAATTTGTATGCAATCAGGCAGGCCCTTGCACTACATGGTTTCTGTAAATCTGAAGACAAAAATCTGCAGAAAATCTAACAGTGTGCATGGGGCTTTAGACAGAGTGACAACCCATCTGCTTGTAGCCCAATACCTCCACCATCTTGTGTCTATCTCCTTGTCAGTACTTTGTCAATCACATATAGTGGAGGATCCGCAGCAGCCACACATGAAAGCAGCACACAACACTTTACCCTTCAGCCATCTTCCCTTTTACAGCCTCTCTTCTTCCCAGGGTCATTAGTACACACTCAGAGGGCTCTGGCTAGCCTTAGGCTTTCTGTGTCCAGCTCGCAACAAGGTTCCACAGACAAAATCACTGCACCTGCACTTCTAGCACCAGTACTCTTCTCTCATGTCCTCCAAGGGAATAGATTCACTTCAGAGAACTCTTGGCCTGGACTTTTGCAGCCTGCTCTATCCTCCACCACCATATAAGACAGGGGGACTACAGCCAGCTCTTCTGGATGCTGAACTATTTCACCCTGTCCTCCAGCCTTGTCCAGGGCCCCTGCACTAAGTGACTACATCTGCACAATGTGGAGTATCTGACTTCCACGCCCTGACTGCACTAAGGCTCCTCTCAACTTGACTTATATATGGGCACTGACTAACCTATGACATCCCTACAGGAGAGTTTCTTCATGGGAGGTGTCAGGTCTCACATTTAACGTCATGGATTAACCAGTGGAGTGCCATGTGGCATGCCTCATGTTTCTACCCAAACAGAAGTTTCTGATACCGGAATGTAAAGGTTTACTGTATAGGTTGTGTGCACATGGCAACAATTAACACCATGGAAACTACACGATGCATTTGAAAAAAATACAAGGTGCAGTTAGGAAGGCTTATAATGAATTTAATATTATGTTTTATTACTGGTTTTATGTACATCATAGAGAAAGACTAGAATGGTGTTTAGTTGTGATTTTTTTAGGTTTAGGTCTAGAAGACGACATAAAAAACATCTCTCATTACATTTATGTTAAGGTCCACATATACTATATATATATATATATATATATATATATATATATATATATATATATATATACAGTGGTGTGAAAAAGTGTTTGCCCCCTTCCTCATTTCCTGTTCCTTTGCATGTTTGTCACACTTAAGTGTTTCGGAACATCAAACCAATTTAAACAATAGTCAAGGACAACACAAGTAAACACAAAATGCAATTTGTAAATGAAGGTGTTTATTATTAAAGGTGAAAAAAAATCCAAACCATCATGGCCCTGTGTGAAAAAGTGATTGCCCCCTTGTTAAAACATACTATAACTGTGGTTGTCCACACCTGAGTTCAATTTCTCTAGCCACACCCAGGCCTGATTATTGCCACACCTGTTCACAATCAAGGCATCACTTAAATAGGAGCTGCTTGACACAGTAAGGTCCACCAGAAGATCCTTAAAAGCTACACATCATGCTGAGACCCAAAGAAATTCAGGAACAATTGAGAAAGAAAGTAATTGAGATCTATCAGTCTGGAAAGGGTTATAAAGCCATTTCCAAAGCTTTGGGAATCCAGCGAACCACAGTGAGAGCCATTATCCACAAATGGCAAAAGACATGGAACAGTGGTGAACCTTCCCAGGAGTGGCAGGCCGCCCAAAATTACCCCAAGAGCGCAGCGACAACTCATCCAAGAGGTCACAAAAGACCCCACAACAACGTCCAAGGAACTGCAGGCCTCACTTGCCTCAGTTAAGGTCAGTGTTCATGCCTCCACCATCAGGAAAAGACTGGGCAAAAATGGCCTGCATGGCAGAGTTCCAAGGAGAAAACCACTGCTGAGCAAAAAGAACATCAAAGCTCGTCTCAATTTCTCCACAACACATCTTGATGATCCCCAAGACTTTTGGGACAACATTCTGTGGACCGATGAGACAAAAGTGGAACTCTTTGGAAGGTGTGTGTCCAAGTATATCTGGCGTAGAAGGAACACTGCATTTCATAAAAAGAACATTATACCAACAGTAAAATATGGTGGTGATAGTGTGATGGTCTGGGGCTGATTTTGCTGCTTCAGGACCTGGAAGACTTGCCGTGATAAAAGGAACTATGAATTCTGCTGTCTACCAAGAGATCCTGAAGGAGAATGTCCGACCATCTGTTCATGTACTCAAGCTGAAACGAACTTGGGTTCTGCAGCAGGACAATGATCCTAAACACACCAGCAAGTCCACCACCGAATGGCTGAAGAAAAACAAAATGAAGACTTTGGAGTGGCCTAGCCAAAGTCCTGACCTGAATCCTATTGAGATGTTGTGGTATGACCTTAAAAAGGCCGTTCATGCTCGAAAACCCTCTAATGTAACTGAATTAGGACAATTCTGCAAAGATGAGTGGGCCAAAATTCCTCCAGGACGCTGTAAAAGCCTCATTGCACGTTATCGCAAACGCTTGGTTGCAGTTGTTGCTGCTAAGGGTGGCCCAACCAGTTATTAGGTTTAGGGGGCAATCACTTTTTCACACAGGGCCATGATGGTTTGGATTTTTTTTCACCTTTAATAATAAACACCTTCATTTACAAATTGCATTTTGTGTTTACTTGTGTTGTCCTTGACTATTGTTTAAATTGGTTTGATGTTCCGAAACACTTAAGTGTGACAAACATGCAAAGGAACAGGAAATGAGGAAGGGGGCAAACACTTTTTCACACCACTGTATATATATATATATATATATATATATATATATATATATATATATATATATATAATATATATATATATATATATATATATATATATATAATTTTTTTTTTTTTATAAATTGTACATTTTACACTGCAGTGTTTTTTAATAGTTTTATATAAATTTGGAGTGTTCCTTATTTCAAATAAATAATCCATCCCGTGGCAGATGCCTTGAACTGTAATTAAAACAGAGGGTGTCTCAAAGTTCAGCTGGAAAGCTTGTCTTGGAGTTTCTTTGAATATTTTTAGCTACTCACTGGATATTTAGTCAAAATCATAGATCTTTTTTTATTTTCATTGTTGGCCTTCTAGTAAAGAATAACTCCAGTGTATCAGAAATGCAGGATACTTGTTGGAAATGAAAAGCTGTTACACTAAATGCAATCAGTTACAGCATTGACCTTCTTTATTTACTGCCTCGTGTTCAGCGGCATCATGCTGACTGATAGACAATAACCACCAGTGGCATATCCAGGATTCGCACATATGGCACATGCCCTGATGCCACTTGAAGGGGAGGGGGCCACTGTACCATCCAGCAGTGGTGATGGTGCAAACATTTGCTGGACCATTCAGATCTCTGGATCCATGAACATTTTACTGGCTTATGGGGACTGCACAAATAGGTGAGAGGGAAACTAAGACACTCACAGCAATGCAGCATGAGAATTCCTAAGACAACTGGCTGGAGCCTGGATTGTCTGCACTATCACACAGTGCAGAGATGGATTAGACTGCACTTACAGCACACTGGAATATTTACTTAACCTTTTTTCGTGACATCTCATCAGGTGCTTTCTGGTTTCTGATTGGCCAGACACAGCAGTAGGCGGCTCCCCAGTCTGAAAGCTCTGGACCACTTTCCTACAGAGACACTCAGCCGGCATCCCTCCGAGGCCTATCGAGGCTTCAGCTGCTTGCGGATATGTGGACTTCTAATCTCTCTCCACTCTATCAAAAACAAAAAAAGGGTTGGCTTTAGTTATATTTTAAGGTTAGAGATAGGTATAGGGGATCATTTTTAAAGCATTGGTATCACCTTACTATGGCCATGCCGGCTTAACAAAACAAAAAAAAAAAACACTGCACATTATAAAGCACAAACATGTGTTAAACAACTCTGCAGATAAAGAGCTGTGGCTTACCACAGTCTCTATAACAGGGACTGTATTTTATAAATGGGCTGTAAATTGCAGGCTGTGGTATGGTGCAAAACAATGGTGCTTACAGCAGTAACTGCTCTCCACTCCGTTGGGGAGGATTAAAGCAACCTTTTACAAACAGTGTCACATTATCTCCACTTAGCTCTTCACCAGGGCATCAGCCCCCCACTATCACTTCACATTACCCTTTAATACTTGGCACTGGGTCAGGCACTGGTTTAATCCTTATAGAAGTAATCAAATACATTTCCTTTATGTATAATTATAAACATTCAAACCCTTTCGATGCTGTCCATGGCATCACTACTGATTGCCCTTTGGGGATCATTCTCCCAGGTATCTATCTTCCTTGGTTGTCTTCCGTTATTATACCATGGGCCATACCACCTCAGCTCGCAAGACAGACGATACCCACAGTCAACCTCTAGTACTGAATACTTAATCCCATATTCATAGTCAATTTGTAAGTATGGGTGGATCCCATCCCCTTCCCCCTTTTTTCTTTTTTCCCAAGTAGTTTAACCTTTTGTCCATCTTATATTTTTTAGACAACTTTTTTGGATCTGCTCCTGATGAGTGAAAGTTATCCACGAAACGCGTCAAGCTCCAAGAGGTTATGATCATATGTAGACATGTTACTACCTCATTAACCCACTATATAATCATGTTTTAATACAATGTGTTTATCTAATTATGTTTTGTCCTATTACTATGTGAATACGGATTCAGGAATTGGGTGTGTTACAAGTTAATACTATGAATTACCATGCAATTTTATAACGTGTATATATAATGAATTCATTCTTATTCATTAACAATAATATACATGTTTTACTTGTATTGTATTTTGACCCTTTTGGCCCTTTTCGTATTGATTGATGTAATAAAAATCTTTATAGATGTATAGTGTTCAATTTGCTTCTTCCAGTTGCATGCTTCATTTAAAGTCCCAACCCCCCCCCCCCCCCCTTATACTTTTTGAACCAGTGTGCTATGGCACACTGGGGTGCCATCCAGGCTCCTCAGGGATGCCAGGGCAAAATTCTAAAAAGTGTGCCAACAAAGGCAAGTCGGATTGAATAGCTTGATCCTGTGACCCTGTGCTGGGCTGCACACCCGCATCCTACCAACTGATGATGCAAATTGTTTGCTAAAGAGCACATTGGATGCCCACATAGCATCCATGGTTTACCTTTAAGTGCCTCCACAGCCGATAGGGAGGTACAGGTCAGCGGGGACAGGGGGAGCAGGGGCTGCCTGACAGCACTGGGGTTGTTGGCAGTGGTGGCCCATCAATAGAGGGCACAGGGGTCTCGCCCCTTCCAAAGCTAGTCATAAAAAATGTGGTAATTTAAGGCTGTACGGGGCACCAGACACACAGCTGTCTATGGGAAGTGTGACGTGTTTGCAATCACGTGATTGCGGCTGAGAAGCTTAATTGACCACACCCCAAACACTCCCACTCTAGAATTATTCTTCCTGCACTGGTTTGTAATTGGCATGGTCTGTAGGATATAGGCAGTGCTTTACCAAGGAACCGCGGCCCACTTCCGGTTTCCCACTCGCATGTGGCTGGAAGCAAGGAGTCTGTGTTTCAGCCGGACCATTAAGCACGGTGCAAGAATCACTTCCTTGTGCCGTGGCCCGCTATTACCGTGCTGGTGTTATATTATGTAATCATGTATGTATCCCACTGACAGCCCGGAGCCCCGCCCCTGCGCTCCGCACACACTTCCGCTTCTCTCTCCACATGAGTCAGTACAGAGTATGGGGGATGAATGATTGCTGGAGCGAGGATCCGATCAGGGTATGTGTACAGAGATCGGCCCGGAAGAGAGACCTTCCTCCATCATCAAAGACTGAAGATATACTTCATCTGTCCTGTATACAGCTCTATATATAGGACAGATGATGTATATCTGCAGTCAGTGATGATGGAGGAAGGTCTCTATATACAGGAAGGTGTATATAGCTACCTGTATAAAGAGACCTTCCTCTATCATCACTGACTGCAGATATACATCATCTGTCCTGGATATAGCTATACACCCACCTTCGTTCCTGTATATAGAGACCTTCCTCCATCATAACTGATTACAGATATACATCATCTGTACTACTACCATCCACTCCCAGTATATACACATACTGCACACCCCTCCATTCCACTCTATATACACATATACTCTCCATCCCCTATATACACTTATACCCTTGATTGGCACAGTGAGACTGCAATTGATGGGCACAGTGAGGCTGCATATGATGGGCACAGTGAGACTGCATATGATGGGCACAGTGAGGCTGCATTTGATGGGCACAGTGAGGCTGTATATGATGGGCACAGTGGGGCTGAAATTGATTGGCACAGTGAGACTGCAATTGATGGGAACAGTGAGGCTGAAATTGATTGGCACAGTTAGGCTGCAATTGATGGGAACAGTGAGGCTGCATATTATGTGCACAATGAGGCTGCAATTGATGGGCAAAGTGAAGCTGCATTTGACATCATTGCCATCACAATCAACACCACCGAGGTCCCACAGGGCCATATGCTATGTAATATCTGTCTATATGCTTTATGGGGTTAACCTCCCTGGCGGTATGATTATTTCAGATTTTAGGTGCTGAAAGCGGTACCATTATTTTGCATGGAAATTTGGCGTTTTATATTGTAGGCCTGTATATCTTAGGCCGCGTACACACGGGCAGATTGTATGGCCTACTTAGTCCGTCATACAATCCGACGGACAGTCCGTCATACTTTCGAATGAACGGACTTGACCACACACGGATGCACAAACAGTCCGTCGAAAGCTTGCGCGATGACGTGTACAGCACGTACGACGGGACTAGAAATAGGAAGTCCAATACACAGCAATGCACCCTTCGGCCGTGTAAATCCTTTCTGAGCATGCGCCATTCTTAGTCCGTCGAACTAGCCTAATCACGAGCGGATTGTCCGCTGAAACCAAAGTATGACGGACAGAATTACGGAAATTCCGAAATACTTAGTACGCCAGACTGCACGCTGAAAAAGTCCGCTGAAGCCCACACACGAGCGGACTGTCCTCTGAAATGTGTTTCGGCGGACTAAGTAGGCCATACAGTCCGTCCGTGTGTACGCGGCCTTAGAAATAATTCACTTAATTCCATCCAAACAAGAGTCTAATAGACATCTCAGGTATGATAAAATTAGAAATTTGAAATATGAAATCATAAATTATAATATAATATAATAATATATATATATATATATATATATATATATATATATATATATATATATATATATATATACATATATATACATAATAAAATAAATAACTATAAATAATTATAACAAATAATAATATAATAATAATAAAAATTATTCAATAATGTAATCAAATCAAAAACACTGAAATATGCTGAGTTGCAGAATCGTCACTGTCATTACTTTTAGTGTTTGATGATGAATTTCCCCACAAATTACTATCGCTCAATTCTGCGAGTGATTCTAATTTATTATCGATGTTTTCTAGCTGGTCTATAACCACTTTTGATGTAAACAGGCACTTTTTGGTTGCTATGGACAGTCTCCAGTTTTCTGGCATAAAGAACAGTATTTATAATATAAAATTGTATGCAGGACACTGGACAAACCACTAGGGATAAAGGGGATGTGTAATTACTTGATACAGTAATGTAATCTGTAAGATTATAGTATACTGTATCTATACTGTGTATTTTACTTTTTGAATTTGGTGCCGAACTCCGTCCCCGTGCGTCGCAACGCTCACAGGGAACGGAGCCCGATGATGTGACAGATCGAGCGGAGGACGAGCCACTCGTACAGCGGGGGGACATCGCTAGATCCAGGGGACAAGGTAAGTAAACCCCTCCATGGATCCAGCGATGCGGTCCCGAGTCTGGCTCGGGAATACAGCTTATGGTATTTAAATCTTACCCCGAGCCAGACTCGGGAATACCGTCAGGGAGGCTACGAAGAAAATGGGAGCAGGCTGATTTAAAAAAAAGAATTCAGCTTTATACAAAAGAGCATTTAGAATGATCTCAATCCACTCTACAGAGTAGACATTGGGGATGATTTAAGGGCAAATAGGCTGTTAAAGTTGCACTTTAAAAGGGGAATTTTCCTCAGAGCTTAGTGAATGAGATGATGCCCTGCTGATTTTATTCATCCAATCATGTGCAAGCAAAAAAAAAAATGTATTCTCCTTGCACATGATTGGGTATTATTTGCAAAGGGAGATGTCACCACATTCGCTAAGCTGTGGGGAAAATTCAGTTGCAAAATGCAACTTAATTTGCAAAGTGAAAAGCCTATTTGCCTTTAGTAAAGTAACCCTGTTCAACATAAAACAATCACTGCAGCTGCATTATAGTAATAAAAGTACATTGCACCCTCTAGTGGAATGCTTTACAAATATTGTATCATTCTATTTGATTTTGTGTTCCAGTTGTGCTTTATATTGTATGGTGGAAAAAATTTAGACATTAGAGGCAAAAGACTGCTGTGTTTTATTAATTTATTCCTTTTTAGTAAAAAAGTTGAGTACACATTTTATTAGAAATAGAATAAAACATATTTCAAATTATATACAGGGTGAAAGATCAATGAAGCTAGGGCAGTGAAACAAAAGGGGCCTATGGAGGGTCACAATACTAAATGTGTTTTCGTGTCTTAAAATACATGGAACATATGGTCCAACTAAAGAGCGTTCAGTTGTGTTACTAAAGAAAGAACAAACCTCACTTCACATCCTAGTGGTTTTCTAAGCCAAATCTTATGGCTTGCCCTCACATAAATGGACAAATAAATTCACTGCAAGCAACAGTGTTTCATGATAACCAGGTAAAGCATCAAAAGTTTTACAATTTTGTCCTCCAAAGTATTTATTTTGCAATGCAAAACAATACTGCCATCTGTTGGATGCACTGGCCTTTGCTGTCATTTTTTAGCTAAAGTGTGTCTAAAGCCATTTTATAGTTTAGGATAAAGTACATGAAGAGTTAGAACCTCTGTTAGGTTCACCGTCTATTTGTCCTAATGCCCATTGTCATGGGGACTGCAAATGAGAAAAAATCCAACATTATAGGTTACCACTAGAATGGCAATAGAGGGGTCATTTTCCAATGGTGAGTTTTGTTTTGGTGATAGCTGTATGAAAATGGAAAATTGTATCAAATACTTACTGTCATTTTCCTTTCCCGACGCCAATACATGACAGCATACATATGATATAGCTCAGCCCCTATATCCACCCACAGGATCTTTTTAGCTCTATAAAAGTTTGACTGAGAGCTACCTCCCCCATTCCCCGTATAAAGCACAAAGATCAGAGGGAGGGTTCGTATGCTGCCATGTATTGAAGAAAAGGAAAATTACGGTAAATTTTTGTTAGAATTTTCAATTTTCCTGACGCCAAACATGGCAGCATACATATGAGGCCGGAGGGCCGTTGTGCGCCTGGTTGCCCGGCAGTTGCAATGCGCGCTGTGAGCCCTCCCCTTTCCCCTCCTTTCTGCTTCAATCCGATGCGGGGCATGAACCTCCCCTCACGTCCCATTTAAAGTCCCAAGTTCGTCTTTTCCCCATTGTTTCTCTATGATGAATAATGAGCTTTTGAGAGGGAGGTTTTAATGCTACAAACTTAGTCTTTATTTGACAATAGACATAAAAACTTGGATGCTTTTTCTCCCAAACTCTACTGTAGTAAGAGCTGCTGGATCCACTATGTTTTAATAACATATGATGTTATGACTAGCTAGCCTCTTTGCAGACTATCTCCAGAGAAAATCCTGTCCATGCCGCCCCAGAAGACAACATCACCCTGGTTGTGTGATCTCTAACCATCTCTGGAGGATCCTTCCTGGCCGCTCTATATGCCGGGTGAATATTTTTTTACTATCCAGGTCGAGATGGTTCTAGCCGAGGCCTCTTTTCCTTTAAATTGTCATGATGATGAAAAAGTCTGTCAGAATGTCTGAATGTAGAAGTAGCATGGAGATAGGCTTTGAGGGCTTTTGGAATGTTCAGCTCCTGCAGATCAGCATCTGATTCCCCTGGGAAGGCTGGAAGCACCCATTCAATGGAGAGATGAAATATCAATACCACTTTTGGGACAAAATGATCCAATGGTCTTCCCTGTCTGGGAAGACCATGGAATAAGGTTCTGCTGTGTCCAATTATTGGAGTTCAACACCCTTCCCCCTGAAGTTATGGCTAATAGGAAAGCCTTTTTAAAGTTGATATCCCATAATGAACAGTCTTCTGTCAGAGCACGAGGAGGGTTTGCTAGAAAATTGAGGACTACTGCCAGGACACATTGAGGAAACCCATTTCTCTTGGGAGGGCATAGTCAAAATACTGCTCTCATAAAGTGCTCCACCAGCAGGTTTGCTGCACATTTATTTTGGGTAAAAGCCGTGATGGCTGAAATTTGCACCTTAACTGAGCCCCAAATCCAATCCGGATTGCAGGAAAGACAGGATTTGAGATACATTTGGGTCACTAGGGTCAAACTGACATCCAGCTGCAAAGCTTGTGAACATATTCCATATTCTGTAGAGTAGATGGCATTGGTTGACCCCTTTCTGGAACTCTGTAAAGTTCTAATACCCTCTGGAGAACATCCTAACTCTTGTAACCCCTGCCTTACAATCTCCAGGGTGCTAAGGCCAGTCATGATGGTTGCGATGTAGGGTATCTCCTTCAGAGACAGGAGATGAGGAGTCATCGGTAGAGTAATCGGTGTGCACATGCTGAGATCCATTGCCAGAGTGACCCATGGCCTGTGAGGCCAGTAAGGAAATACTGTGAAGACTGTCAAATTCTGTCAATCTCCTCAGGAATTTCAGGATTTAAGAAATTGGAGGGAAGGCATAGGCCAGTGGCCCAACCCAAGGTTGGATGAAGGCATACGTCTCTTCCGCTATTGTATGAGGGTAGCATGAGAGGAACCAGCTAACCTTGCAAATGGTTGATGAGGCAAAAGTATCCATCTTGCGGACACCCCCACTCATGGATGATCTGTTTGAACACTTCAGGGTGAAGGGACCATTTGTTGGGGTCCATGAATTGTCTGGATAGATGATCTGCTTCCAAGTTCTGACAGCCTGGAAGATATATGGTCCTCAAATCTGGGAGATGTTGTTGTGCGAATGTCATGATTGGTTCCACCTCTCTAAAGAGGGATTGGCTGTGCGTCCCACCTTGTAGGACATTGCTGCTGTGTTGTCCAGATGGAGCAGGACTGGGCGACCCTGTATGTGAGGCAGCAAGGTGGCCAACGCCATGAATGCTGCTTGAAGTTCCAGAAGATTGGAAACTAGGCCCCTGAGTGGGAAATGACCCTCTGCCCTGGATCTTGAGTTGTTCATAGGTGGCGCCCCACCCGCCTGCGCTGGCATCTGTGGTAACAGTGATCCATGGCTGTGGCCCTAATGGATTATGCCATTTAGCATTTGTTTTGTCTACCACCACAGACTCTGGCACCTCCAGCTGGTGATGCTGATTGGCTAGGCTAGACGAACTCTTCCACTGCATCAGGAAGTCTGAGTTTCCAGTGAGCCCAGGGGATCATCGGAATACATGAAGACATCGTCCCAAGAGGACTCATGCACTGGTGCAGCCAATGCCTGTTGGAACTTCTCCCTGATTTTGGGGAGTTTCTGAGGGGGCAAAGAAACTGTGGCCATCTGAGTATTGTATTGGGCTCCTAGGTAGACCATATTCTGTGTAGGCTCCAGCTAGCTCTGGTAATGCCTGTTCCTCAACGCAAATCTTAGGAACTGCTGGTGTGACTGAAGGATCGGGACATGCTGGTAGGCATATTGCAAGTCCACTGAAATCCTCCAGTCTCCTGGTTGAATAACCTGGATTATGATATGGAGAGTTTCCATCTTGAGTCTATGCGGATAAATTGATTCAGCCTCTTGAGGTAATTCTGGAGGCTGCCGTTTGAACAGCCAATAATGGCCTTGAGCCACTGTGGACTGAATCTGCCATTTTTTGGCAGTGGTCTTGCCAGAACTGGGTCACATTGAGCCACCTGGCTCCAACTGCTTCCTGGGCAGGCCTGGCGTTAAATGGGCTTATGGGTGTCTTGGGGAGCCGCAGGGGTCTTAGCTCTCTGCGATCTTACGAAGGTTGACTGTGTACCCCTCCAAAGCCTTCTGAAGTCCTTGGATGGGCGAAAGCCCAGTACCTGTTTGGCGCTCCTCTGGATGGTTTCCCCTTCTGGCATCTGGACCTTCGATCTTGAGACCTGATTTTCCTCCTGTAACCCTGTAGATGGCAGTCTCCAGTTTTTTGGCCAAACAGCATCTTCCCATCAAAAAGCAGTTTACAGCAATTCTGTTTTGAGGATGGGTCAGCCGCCATGATGTCTATAGCTGGCTCACCTGTGAAATCCGCCAAGAGTTTTATCCCATCAAGAGCCTTGATGATTTTTTTTTTTTGGCAGCTGGTTTTTGATCTCATACTCCAAGTTCTGCACCCACAATCGCATAGCATTTGCTATGGATGTTAAAGCAACAGCGGGTTTACAAGCACCACGGGCCACGAGGTAAAACTTTAAAGCGGAGGTCCACCCTAAAGTGGACCTTCCGCTCATTGGAACCCTCCCCCCCTCCGGCGCCACAATTGGCACCTTTCGGGGGGAGGGGGGTGCAGGTACCTGTACAGTACAGGTATCTGCACCCACTTCCGGCGTAGATTCTGCAGAAGATACCCCCCTTTCCGCAGAATCTACGCCCCGCTGCCTGCTGGGAAACACATGGATCCCAGCGACAGCGGGGACCATCCTTATTGCGCAGCGCGACTTGCGCATGCGCAGTAGGGAACCGGGAAATGACTTCCTGATTCCCATACCCAAGATGGCGACGGCAGCACCTGAGAGACGATCGAGAGATCGGCTTCGGGTGCCGACATCGCGGGCGCGCTGGGCGGGTAAGTGTCATTATTTTAAAAGTCAGCAGCTGCAGTATTTGTAGCTGCTGGCTTTTAAAAAAAAAAAACGGCGGACTCCCGCTTTAAGTCCATGTCAATGCATCAATCAAGGATATTGTGAAAGGAGGAAGAGTCTTCCATCGGAAGTGTCACATTCTTTGGCAGTCTAATGACTGCTGCATCCACCGTTGGTGGGTTAGATAAAGGAGTTGCATCCTCCTCCGTTAGTGCATACAACTTCTGAAACCTATTGGTTGAGGAGGATTCTCTCTCCCCTTTTCCCATTCCTCCTGAAACAGGCCTTTTATTTCTGTCATAAGAGGAAAGGTAGCTACCTGTTTCTTTAGGTTCCTCCTATGGAAACCAAAGGCTTGTTCACACTTACTAGCAGGCCCTGCTATTCCACTGAAAAGCGACCTGTGCTTAGGTCACTTTTCAGAGGCATTTGATATTATCACATAGAGGGGACAAGTGTTCCTGCTATGCAATTTTCAAATTGTAACTTGCATGGGGGCTGTCCTATGTGTGTAAAAGAAGCCCCTGCTCCTATTTAGGGGGCGACCAGCTTCACACAATGTTTTTAAAGGTGCGTTCTCCCATGTGACAATCACAGCATTTGGGATGCCCTGAAATGATAAAGGGACCTAATGCATGTTGTGCAGCGATTGCCACACAATTTAAAATCAGATTGTACGGTGTGTGATAATAGGTTTTCTCCTTCTTTGAAGGAGGATCCGGATCCTCCCATTCCAGTGCAGCTTTTACTGCCTTAATTAATGGTGGTATTAGTGCAAAATCAAAGCCTGAACCTTCAGGATCCTCCGTCGAGGAGGAGGCGATATCTTCTTCCTCTGCCTGGAAGGTTGGCTGTAATACTGGGTCTGGGGAATCAGCCTGCTTAATCTGCTGGGCTGGAGTCACCCCTGAAATGCCTGGTACCCCTCTAGTTAGAGAGGTATAAATGGCTTGGTTTAGACCTGGTACAGGGCCCACACTGTTTGTCCGCTTCTGTCCCTGGTTGCCTGAGACGACCAGAAAATTCAGCCAGGAAGTTGGGGACTACTATCTTGAGCAAGGTTGACACCTGCTGACTTTCATACTCCTGGTCTCTAGCAAGCTGCCTGAAGCAGTTGCTGCAAAGTAGCTTTCCAGGCATAGGGTTATCTCCACATGAACAACATTTGCCTTTTGGGCGCTGAGCCCTCGGAGGAGAAGCTGTGTGCATTCTCTTAAGCGTACATTTGCGCCCTTTGTACTGGGGTCTGCCAGGACTGGAGGAGTCACTTTCTGCCCTGGAAAATTTGTCTCTGATTAGAGAAGACCTCGACCCCGACAGATCACCAGAAGGGGTCCCCCACCTTGTTGGTTTGTTTAGCAGCCTAAGATGTGGGACTGAGTACTGGGAAAGGCTGAACCCAGATGGACTCCGATATAGTCGGCAGGTAACAGCGTTTTCCTGAGTGTAACGGTCTGTAGGTGTTGATCTTTTGAGGACAAAAAGGAGAAAATGGGGGCAGTAGCTCTCAGTCAGACTTTTATAGAGCTAAACAGGTCCTGTGGGTGGATATAGGGGCAGAGCTATATCATATGTATGCTGCCATGTTTGGCATCAGAAAAGAGGATTTACCTTCCTTTGTAAAGATCTAATTATATTTCCTGTTGTGTGTCAAGACAAGATGTAAAGGAGATCTCCCTAATGGGACACAGAAAGAAAAACTGACAAGTTTCACCATTCTCTATAGTATTCAAATCAAAAATTGCTTAAAGTAGAACTATATGCAATTTTTTCTTCACTTTGGATAGAGCAAGGGAAAGTTATAATCCCTATGAGATTTATTTTTGCCATCTGTGTCCCATTTTGGAGATTTCCTTTCACTTCCTGTCCCATATTCAAACAGGAAGTGAGAGGAAATCCCTGCCAATTAAGGGAATTTCTTCTGGACCCCCAGCTCACCACAACTAGTGTCCCCATTGGATGATTTCCCCACTTACTTTTTTGGGGAAATTCCAAAATTTGTGATTTTCTTTTACTTTCACTTTCAATGATAATGGTAAACAGGAAAAATAGACAGGGTGTATCTCCAAAACAAAGGAATTAACAGCAATAAAAATGACAAGTGTTCTAATCCATTCCCACTCTATCCCAAACTTGAAAAAAAAAAGGTTTTGGCTTTAGTTGTACTTTAAGATATAGGCTGAATTTCAGGGTTTCATAAAGTAAAAAAATAAAGAAAAAGTGGTGAAAAAATATTACTGAAGGAGACCGCTCTAAGTTGAAGATAAGTATTGCAGGAAAAGCTGCTTTTTATTTTTACTCTTACTGGGTTATTTTACTTTTGTTGTTTTGTACCAGTTCTTGTTTAAAGAGGTTGTAAACCCTTGTGTTTTTTCACCTTAATGCATCATATTAAGGTGATGCGCTGTCCCTCTGCAGGGGGTTCTCGGCACTTGATTAGATAGATTGATAGGAGTGCAGCCATTGTCTCCCGCTGCTGTCAATGAAATCCAATGACGCGGGCGACGAGGGCAGGGACGAGATATACATTCAGTGGCTGTGGACGCCGAATGCTGGACTCAGGAGCACGCCCGCAAGGTAACCCCCCGGGAGAGCGCTTCTCCTGGGGTGGTTATCTGATGTGGGGAGAAGTCGCGAGAGCTGCTGAGGGTTCCCAGAAGTCGGTGTTCAGGGCCACTCTACGCAAAATGAACTGCACAGTAGAGGTAAGTATGACATGTTTGTTATTTCAAAATATATATATTTGAAGCTTTACAATCACTTTAGGCCCCTTTCACATGGACGATCTGTTCAGGTCCTCCTGTCAGTTTTTAAGGCGGTCCTGAACGGATGCTCCATAGAGCTCTATGGAGCATCGGATGTCAGCGGTGTCATGTCCGAGCCTCTCTGATCTGAAAAAGTGTGACGGAGGAAAAAGCTATTTTTCCATCCGTCATCGGATCGGGTGACGACGGATACTGCGGTCTGTCGTCACCCGATCTCCCATAGGGGAGAGCGGCGCTGTGACAGGTCCGTCCCTGCGCAGTGTGCAGAGAAAAACCTGTCATCTTTTTTTCCCCCAAAGCACATTGTCCCCATGTTGATGAGGACAAGGGCCTTATCCCCACAACCCTGGCTTGTGGTTGTGGGTGTCTGCGGGCGGGGGGCTAATCGGAATCTGGAAGCCCCCTTTAACAAGGGAACCCACAGATCCTGCCCCCCCCCCCATGTAAAATGGTAAGGGGGCACAAAAGTACCACTACCATTTCACCAAAAAAGTGACAAAAGTGTTAAAAATGACAAGAGACAATTTTTGACAATTCCTTCAGTCTTCTTCTTTCCATCTTCTTTCTTCTGGTCTCCTTCCTTCTACTTTCCATCATCCTTCGGTTTCTTTCTCCATCTTCTTCTTCCTCCATTTTCTTCTTTCTCCGATCCTATGCTTCTTGCTCCAGTGTTCTCGTATGGCGTCTTCCTCCACGGTGTCTGTTCTTCCTCGCTTCGTTCTCGGGCCGCTCCGCACAATGGGAGTCTCCCACTGTGTGACGCTTCTCTTCTTCTGACAGTTTTTATATAACAGAGGGTTTGAACACTTCAGGGTGAAGGGACCATTTGTTGGGGTCCATGAATTGTCTGGATAGATGATCTGCTTCCAAGTTCTGACAGCCTGGAAGATATATGGTCCTCAAATCTGGGAGATGTTGTTGTGCGAATGTCATGATTGGTTCCACCTCTCTAAAGAGGGATTGGCTGTGCGTCCCACCTTGTAGGACATTGCTGCTGTGTTGTCCAGATGGAGCAGGACTGGGCGACCCTGTATGTGAGGCAGCAAGGTGGCCAACGCCATGAATGCTGCTTGAAGTTCCAGAAGATTGGAAACTAGGCCCCTGAGTGGGAAATGACCCTCTGCCCTGGATCTTGAGTTGTTCATAGGTGGCGCCCCACCCGCCTGCGCTGGCATCTGTGGTAACAGTGATCCATGGCTGTGGCCCTAATGGATTATGCCATTTAGCATTTGTTTTGTCTACCACCACAGACTCTGGCACCTCCAGCTGGTGATGCTGATTGGCTAGGCTAGACGAACTCTTCCACTGCATCAGGAAGTCTGAGTTTCCAGTGAGCCCAGGGGATCATCGGAATACATGAAGACATCGTCCCAAGAGGACTCATGCACTGGTGCAGCCAATGCCTGTTGGAACTTCTCCCTGATTTTGGGGAGTTTCTGAGGGGGCAAAGAAACTGTGGCCATCTGAGTATTGTATTGGGCTCCTAGGTAGACCATATTCTGTGTAGGCTCCAGCTAGCTCTGGTAATGCCTGTTCCTCAACGCAAATCTTAGGAACTGCTGGTGTGACTGAAGGATCGGGACATGCTGGTAGGCATATTGCAAGTCCACTGAAATCCTCCAGTCTCCTGGTTGAATAACCTGGATTATGATATGGAGAGTTTCCATCTTGAGTCTATGCGGATAAATTGATTCAGCCTCTTGAGGTAATTCTGGAGGCTGCCGTTTGAACAGCCAATAATGGCCTTGAGCCACTGTGAACTGAATCTGCCATTTTTTGGCAGTGGTCTTGCCAGAACTGGGTCACATTGAGCCACCTGGCTCCAACTGCTTCCTGGGCAGGCCTGGCGTTAAATGGGCTTATGGGTGTCTTGGGGAGCCGCAGGGGTCTTAGCTCTCTGCGATCTTACGAAGGTTGACTGTGTACCCCTCCAAAGCCTTCTGAAGTCCTTGGATGGGCGAAAGCCCAGTACCTGTTTGGCGCTCCTCTGGATGGTTTCCCCTTCTGGCATCTGGACCTTCGATCTTGAGACCTGATTTTCCTCCTGTAACCCTGTAGATGGCAGTCTCCAGTTTTTTGGCCAAACAGCATCTTCCCATCAAAAAGCAGTTTACAGCAATTCTGTTTTGAGGATGGGTCAGCCGTCATGATGTCTATAGCTGGCTCACCTGTGAAATCCGCCAAGAGTTTTATCCCATCAAGAGCCTTGATGATTTTTTTTTTTTGGCAGCTGGTTTTTGATCTCATACTCCAAGTTCTGCACCCACAATCGCATAGCATTTGCTATGGATGTTAAAGCAACAGCGGGTTTACAAGCACCACGGGCCACGAGGTAAAACTTTAAAGCGGAGGTCCACCCTAAAGTGGACCTTCCGCTCATTGGAACCCTCCCCCCCTCCGGCGCCACAATTGGCACCTTTCGGGGGGAGGGGGGTGCAGGTACCTGTACAGTACAGGTATCTGCACCCACTTCCGGCGTAGATTCTGCAGAAGATACCCCCCTTTCCGCAGAATCTACGCCCCGCTGCCTGCTGGGAAACACATGGATCCCAGCGACAGCGGGGACCATCCTTATTGCGCAGCGCGACTTGCGCATGCGCAGTAGGGAACCGGGAAATGACTTCCTGATTCCCATACCCAAGATGGCGACGGCAGCACCTGAGAGACGATCGAGAGATCGGCTTCGGGTGCCGACATCGCGGGCGCGCTGGGCGGGTAAGTGTCATTATTTTAAAAGTCAGCAGCTGCAGTATTTGTAGCTGCTGGCTTTTAAAAAAAAAAAAACGGCGGACTCCCGCTTTAAGTCCATGTCAATGCATCAATCAAGGATATTGTGAAAGGAGGAAGAGTCTTCCATCGGAAGTGTCACATTCTTTGGCAGTCTAATGACTGCTGCATCCACCGTTGGTGGGTTAGATAAAGGAGTTGCATCCTCCTCCGTTAGTGCATACAACTTCTGAAACCTATTGGTTGAGGAGGATTCTCTCTCCCCTTTTCCCATTCCTCCTGAAACAGGCCTTTTATTTCTGTCATAAGAGGAAAGGTAGCTACCTGTTTCTTTAGGTTCCTCCTATGGAACCCAAAGGCTTGTTCACACTTACTAGCAGGCCCTGCTATTCCACTGAAAAGCAACCTGTGCTTAGGTCACTTTTCAGAGGCATTTGATATTATCACATAGAGGGGACAAGTGTTCCTGCTATGCAATTTTCAAATTGTAATTCGCATGGCGGCTGTCCTATGTGTGTAAAAGAAGCCCCTGCTTCTATTTAGGGGGCGACCAGCTTCACACAATGTTTTTAAAGGTGCATTCTTCCATGTGACAATCACAGCATTTGGGATGCCCTGAAATGATAAAGGGACCAAATGCATGTTGTGCAGCGATTGCCACACAATTTAAAATCAGATTGTATGGTGTGTGATAATAGGTTTTCTCCTTCTTTGAAGGAGGATCCGGATCCTCCCATTCCAGTGCAGCTTTTACTGCCTTAATTAATGGTGGTATTAGTGCAAAATCAAAGCCTGAATCTTCAGGATCCTCCGTCGAGGAGGAGGAGGCGATATTTTCTTCCTCTGCCTGGAATGTTGGCTGTAATACTGGGTCTGGGGAATCAGCCTGCCTAATCTGCTGGGCTGGAGTCACCCCCGAAATGCCTGGTACCCCTCTAGTTAGAGAGGCATAAATGGCTTGGTTTAGACCTGGTGCAGGGCCCACACTGTTTGTCCGCTTCTGTCCCTGGTTGCCCGAGACGACCAGAAAATCCTGCCAGGAAGTTGGGGACTACTATCTTGAGCAAGGTTGACACCTGCTGACTTTCATACTCCTGGTCTCTGGCAAGCTGCCTGAAGCAGTTGCTGCAAAATAGCTTTCCAGGCACAGGGCTATCTCCACATGAACAACATTTGTCTTTCGGGTGCTGAGCCCTCGGAGGAGAAGCTGTGTGCATTCTCTTAAGCTTACATTTGCGCCCTTTGTACTGGGGTCTGCCAGGACTGGAGGAGTCACTTTCTGCCCTGGAAAATTTGTCTCTGATTAGAGAACACCTCAACCCCAAAAGACCACCAGAAGGGGTCCCCCACCTTGTTGGTTCGTTTAGCAGCCTAAGATTTGGGACTGCATACTGGGAAAGGCTGAACCCAGATGGACTCCGATGTAGTCGGGCAGGTAAGAGCGTTATCCTGAGTATAACGGTCTGTAGGTGTTGATCTTTTGAGGACAAAAAGGAGAAAATGGGGGCAGTAGCTCTCAGTCAGACTTTTATAGAGCTAAACAGGTCCTGTGGGTAGATATAGGGGCAGAGCTATAGCATATGTATGCTGCCATGTTTGGCATCAGAAAAGAGTATTTACCTTCCTTTGTAAAGATCTATTTTTATTTCCTGTTGTGTGTCAAGACAAGATGTAAAGGAGATCTCCCTAATGGGACACAGAAAGAAAAACTGACAAGTTTCACCATTCTCTATAGTATTCGAATCAAAAATTGCTTAAAGTAGAACTATAGGCAATTTTTTCTTCACTTTTGATAGAGCAAGGGAAAGTTATAATCCCTATCAGATTTATTTTTGCCATCTGTGTCCCATTTTGGAGATCTCCTTTCACTTCCTGTCCCATATTCAAACAGGAAGTGAGAGGAAATCCCTGCCAATTAAGGGAATTTCTTATGGACCCCCAGCTCACCACAACTAGTGCCCCCATTGGATGATTTCCCCACTTACTTTTTTGGGGAAATTCCAAAATTTGTGATTTTCTTTTACTTTCACTTTCAATGATAATGGTAAACAGGAAAAATAGACAGGGTGTATCTCCAAAACAAAGGAATTAACAGCAATAAAAATGACAAGTGTTCTAATCCATTCCCACTCTATCCCAAGCTTAAAAAAAAAAAAAGTTTTGGCTTTAGTTGTACTTTAAGATATAGGCTGAATTTCAGGGTTTCATAAAAGAAAAAAAATAACAGGTCCGTCCCTGCGCAGTGTGCAGAGACAAACCTGTCATCTTTTTTTTCCCTCAAAGCACCTTGTCCCCATGTTGATGAGGACTAGGGCCTCATCCCCCCAACCCTGGCTGGTGGTTGTGGGTGTCTGCGGGCGGGGGGCTTATCGGAATCTGGAAGCCCCCTTTAACAAGGGGACCCCCAGATCTTGGTCTCCCCCCCCCCGTGTGAAATGGTAAGGGGGTACAAAATTACCCCTACCATTTCACCAAAAAAGTGACAAAAGTGTTAAAAATGACAAGAGACAGTTTTTGACAATTCCTTTATTAAAGTCTTCTTCTTTCCATCTTCTTCTTTCCATCTTCTTCTGGTCTTCTTCCTTCTACTTTCCGTCATCCTTCGGTTTCTTTCTCCATCTTCTTCTTCCTCCATTTTCTTCTTTCTCCGATCCTCTGCTTCTTTCTCCAGTGTTCTCGTCTGGCGTCTTCCTCCACGGTGTCTCTTCTTCCTCGCTTCGTTCTCGGGCCGCTCCACGCAATGGGAGGCTCCCGCTGTGTGACGCTTCTCTTCTTCTGACAGTTTTTATATAACAGAGGGCGGGGCCACCCGGTGACCCTGCCCCCCTCTGACGCAGGATTCCGTTATATAAGTGTCAGAAGAAGAGAAGCGTCACACAGCGGGAGCCTCCTATTGCGCAGAGCAGCCTGAGAAGGAAGCGAGGAAGAAGGGACACCGTGGAGGAAGATGCCGGACGAGAACACCGGAGCAAGAAGCAGAGGATTGAAGGAAGAAGAAGATGGAGGAAGAAGAAGATGGAGGAAGAAACCGATGGAGGATGAAGAAAGGAAGAAGGAAGAAGACCAGAAGAAAGAAGATGAAAGAAGACTTTAATAAAGGTATTGTCAAAAACTGTCTGTTGTCATTTAACACTTTTGTCACTTTTTTGGTGAAATGGTAGGGGTACTTACCATTTCACACAGGGAGGGAGACCAGGATCTGGGGGTCCACCTGCAGACCCCCACAACCACCGGCCAGGGTTGTCGGGATGAGGCCCTTGTCCTCATCAACATGGCGACAAGGTGCTTTGGGGGGTACCCCAAAGCACCCTCCCAATGTTGAGGACATGTGGCCTGGTAGGACCCCCACACCATTTTTTTTTGGCGCGGGGGTCAGCAGGATGGCAGGATTGACTTAAAATCCACGCCAGACCTGAAGGGCCTGGTATGCATTTTGAGGGGGACTCCCACGCCATATTTTTTTTGGCGCAGGGTTCCCCTTAATATCCATACCAGACCTAAGGGCCTGGCATGCTCTTGGAGGGGAACCCATGCCGTTTTTTTTTATTAAAGTCGCCTGGCCTGGGGGCGACTTAAAGTCGTGTTGTAAGTCACCCCAAGTCGTGTTGTAATACGCCCCAAGTTGTGTTGTAAGTCGCCCCAAGCCTGCGCTGTGATTCATACTCAAGTCGTGTCCAAGTTGCCTCCCAAAGTCGCTCTTGAAGTCGTGTTGCCCCTGTGTGAATAGACTGTTAATGATACAGCGTGCGCTATTATCAATGGGAGATTATTACTGCGTGCGCCGGAATATTATCTGTTGTACTTATGCGTGCGCCGCTTCATACGCTCACTTAATAATTTATCTGGCACACAAATTGAGGTATGAACCGGCGCAGCGCATTCATCTTAGTAAATCAGCCCCTATGTATGGAGAAAAAGAGACACAGCACACCAACATCAAAACCTCATCCCAACTGTGAAGTATGATGGTGCGGGCATCATGGTTTGGGGCTGCTTTGCTGCGTCAGGGCCTGGATGGATTGCTATTATTGAAGGAAAAATGAATTCCCAATTTTATCAAGACGTTTTGCAGGAAAACTTAAGGCCATCTGTCCACCAGCTGAGGCTCAACAGAAGATGGGTGTTGCAACAGGACAACGACCCAAAGCATAGAAGTAAATCAACAACAGAATGGCTTAAACAGAAGAAAATATGCCTTCTGGAGTGGCCCTGTCAGAGTCCTGACCTCGACCCGATTGAGATGCTGTGGCATGACCTCAAGAAAGTGATTCACACCAGACATTCCAAGAATATTGCTGAACTGAAACAAAATTACTCCTGACCGTTGTGTACGTCTGATCTGCAGTTACAGGAAACGTTTGGTTGAAGTTATTGCTGCCAATGGAGGTTCAACCAGTTATTAAATCCAAGGGTTCACATACTTTTTTCCACCTGCACTGGGAATGTTTACATGGTGTGTTCAATAAAAACATGGTAACATTTAATTCTTTGTGTGTTATTAGTTTAAGCAGACTGTGATTGTCTATTGTTGTGACTTATTTGTGCAGAAATCCATATCATTCCAACAGGGTTCACATACTTTTTATTGCAACTGTATTTGAAAAATATCCATACCTGAAATTCATCTTTAAATGGTTTTTCTTTTATAATTGCATGGTTTTCTGTCTAAACTTGTTGAAGATCAAAAGCAACCACAAAGAGGAACCATACCTCCCAACCGTTCTGGATTCCCTGGGACTGTCCCGAGAGTTGATGCAAGTCCCAGTGTCCGAGTGAATGAAGTATTTTTCCCGGAGTGGAGTCCAGTGACTCCAGTGGCTTGCCCGTGAGTATGCAATAGTGCAGACACCAGTAGCACCTGCCCTGCGGCTTGTGCAGGGTACCTGGGATCCTCCACGCCTCAAGCATAGCTGTGTAAATGTGACAGCAGCCGGCGGTGAGAGATGCCAGCTGCCTCACACATACACAGTGCACAGCAATTTGTGGCTGAACCCGCCTCCTCCTTGGCTGTGATGCTTTCCTGCACACAGACAGGAGATGAAGGTGGGGAGGAGTCATGGCAGGGGCAGACTGGACCTGCTGTTCTAAAGCCTGAAAAAGGCAGCAGACACGCCCCCCAGGCACCTGTGCAGTTCTGGACAGGCTGTTGTCCCCTAGCAACCTGTTGGGCTCACTCGACTGGTCAGCTCTCTTGCTCTCTTCTCTCTCACCTCCTTGTGTATAACGGTACACCCCCCACTGATTATTGGACTCAAGAATGGAGATGGAGCCACCTGCTGTCAGCCTGGATGGGGGAGTGCCATGTGACTGGGGGACAGTCATTGGGGAATGTACAGAGTAAAGGGGGAAAGATTGGGGAGGTGTAAGAGTAAAGAGGGAATAGACTAGGGGGTTGTAAGGGTAAAGGGGGGATAGACTGGGGGGTTGAAAGGAGGAGGAATGGGGAGATTTGTGCTAGGAGGTGGCACGGGGATTTTGGTTAAGAGGGGGAATGGGGGGGTTGTGCTAGGAGGAGATGGGGGATTTTGGTTAAGAAGAGGAATAGTGTGGAATTTGACCACCTGTACCCTGCCCTATTGACTCCTGTCCTCCATTCTGCTGACCCCTGTACCCTGCCCTACTGACCCCCTGTCTGCCATCCTGCTGACCCCTGTACCCTGCCCTACTGACTTCCGTTCTTCCATTCTACTGACCCCTGTACCCTGCCCTAGTGACCCCCTGTCTTCCGTCCTGTACACTGTCTTATTGACTCCCTATCCTCCATCCTACTGACCCCCTGTTCTCCATCCTGCTGAGTTTTTTACACTGCCCTACTGACCCTCTATCCTCTGTCCTGCTGATACCTGTCCTCTGCCCTTGTGACCCCTATTCTCTGCAATACTGACCCTTTGGCTCTGTCCTGCTGACCCTCGTACACTGCTCTCCACCCAGCTGACCCAGCTGACCCCTATCCTGGTTTTGTTTAACCACACTCCTTAGGCCTC
The DNA here is from genome assembly GCF_037356315.1 of Lithobates pipiens. Lineage (NCBI taxonomy): Eukaryota > Metazoa > Chordata > Amphibia > Anura > Ranidae > Lithobates > Lithobates pipiens. Next base: position 74,002,668 of record NW_027507758.1, read on the forward strand.
TCTCATTGTTAAGAGTTTGGCCACATTCACATTTTGCAAATATTGCAAATCACTTCCTTCCTTTAAAGTGGTAAAGTGGTTGTAAACCCCCATGGTTTTTCACCTCAATGCATTCTATGTATTGGGATGTAAAAACCCCCTGTAGTGCTTCTGCCCCCCCCCCCCCTCCGAGCCCCTGTTTTACTTACCTGTAACCTCTTTTTCTCGCACCGGGGATGAACACACCAGCGAAAGCCAGGGTCTCCGGTCCTGATTGGATGGATTGATAGCAGCGCAGCCATTGGCTCCCACTGCTGTTAATCAAATCCAATAACGCAGGGGTGCCGGGATGGGCAGAGTCCTGCTTTCTGTGTCAATAGATGCAGAAGTAAGACTCTGAAGCATGCTGCACAGGAGCCCCAAAGCTCTGATGGGAAACTCGAGAAGAGGAGGAGCTACTAGCACCACTGAGGGGCCCCAGAAGACCAACTGCACAGAGGAGGTAAGTATGACATGTTTATTATTTATTTTATTTATTTTTTTAAACTGAAGATTTACAACCCCTTTAAGTGTCTCTCATTCTGAAGTTCAAAAGCTGGGAGGTATGAGGAACTCAAAAATAAATATATGCACATTGAGCTTGCAATTAGAGATAAAGGGCCACCACCATTTTTTCACAGAAATAACGCTTCATTTTGTTAAATACTTCTGGGTTATTAGATGTCACAGCTTGTGGTATGCAGTAAATGGCGGACAAGGCAATGACTTTAATAATGGAGCCACAAGTCCTTATTCTTGACATTGACAACATAACTGTTTTCACAAAAGAGTTGTAGATTATATTAAATGCTAACAGAGAATGCTATGGGAATAGTAGGTGGCCATGAGTTGACCATTCAAAACAGCTATGGGATGGCTTGTGATGCGGCCCCATAGTTGCCTGGCTCCATTTATTCAGTGTAGGAAAATTTGTGTATAGAAATTAGGATTCTAAGTTATTAGCCAACCAGGAATTGATATAGTCTTGTCAGGGGTGACAGAAGATCATCTTGGCAAGATTGTGTTCAGCAAAAAAAGGCCCGATGGAGGATTAAATCCAATTAAAAAAATGTTTTGGATGTTGCTTTACTTTTATTATATATCTGGAAAAGGATAGAAATATACCATATACTGTTTGTATCGACGTATAACACGCACTTTTCTCCCCTTAAAATCAGGGAAAAATTGCGGGTGCGTGTTATACGCTGATCCTCCGTGATTTCTGAGAGATTATGAGCCTCTGGGAGGCTTTCAGCCGCCTTCGGCTCTTCTCGCGGCTTTCTGCCGCGTTTGGCCATTCTCGGCAGCTTTTGGCCATTTTCGGAAAACCGCCGAGAATGCCCGAGAGCGGCCGAAAGCTGCCGAGAGCGGCCGAACGCGGCAGAAAGGCGCGAGAAGAGCCAAAGGCGGCCGCAAGCCACGACAAGAGCCGAAGGACTACCGGGCGCCGCTGAGATACACAGGACATCTCAGCGGCGCCATTTTTAAAAATAAAATCTGCAATTAACACAAGGGGACAACGATGCACAAGGCTGCAATGATAGACAGGCTGCAATGATGGACAGGCTACATGACAAGGCTGCAATGATGGACAGGCTGCAGGACAAGGCTGCAAATGACACTGATAAGGCTTCAGATGGACACTGATAAGGCAGCATTGATGGGCATTTAAATGTAAGTTTTTTTTTCTTTAAATTTCCCTCCTAAAAGTTTTTTTCCTTAAAATTCCTTCCTAAACTTGGGGTGCGTGTTATATGCCGGCGAGTGTTATACGCCGATAAATACTGTACTTTTTTACTTGCGTTGTCTGCTTCTGTCATCTGTCAATCAAATCTGGCGAGATATATGTAAGCTGGAAGTCACCTCAGGTTGATGACTTATTGGTACAAGGATATTACATGACCAACCCAAAAGAAGACTGGCTTAACTAGATATTGATTCTGCAGTTACTATCAGCTGGCCTTTCACCATTCAAAATCCAGATGTAAGGAGTTAAATGCTCATATAACCTTGTGGACGTCATAAAGCAAAGGGGAGGACTATGGCAGGTCTGAGCATTTGGCTCAAGAGATGAAGCATGTTGCCCTCCCCACTTGACCCTGTCTCTTCGGTTCCCAAGCTACTCCCCTTTAGAGATAACAGGAAGGAACACTGGAAGAGCAACCAGGGTTGGTGTGTGGGTGAGGTAAGGTTCTAGAACACTTTATGAGAAGGATTCTTAGGAGGTGTTTTGTTTGCATACAAAGGGTTCTTAGGAGGTGTTGTGTCTGCCAAACGGTGAGGCCTTTATGAGAATTTTTTTTACACTATCTCTTTCTAAACATAAAGGGCAGACTAACGACTGAGTCACTTCAATTCAGATAATGCCCTATTTCAGCTAATACTTGGGTACCTAATGAATCCTTTTGGGCTGTTAGGATCCCTAGTGATCTACATGAGTACTCATTCCAACCAACCAAGTCATCTCGCTGTAAATTATAACAGAAAAACTGTTATAAAAACTCTGTGAACCTTCTGTTCACTCCAAATTAATTTCCCAAATATTTCTGGTCCCAGCCTTTTAGCACAAAATGGCCTGTTTTATGTATCGCATTAAGCCCTCGCTCGTCATCAAAGCCCTCCGTCACATCGAAGTACAAAGACGATATCGACAGATGAAGCTGCACAGCTGTGCTGCAGTGTAAACTAACATACTCTAAAAATCAACAATAAATTAACCCTGTAAACCTTTCCGGGCCTCCCCGACAATAAAGGGCCTCAGTGTTTACTGTCAAATGACAAGACCTTGGTGTTTCCACTGAGGATTTACATTGAGGTTGCCACGCATTGACAACATATTTCTTCTCAGCTCCAAATTATGTTTTCAGAACTTTGATCTACGTGCCAAACAACGCGGACTGAAAAAGACAGCATCGAGAATGAACTGCCTGCGAACTGTGTGCCTTATATATGACATGGCAAGAGACCAAGATGTCCGTTCAATAGCAACCTAATTTCTTGTGCACATGTACACGCATATATAACTTTAAATAGGCCCTAAAAGTTAATAAAGAACATTTAGTTACATCATAAAGCCTCATAACCATTGAAATTTAAGAAAAATTAAGACATCTGGCAAAGTTGAGCCACACTTGAATGTAAATACATTACTAACGTACTTATGACCTATTACTTGTACTCAAAACAATAATTCTTTAGGGTATTTTTCTTTGATTGCTTCACACAGGACGGTTTTTATGGACCCTTAGGGTTTTGCTTTTTTTTTACTTTTTTATTTTATTTCAATGGCAGCGGTTGTAACTTATCATTTCAGAGGTTAAATATTCTTCTACTGAAAACTGAACCTGGAACTAAAATAAAGCTTTCCTCCTTTTTTGAGCCTCAAAGTACATTAGTCAGTTTTTCATTATGAACTTTGGAGTTTTTATAGGCTTTGAAGGTGTAATTATGATAAAAATGTATGAGTTGGTAATGAGGAACTCAGCAAATAAAATGCAGAGGGGGAAATATATAAAAACAATTTTCCAGTGATTTCAACAACTTTCCAGTTTTCAAAATCACCCAGACAGATCAAGGAGACCTACCATTAATACTTTTACGTAATTTCATGGTGTTGAAAAAAAACTGTTGGTAGTAGTTTGTATGTATCTGTTCAGTTAAACGGAAGGGAAGTTAGCATGTTCAGGGCAAACTGACAGGTTCTCTTTAAAGCTCAACCCCCCTCCACCCCAATACTTAACCTGTGCAACCTTGCCTGTTTGTCTGAGCCCTGGATCTTATCTCTGTGTTAGTTCCATAAGGGTCTATGTCAGAACTTGCACAGAATGTTTCAGCTTGGCAATTGCTCACTAAGGCTGCTTTCACACTGGGGCGGTATTCAGGCGTTACAGCGCTAAAAATAGCGCTTGTGTAGCGCCTGAAAAAAACCGGCCCCTTTCCCTCCAGTGTGAAAGCCGGAGGGCTTTCACACTGGAGCGATGCGCTTGCAGGACGGTGAAAAAAGTCCTGCTAGCCGCATCTTTGGAGCGGTGAAGGAGCGGTGTATTCACCGCTCCTATACCGCTCCTACCCATTGAAATCAATGGGACACCGCGGCAAAACCACCCCGCTAGCGCCCGCAGACCGCCGCTAAAACGACGGTAAAGCGCTGCTAAAAATAGCGGCACTTTACCGCCGACGCCGCTCCCGTCCCAGTGTGAAAGCAGCCTAAGGCTTGATCACCAATGAGGAGAAGGTTACATGCCCCCCATACCTGGCAAAACCAGGCTCAGATACAGTTAAGTTCCGCTTTAAGTAAGCTGAAGGTAATTCATACCTAAAGCAGAAACTTTTTTTAGATTTAATTAGGATGGGCAGGTGTTGAGATCCATATTGGGTTCTTGCTAGTGACCATTGTCACTGATACAGAAAATGATGGGAATTCCAGAATTTCAGAGTTGTCACTCTTACAGGAGGGGAGGAGAAATCTTCAAGTTGGGACATCTGTTCTAGTGACAACTGTCTAAGATATTATTTACAAAGCAACTTCACCCATGGTTGTTAGAAATTCAAAGTCAGCAACAAAATATGAATAAATATAGTACTCCCACGCTGTCCAATAATTACAAACTAGGGGTACACTGCAGCAGACACCTGATTAGCTGATCTTTAAATTAGATATGAATAACTACATTAAAGTGCTGGAACAAAATAAAGAAAAGCACATACAGTGCCTTGCAAAAATATTCACCCCCCCCCCCCCCCCCCTTGGCTTTTTACCTATTCTGTTACATTACAGCCTTTAGTTCAATGTTTTTCTTATCTAAATTATATGTGATGGATCAGAAAACAATAGTTTAATTTGGTGAAGTAAAATTAGTAAAAAAAATATAAAAGCTATTTTTCAGAAATGAAAAACTGATAATTGGCATATGCATATATATTCACCCCCTTTGTTATGAAGCCCATAAAAAGCTCTGGTGCAACCAATTACTTTCACAAGTCACATAATTAGTGAAATGATGTCCACCTGTGTGCAATCTGAGTGTCACATGATCTGTCATTACATATACACACCTTTTTTGAAAGGGCCCAGAGGCTGCAACACCTAAGCAAGAGGCACCACTAACCAAACCATGAACACCAAGGAACTCTCCAAACAAGTAAGGGACAATGTTGTTTAGAAGTACAAGTCAGCGACTGGCTCTAGCTCTGGTCTGATGGGGCGGATGTGAGAGAGGTGAGGGGAGGGGCCTGACTGCGGCGTCCTCGTGGGAGATGGTGGAGGCCCCGAGGAGTGAGCCGGAGGTGAGCACAGTGAGAGGGTGCTCTGTCCCGGCGTGAGGAACGAACAGCCGCGCTGACTTTCAGCTCCGTCCCCCCCCCCTCGAGCATCGACTACGGCGAGTAACAGAACAGTGGCGGTTCTGCCCGAACAACCTCCCGCTTTGGTGCGAGCAGGGCGGGAGCGCGTGAGGAGAGTAGCGGCACGAGCGGTAAGATCGGGGAACAGGACCAAGGCAGACGGGAGGTAGGACTCTCTCTTGGAGGCAGCGGTGCCCATACCGGAACCCCAGCGAACCCTCAACGATCCACGGTCTCTTCTGTGAGGACACAGAGGAGGGGAATATAAGGTCAGATCGTTCCTTTTGGCTTATATCTCAGATGTGATTGAACGTGTTAGTAGATAAACGCAATATCAGACGGACAGTGTTACGGTATAAGAGAAGTGATATTGCTGAAGCCTGTAAGGGAAGAAGTGGCAATCCGGGTAATGTAGATCCCGTTCCCAGGAAACGGAGGGGTAAACACATGAGGGTCTGGCTCTTTGCACCTGTTTGAAACTTCGCTTTGTGTGCATGTCCTAACTGTGTTTAATGGCCCCAGCATCCTCCCCTCTCTCCCTCTTTGTTCCTACGGTTTGCAGAAGTGAATTAAAGGGACGGTATCATATTATACAGTTCATTTCCAATTGAGAGCTATAATAATTATGGTAGACAAAGTCTGCAAATCCGAAGCTTAGCAGTGAAATTACAAGAGCAGGTCCCAGAGTAGGAACCGTTAGAACAAGAAAAAACATACAGAACTGGAAAAGAGAAGGAGTTACCGAGTTGCAAAACAAAGTTGGGACTCAGGAACCCGGGCTTAAAGTACACTGGGCTGAGGTCTTTTTAACCCTTTCCCCCGATATGGTGGCCTAATTATACAGCAAAGGTGGAATAAAAGTAATTAAAAGGACAGTGCCTGTATTTAGGTAAGCTACCCTAACTACGATCTTGGAAGTTTAAAACTAGAGGTAGCGTGGTAACAGTACAAGAGAAACCCCTAATAAGAGAACCTCTGGGAAGGTGGTCCATGGGAAATCCTGGGGAAAAGAAAGACAAAGGAGAACATGAAGGGGAAAAACACGAGAACGAACGAGCCCAAAAACTCAAGGGAGAGTTTGAACTCCAGTTCAATTCAAAAATATCTAAAAGAAACAAGTCAAAAAAGCCCGGGTCTTGAGGGAAACCAAAGAGGGGGGAGAGAGCGGAGGAAGGAAGTTGGAAAACCGGAGGGGGCAAGGGGAGACTCTTCGGGAGAAGAGGTGGATCAGGAGAGTGGACGAAGGCGAGAAGGGATCCCCTCTCAGATACCCACAAAGGGGGAAATGCAGGAAATGTTCCTAAAATTTGAAAATATAATTAAAGCTGAGATCCTAACTGTAAGGAAGGACATGGGGCACTTATTGAAGCGAGTAGAAGAAATGGAGGATCAAACAGGAAGACAGGCCAGGGAAATATTGGAATTAAAAATACAAGTAAAGAAATCGCAGGAAGCGCATAGAGAGACCCGATACAAGATGGAGGAACAGGAAAATCAAAGCCGAAGACAAAACCAAAAAAGGGGGGGGAAATGTTCCTGGGGGGGTACTAAGGTATACCAAAAGGTGCAGAGTAAATGTTCCCAGAGAAGGATTGGATGGCGGAGATAAAATTCGTGTCATTCAATGTTAAGGGCCTGAACTCGCCAGACAAGAGATTTAAGCTTTTAAAGAACTTCAACAATATAAAGCAGAAATAATTTTTCTACAAGAGACGCACTTAACACAAGACACAAACGTGAAATTGCACTCCGTGAATTATCCAACCTGGATTTATGGAGATTCACCAATTAGAAGGGCTAAGGGAGTGGCTATTGGGTTCGAGAAGGGCATTAAATATGAGGTGTGCGATAGGCTGACCGACCCAGAGGGGCGATATCTATTTTTGAATGGGAAAATAGGAGATAGAAAGATCACCCTAGCTAACATATACTGCCCAAATAAAAACCCAGAGAGATATATGATACAAATATTGGGGAGACTAGCGGAGTTTAAGAAAGGAGCGGTAATAGTGGCAGGGGACCTTAATTTTTGTTTGGATCCAGCAGCTGATAGTACGTCCGGTGCAAGGGGGAAGAATATGAGAAATATAAAAAAAGTAAAACTTCAGTTGAGGCGTAGTCAACTGATAGATGTATGGAGGATACAGCATGAAAAAACAAAAGATTATATGTTTTTTTCCCCAGTGCACGGGACCTATACCAGGCTGGACTATATCTTGGTCGAACATAGGCTACTGGAGTTGGTCTCGGAAACGAAAATAGAAATAGCAACTTTCTCAGATCACTCCCCAGTAGCAATGAAGTTGAGGATACCCGGGACACAGAGACGCCCCTTTACTTGGAGGTTAAATGAGGAGCTCCTTTGGGATAAGAAAACGGCGGAAATCATACAGAAAGAGATAGAATTTTATTTTAGGACAAATAGTACAGAGGAGGTGTCGGGTGCTGCCCTATGGGAGGGCCATAAGGCTTATGTCAGGGGTGTCCTCATATCTATAGGGACCAGGAAAAAAAAGGAAAGAAAAGAAGAAAAGGAGAAGTTAAGGAGAGAGGTCCATAGTCTGGAACAGAAGCATAAAAAGCAAGGGGGCCAACAACAAGAGACCTTTCATCGACTGATCAATAAGAGAGAGGAACTTAAAGATATTTATGAGGAAGAAACTAGAAGGGCATTTTTTGGTAGAGCCAGAGAAATGTACTATGGGGAAAATAAAATAGGAAAAAATCTAGCGAGACAAGTGAAAAGTAAAAAAGGGGTCAACTTCATCGACAAAATAAAGGATAAGAATGGTAAAATGGTATACACTTCTGGGGAAATAGCAGAAGTATTCAAACAATATTACGAAGCCTTGTACAATGTGGAAAAGAGAGGGGAACAGGGAAAAGGGCAAAAGGAGAAAATGAAAGAATTTATTTGTAAAGCCAAAATGCCCCGCCTGACAGACGGGGAGAGGGAGGACATGGAGAGTCCCATTACTGAAGAAGAAATCTATAAGGCCTTAAAAGAGACAGCCTCAGGGAAAAGCCCGGGCCCAGATGGGTTTGCAATCTCGTACTATAAAAAATTTAAGGAACTTTTAGTCCCCCATTTATGCAAATATATCAACGGATTAGGCACTGAATATGATATGGGGAGGGAAACACTGCGGGCCGCGATCACTTTAATCCCGAAAGAGGAGAAAGACCAGACACTTTGTGGTAATTATAGGCCGTTCACGCTGCTAAATACAGACGTAAAATTATATGCTAAAGTAATAGCAGCAAGATTAAAAAGAAATATGACAAAACTGGTACATCCGGACCAAGTCGGGTTTGTCCCTGAGAGAGAGGGCAGGGACAACGGAATAAGGGCCTTGCTCCTCATCCAAGCTTTAAAAGACAGTGGGTCCCCAGGTCTATTCCTGTCAATCGATGCTGAAAAAGCATTTGACAGGGTAGACTGGGGACTCATGCTAGAAACACTAGAAGAGATGGGGGTGGGCCCGAGGATGTTATATTGGAGCAAGGCATTATATAAGAACCCACAAGCGACGGTTAAGGTCAATGGAGAATCTTCTACCCTGCTGCAAATGAGCAACGGGACCAGACAGGGGTGTCCATTGTCGCCCCTACTGTTTGTGATTTCCCTTGAACCTTTGCTGGCTGCAATTCGTAATAACCCAGACATCACAGGGATTAGAATAGGGGAAGAGGAACACAAATTAGCCGCTTATGCGGATGATGTGCTCTTCTTCATTACAAACCCCAGGATTACGATCCCGAATCTGTTAAAGATAATGGAAGAGTTCGGACAAATTTCTAACCTAAAAATTAACCTTGGAAAATCAGAAGTTTTAAACATAAATATCTGCAAACAAGAAGAGGAGAGATTATGTGCGCAATTCTTTTTTCCCTGGCGTAAAGAAATTAAATATCTGGGGGTCCTCCTGTCGAACAACTTAAGAAAACTATACCTAAAAAACTATATCCCTTTATTAGAGGAAATTAAGAGTGAAATAAATAAAATCTCAGCTAGCCCTCTTTCGTGGTTAGGTCGGATAAACGTGGTAAAAATGATCTTAGTCCCGAAGATAATATATACATTTCAAATGATGCCCATCGCACTCCCTGCGACTTATTTTTCAGTTGTAAGGAAGATAATATCGAAGTTTATATGGCAAAATAAAAAACCGAGAATCTCGTACGCGGTACTAAGGAGAGGGAAAGACCAAGGGGGAGTGGCAGCCCCGGACATAAAAAGATATTATAATGCAGTAGTTTTGTCACGGGTGGTAGAGTGGGCGAAAGAGGTAAATGATAAAAGATGGGTAGGTATTGAAAACACGCTTTCACAAACACATTTAGGAAGAATAATTTGGAATCCGCCACAATTTAGGACACTGGGCTTAAACACCCACAAGATTACACGACAAGTTTTTAAACTATTAGCTATCTGTCTGTGAAGTCAATAGTAATAATTATTGCAAGGTTAACTTTCTATTTGTGTTTCTTTTATTTTCCCTTGTTTTACTAACTTTCTATTATGTACATCTTTGCACCTGATAAGCATCTTCTGGTACATACGGTCCAGGCTGTATACCTTAATCACCTTTTTAAAAAAAAAAAAGCTCCTTGTTGGGCCTGGTCCGCTGCTGTGCCAGCAACATTTGTATGATGTGTATATCTATTATGCTTTCCATTGATGCTGTCATGTACATGTGTCTGTTGATCTACTTATGTTTCTTTTACCACCAATAAAAACGTTTGTAATAAAAAAAGTTTTTAAACTATGGGACCAATTACACACGCAAAAAAAATGGGGGTATAACTCACCGTTGATATTTTTGAAAGATAACGACTATTTCCCACCAGGACAACGAGAAATAGGGGGAAACTGGATATTAAAAGATAATGCACAATTAAAAGATATCTTAGTAGAAGATAACTTAACCACTTCAGGACCGCCGTATTGCCAATGTACGTCAGCACAATGGCACAGGCAGGCACAATCACGTACATCTACGTGATTGCCTTCCAGCGGGTGGGGGGTCCGATCGGACCCCCTCCCGCTGGTTACGGCGGTCCGATTCGGTCCAGGAGCGCTCCGTGATGAGGGGATGGCCGTTGGTTTTCGGCCACCCCCTCTGGATCGCTCCTGGCCAATGAGAAGCTTCCTCCCCTGTGTATTGTTTACACAGGAAGGAGGAAGTGATGTCATTCTCCTCGGGGCGGTCTTTTTGACCGGACTACGAGGAGAAGAGTAAAAGTAAGTGTGCACCAACACTACACTGACATGTAGGTACACACAGGCACACAAACCCCCCCCCCGATCCCCCCCCCGATCGCCCCCCGATCCCCCCCCCGCCCCCCCTCCCCCCCCAGTCACAGTGTCACTGATTGCATTGATCATTTCTTTACTGATCAATGCATTCAGTGTCAGTTGTGACAGTAAAAACTGTCAGGACAGTTAGTGTTAGGTCCAGGGTAGCCCCCTATCACCCCCCAATAAAGATTTAACCCCCTGATTGCCCCTAGAGTTAACCCTTTCACCCCCTTTTGCCAGTGTCACTAAGCGATCATTTTTCTGATCGCTGCATGTGTCGCTAGGTAGCTAGTTATTTTTTTAGGTTCACCGCCAGGTTTTTATATCGCTAGGTACCCCGATATACTACCCAATAATGGGTTTAACCCCCTGATTGCCGCTAGTTAACCCTTTCACCCCCTTTTGCCAGTGTCACTAAGCGATCGTTTTTCTGATCGCTGCATTAGTGTCGCTACAGTCGCTAGGTAGCTAGTTATTTTTTTAGGTTCACCGCCAGGTTTTTATAGCGCTAGGTACCCCGATATACTACCCAATAATGGTTTTAACCCCCTGATTTCCGTTAGTTAAACCTTTCACCCCCTTTTGCCAGTGTCACTAAGCGATAATTTTTCTGAACGCTGCATCAGTGTCGCTAGTGTCGCTAGGTAGCTAGTTATTTTTTAGGTTCACCGCCAGGTTTTTATAGCGCTAGGTACCCCGATATACTACCCAATAATGGTTTTAACCCCCTGATTGCTGCTAGTTAACCCTTTCACCCCCTTTCACCAGCGATCACAGTATAAGTGTCACTGGTGACGCTGGTTAGCCAGTTAGTTATTTAGGTTCCCCGTCAGGTTTTTATATAGCGCCAGGGACCCCCATATACTACCTAATAAAAATTTGAACCCCCTGATTGCTCCTAGTTAACCCTTTCACCACTGATCACCGTATAAGTGTTACGGGTGACTCTGGTTAGTTTGTTTTTTATAGCATCAGGGCACCCACCATTTATTACCCAATAAAGGTTTAACCCCCTGATCACCCGGCGGGTGATATCAATTAGGTTTTAGGGTCAGGGTCTGCGTCGCCCCAGGCAGCGCTAGGTTAGTGCCAGTACCGCTAACACCCACACGCAAAGCATACACCTCCCGTAGTGGTATAGAATCTGAACAGATCAATATCTGATCTGATCAGATCTATACTAGCGTCCCCAGCAGTTTAGGGTTCCAAAAAAACGCATTGTTAGCGGGATCAGCCCAAATACCTGCTGGCACCTGCGTTTTGCCCCTCTGCCCAGCCCACCCAAGTGCAGTATCGATCGATCACTGTCACTTACAAAACACTAAACACATAACTGCAGCGATCGCAGAGTCAGGCCTGATCCCTGCCATCGCTAACAGGTTTTTTGGTAGCATTTTATATTCAAATCCGGAAGGCAGTGCTTGGTTTTCGGGGTCCCGTACGTGGCTAGGCTCCCAAAAAGTCCCCCACATGTGGTATCCCCGTACTTGGGAGAAGCAGCAGAATTTATTTTGGGGTGTAATTTGACTTCTGCCCATAGCATGTGTGAGCAATATATCATTTAGTGACAACTTTGTGCAAAAAAAAAAAAAAGTTTGTAATATTCCCGCAACTTTTGGCAAAATATAAAATATTCCATGGACTCAACATGCCTCTCAGTAAATAGCTTGGGGTGTCTACTTTCCAAAATGGGGTCATTTGGGGGGGTTTTGTGCTATTTTGGCATTTTATGGACTTCGAAACTGTGATAGGTAGTGAGGAGTTAAATCAAAAATTTGCACCCTTAGAAATCCTGAAGGTGGTGATTGGTTTTCGGGGTGCCGTGCGCGACTAGACTCCCAAAAAGTCCCACACATGTGGTATCCCCGTACTCAGGAGAAGCAGCAGAATGTATTTTGGGGTGTAATTTCACATATGCCCATAGCATGTGTGAGCAATATATCATTTAGTGACAACTTGGTGCAAAAAAAAAAAAGTTTGTAATATTCCCGCAACTTGTGGCAAAATATAAAATATTCCATGGACTCAACATGCCTCTCAGTAAATAGCTTGGGGTGTCTACTTTCCAAAATGGGGTCATTTTGGGGGGTTTTGTGCTATTTTGGCATTTTATGGCCTTCGAAACTGTGATAGGTAGTGAGGAGTTAAATCAAAAATTTGCACCCTTAGAAATCTTGAAGGTGGTGATTGGTTTTCGGGGTGCCGTGCGCGACTAGACTCCCAAAAAGTCCCACACATGTGGTATCCCCATACTCGGGAGAAGTAGCGGAATATATTTTGGGGTGCAATTCCACATATAACCATGGCATGTGTGAGCAATATATCATTTAGTGACAACTTTTTTTTTTTTTTGTCATTATTCAATCCCTTAGGACAAAAAAAATAAATATTCAATGGGCTCAACATACCCATCAGCAATTTCCTTGGGGTGTCTACTTTCCAAAATGGGGTCATTTGGGGGGGATTTGTACTGCCCTGCCATTTTAGCACCTCAAGAAATGAGATCGGCAGTCATAAATTAAAAGCTGTGTAAATTCCAGAAAATGTACTCTAGTTTGTAGACGCTATAACTTTTGCGCAAACCAAAAAATATACGCTTATTGACATTTTTTTTACTAAAGACATGTGGCTGAATAAATTTTGCCCTCAATGTATGACTAAAATTTAGTTTATTCGATTTTTCTTATAACAAAAAGAAGAAAATATCTTTTTTTTTCAAAATTTTCGCTCTTTTTCCATTTATATTGCAAAAAAAAAAAATCGCAGAGGCAATCAAATACCATCAAAAGAAAGCTCTATTTGTGGGAAGAAAAGGACGCAAATTTCGTTTGGGTGCAATATTGCATGACCGCGCAATTACCAGTTAAAGCAGCGCAGTGCGAAATTGCAAAAAGACCTCTGGTCCTTAAGGTATTTATTGGTCCGGAGCTGAAGTGGTTAAACACGTTTCAAGCACTAAGAGAAGACACAGAATTATTGAGGATTGATGAATGGCGGTACCTCCAGTTAAGAACATTTGTTTTAAAGCTACCCCATCCCAGCAAAGAAGATCTAAGACCCTTTGAACAATTGTGTCAGAAGGATAAAACAACAAAAAAAAGAAAAAATATTGGTTCGATATATAAAATAATCTCAGAGGGGGATGAACTGGAGGAACCGGCATTCTTTAAAAAGTGGGAAAAAGAACTGGGAGTACAATGTAACACTCAAATTAGAAAGAAAATATTAACTTTAATTCACTTTGCGGGGGGAGGGAGTAAATTGATAGAAACAAACTACAAATGTATAGCAAGATGGTATGCCACCCCTGACAAACTAAGTAGGTTTAGAAATGACCAATCGCCGGAGTGCTGGCGAGGATGTAAGTCTATCGGGAGTATGGGCCATATATGGTGGGATTGCCCCAAAATTAAAGAATTCTGGAAGAGGATAATTGAATTAGTAAAGGTGGTAACGGGAAAAGTGGTCAGAGAGGACCCATGGATGGTGTTATTCCACGGGACAGAGGAGACAATTAACCAATATAAAGCATCATTAGTCCCTATATTATTAGACACCGCAAAAAATCTTATCCCGAGAAAATGGCGAGAGAAAGAAAGCCCCAAAATCCAGGATTGGATTCGTCGGGTAACCGAAATACAACATATGGAAAGTGGGGAGGGCGGAGATGAGGAACCAGCCATAAAGGAGGAGAGGGACAGGAAATGGGATCTCTGGGAAAAATTTAAAAAAACATGGCGATATGTGGAGGAAATAACGCAGGAATAACTACGGGAAAGGCATAGTGGAAGTGAGGCTTAAAGTAGAACCCCGAGGGAAAGTAACCAGGAACAGGGAGGGCGGAGGGAGGGAGTAGAAGAGAGTATGAAGGGACAAAGAGAAGAGGAAGCACGAACGAGAGCAGACACTTGATGTATTGCCGTAGGATACGGGTTGCTTACCTCTTCTCTTTCCACCCATAATGAATATGAAAAAGAGAGGGATCGGGGGGAGGGGAGTAAATAAAGTGAAGAAATAGGGCGAAGGATGATAAGGGAAAAATTTAAAGGGATAGTATAGGATGACTTGGTGGTTTTTCCTTTTTTTGGTTTTTTAATGTATAAATGAATAAAGTTTTTGAACGATAAGGTTTACCAAAAAGAAGAGCTACAATGATGTGATGTTAAGACGAGGTAAACTAAAATGAACACTAAGTTGATTGGCACCTCGCTGATAAATTCGCTGAAGTAGCTAAAAAAAAAAAAAAAAAAAAAAAAAAAAAAAGAAGTACAAGTCAGGGTTAGGTTATAAAAAAAATATCCAAATCTTTGATGATCCCTAGGAGCACCATCAAATTTATCATAACCAAATGGAAAGAACATGGCACAACAGCAAACCTGCCAAGAGACGGCCGGACACCAAAACTCACTGACCAGGCAAGGAAGGCATTAATCAGAGAAACAGCACAGAGACCTAAGGTAACCCTGGAGGAGCTGCAGAGTTCCACAGCAGAGACTTGAGTATCTGTACATAGGACAACAATAAGCCATACGCTCCATAGAGTTGGGCTTTATGGCAGAGTGGCCAGAAGAAAGCCATTACTTTCAGCAAAACACAAAATGGCACGTTTTGAGTTTGCGAAAAGGCATGTGGCAGACTCCCAAAATGTATAAAGGTAGCTGCTCTGGTGTGTTGAGACTAAAATTTAACTTTTTGGCCATCAAAGAAAATGCTATGTCTGGCGCAAACCCATCACTTCACCCAAAGAATACCATGTTTTTCAGCATCGGGACTGGGAAACTGGTCAGGGTTGAAGGAAAGATGGATGGTGCTAAATACAGGGATATTCTTGCACAAAAACCTGTAGCACTCTGTGTCTGATTTTAGGCTAGGACAGAGGTTCACCTTCCAGCAGGACAATGACCCCAAACACACTGTTAAAGCGACACTTGAGTGGTTTAAGGAAAAACATGTAAATGTGTTGGAATGGCCTATTCAAAGCCCAGACCTCAATCCAATAGAAAATCTGCAGTCAGACTTAAAGATTGCTGTTCACAAGAGCAAACCATCCAACTTGAAGGAGCTGGAGCAGTTTTGCAAGGAGGAATGGGCAAAAATCCTAGTGGAAAGCTCATAGAGACTTATCAAAAGCGACTTGGAGCTGTGATAGACGCAAAAGGTGGCTCTACAAAGTATTGACTTTAGGGGGGTGAATAATTATGCACATTGACTTTTTCTGTTATTTTTTCCTATTTGTTGTTTGCTTCACAATAAATAAATACAAATCTTGAAAGTTGTGGGCATGTTCTGTAAATTAAATGATGCAAATCCTCAAGCAATTCATGTTAATTCCAGGTTGTGAGGCAACAAAACACGAAAAATGCCAAAGAGGGGGTGAATACGTTTGCAAGGCAGTGTAGGTGTATATCTATGCAATTATAAACTGCTAAGGTGCAAAGTGAGAAAATTAGAAAATGCAGGAAATATAATAATCAACACCTAATGATAACAACTTAATGATGAAAGCACTTGCAAATGGTAAAAAAAGGTGAAGATGTTGCTAAAGTGTCTTGAGATAAGAATGAGCTTAATAACGTGTAGTGGTAATGAACATATGTACAAATAAAATGTCCAATAAGCCACTCAGGGTTGTAGTATCATAAATGTGTAACTGTGGCAATCAAACAATGTCGGATGAGTGGTATAGCTCTTCACCATGAAACGTGAAAAAATGGCCGATGCCAGGCCAATCCACTGTAGTGACACCTGAATGTGCACAAGACCCTCACCTTACTGCTGTAAGGTTACAGCATAGATGGATCAAATGCAGGGGTCTTCAGAGGGTCCCTCTTTGGTGTTTACAGAGATTGTATATTTTATTTGTACATCTGTTCATTATCACTACACGTTATTAAGCCCATTCTTATCTCAAGACTGCACTTTAGCAACATCTTCACCTTTTTTACCATTTGCGATTGGTTTCATCATTAAGTTGTTATCATTAGGTGTTGATTATTATGTTTGTTATATTTTCTCATTTTCACTTTGCATTTTAGCACTTAACAATGATTATGATTGCATAGATATACACCTATGTGTTTTTCTTTATTTTGAACCAGCACTTTAATGTAGTTATTCATGTCTAATTTAAAAGGTTCACAGTGCAACATCATTATTTACTCAGCAGCAAAATATACTGTAGCTGCTGGTGTTTAGCAAACAGATACTTATCAGTCCATGAGTCTAGTGTTGTGTTCCCCACTAATTCTTCACCGGGCTTTGGATCCCAAGCACCGCTATCTTGGATTTGGGAGTTGGCTGTGACTTCCTGATGTTTTACAGCCGGCTTCCCCACTGCACTGTGTGAAGCTTGGCAGTGCACGGAGACTGGTCCTGCAGTCTCTTAGGAAGTGTGATGTGCCCCAGGTGGCTGCATGCAGGGGAGGGTGGTAGCAGACTGATGTCATCCCTGCCTAGGCGAGAATTGAGGAAGTGAGTGTGGGTACCTGTCAACAAAGGGTACCTACTCCCTGAAACAAAAGGTGGCAAATTAGAGGCTGATGGCAGGAAAAGAATAAGCCACACTTTGATTTTTGGGTAAAGGTCTGCTTTAATTCAAGGACAGGATGTGAAGTGAAATCTTAGAGTCCATTCACACAGGGTCAACACGATGAGGATAAGGGTCTGGTATGGATTTTGGGGGGACCCCCACATCGTTTTTTCAGCATAGGGTTTCTCCTTAAAATCCATACCAGACCTAAGGGTCTGGTTTGCCCCTGGGAACCCATGCCAGTTTTTATTATTAGAGATATGACTTTTCCTGTAAAGTTGCTTCAATATAGGTGGAGATCCGACTTGGAGGCGACTTCCATTGAATTCTATGGGTACAAGTCACCTAGAAGTCGGATTGAAGTAGTACAGGAACCTTTTCTGAAGTTGGAGCGACTGCAGTATTGTGCATTAAGACGGATCCATTCACTTACATTGATTTTTTCATGTAGCGTGACTTGAGGTGACGTGGGGCGAATGCCCCTGTGAACATAGTAAAAAAAAAAACAGGAAGCTTTTTACATTCCCAACCTTAAAAAATTAGAAACAACGATCCATGGTTTTGGCTTTAGATAATTCTTGTGGTTGACTTGTATAGCGCTACCTATGTGAACATAATCGCCTCAGGGCGCTTTTTGCCACCGGTGTCCAATTGAGGTATAGAACGGTCCTTTACCCCATGGGGTCCCGACGGGCTTACAAACGTATACACATACAACATACACATAACACAACAGTGTAAATGGGCCCTTAAAGTTGTAATGATGCTTTACTGCTTAGCCCAAACCTTTCCTTTGCATCCTCGCTTGTACAGAATCCTGTCCTTGCTTGTACAGAATGCTATGCGTGTGCCATCACATGAAACAATGAGGTGTATGAACTGTCTTTTCTACCCCACATAAAGGACAGTCATTTCACACATTCGATTGCATTAAGAGAGCCACAGAAGGTAATTTTTTATTTTAAAAATTTGAAATTTACTTGATTCAAACAAATATCACTCTCCAGCTGCCATGCAAAATATTTCTGGCAATACAATTTGCAATATTACCTTAAACAGGATATATGTATAGTATGTTATCAAGCAGTTATTACACCTAAATATTTTTCAAGATTAAAAATCTCCTGATATGATTTACTACACCTGAACTCAGATTGGTGCAATTATGTTTTGGCACAAAAACCTATATTTACCGTGGTGATCAGGTTCAGCTGTATAAAACCAGTATATGGTTTAATGAGGAAACCTTTATCTTATTTGGAACATCACAAGTAGGAGTTAATGACATGTTTTATTGAGAGCCTGGTGAACTTAACAACCTCTAGGCTGGAGCAGTCACTGGGTTTGATACTTCTATATGCCAAGGGCTGATTGCTGGTGTTCTGAATTTTATTCAGCTTTTTAAAAGTCTAACTGCACTTTCAGTTTAAATCAGGTAAATACATTTCAGATGCATAAATACAAAAGATACGTAAAGTCTTATGCCGTGTACACACGACCGGACTTTCCGGCAGACTATGTCCGAAGGGATTAGTCCGTCGGACAATCCGATCGTGTGTAGGCTAGTCCAATCGTTTTTCAAAAAAAAAAAATCAGACGGACCTAGACATAGAACATGTTTCAAATCTATCCGACAGACTGAATTCCGATGGACTAAAATCGGGAAAACCGTTCATCTGTGTGCTGTTCCGACGGACCAAATACAACACAAGTGAAGCTATTGGCTACTGGCTATTGAACTTCCTTGTTTAGTCCCGTTTATGTCATCACGTTCAAACTGAACTGACTTACGAATGGTCTTAGGCCGCGTACACACGCGCGGACTGTTCGCCCAACTTTGTCCGTCCAACAGTTTCGGCAAACAGTCCGCTCAAACTTAGCATGGACGGACATGGCCACACACGACGGACGAACAGTTTGCTGAAACCGTGCGCGATGACGTGAACGGCACGTACGACGGGACGAAAAATACGACGTCCTATACACTGCATTATAGCTTTCGGCGTGAAAATCCTTTCTGAGCATGCGCGCAACTTTGTTTGACGAACAAGCCTACACACGGGCGGACTGTTCGCTCAAACAAGGTTTCAGCGGACAGTTTTTCGGAAATTCCGAAAAACCTTGTCCGTCCAACTGTCCGCTGAAACTGTCCGCTGAAAGCCCACACACGAGCGGACTGTCCGCCCAAACACTGTTCAGCGGACAAAGTTGGGCGAACAGTCCGCCCGTGTGTACGTGGCCTAAGTCCGTTCGTATGTGGCCAAGTCCGTTGGTTCGGAAAGTCCGTCGGAACTCCACTGAAAGTCTGTCGGGAAGACCGTCGGACCTAGTCTACCAGAAAGTCTGGTCGTGTGTATATGGCATTATAGTTTGTTTTCCTTTAAAAAGCCATAGTCTGAGTGAAAAAGCCTGTCCTGTGTCATAATGCAGAAAAGAACCCTTGCTCTATGTTTCTTATCATATAGAAGGCCTTGTCCAGGGTGATCTAATGAGAGGGAGACGACATGAGTGAGAGACATTCTAGTTGTCTTGCAGTTGCCTTAGAAGTAGGTCACCCAATTGTGAAGTTTTGAAGAGGTATTTCATCTACTTAACAAGTTGGGCGCCACTAAAAGTGGGAAAAGACCCTGAGTATTAGCGCAACAGCAGGAGAAGTAAAGCCAAAGCCCTGCCAGACTCCAGAATTGGAGACAGGCAGGCAAAGAGTTCACTTATAAGTATGTAGAACTTACTCCTGTAGGAGCAGTTGGAAATGTGCCCAGGTTCTTCCCTAGTGGATTGCCCCACAGCCAGGCACGCAATCTCAGTCACACTTTTCCTCAATAACCAGTCTAGGGGTGTTGTTTTTATTGTTTTTTTTTTTTTTGAGAACTTGGATAGGGTTGAGGGAATTGAGTGGGGTACTCCAAAAACAGAAACTATATGCATGTTGAGGACAGTGAATTCCTTTCTGTTAAGCTGAAGCAAAAGTCCTTGCAGATAGTAAACTGTGCACTTCGCTTTGTAGTGGGAAAAGATAAATGTAGAGCTGAAACAAAAGTCCTTGCGTATAGCAAACTGTGGACTTGGCTTTGTAATAGAAGCAGTTAACAGCACACAAGCTTCTTTCTGTAAAGCACTAAGATCAGAGTCCCTTTAGACAAACACGGCTGACTCTCTAACACACAAGGGGTGGCAGCAGCCCAAAAGTCTCCAAGACCTCTCCCAGCAGTCTGTACTCACAAAATGTCCTGGGACAGTTGGTTGCCTCCTTCCAACTTCCAATCGACACCTTTCTCCAGGTGTCGCAAAGCTAGATCTTAAGTAGACAGCCTCTCAGTCCTTTCTCTGTAGCTTCAGCATCCAGGCCTTCAGGTCGCCCACCTGAGGCCTAACGAACAGCAAGCATATGCTCTCCAGGTTGGACTGATCCTCTACAGCAGAAGACCCCAAGCTCAGTGTCCCAGAGAATATATACAGACTCCCAGCAGCCTTCATGGCTCTGCTCCCTGGGATTGGCCAGGGCTGTATAAATATTCATACTGCCATCTGCATAATTCCACACCTCTGATCCAGATAATTCTACCACTCTCTGGGCAGCAGAGGGAGCCATCAGCCTGACAGAATCTGAGACATCGAACAGACCTAACTAATCAGTTGCAGCCACACTATTTACATTAAGGCAAGCTAAATTTTCCTAACATAAATACACACAGCTCCACTGAACACAGCACTAAACGTAATCCTAGCACCTATCTACGAGAGGACCTGATACAAGAGATATAGGCTATGAACGTGGATATTAGGGATGAGCCGAACACCCCCCTGTTCGGTTCGCACCAGAACCTGCGAACAGACCTAAACTTCATGTGAACTTTAGAACCCTATTAAAGTCTATGGGACTCGAACGTTCACAATCTAAAGTGCTCATTTTAAAGGGTAATATGCAGGTTACTGTCCTAAAAAGTGTTTGGGGACTCGGGTCCTGCCCCAGGGGACATGGATCAATGCAAAAAGAAGTTTTAAAAACGGCCGTTTTTTCAGGAGCAGTGATTTTAATAATGATTAAAGTGAAACAATAAAAGTGTAATATTCCTTTAAATTTCGTAGCTGGGGGGTATCTATAGTATGCCTGTAAAGGGGCGCATGTTTCTGGGGCTTAGAACTGTCCCTGCACAAAGTGTCATTTGTGCAGGAAAAAAAGTCTTTTAAAATCACTTTGCTAAATTGTCGGCTCCCCGTAATACAGAGAACACTCAATGAGTGTTCTCTGTATTAGCCGACAATTCATTCATTCACTGATTAAAAAAAAAAAAAAAAAAAGCGTGGGGGTTCCCCTAAATTCAATTACCAGGCCCTTCAGGTCTGACATGGATATTAAGGGGAACCCCGTGTCAAATTTTAAAAAAAAATGACGTGGGGGTCCCCCTAAATATCCATACCAGACCCTTCAGGTCTGATATGGATATTAAGGGGAACCCCGCATCAAATTTTTAAAAAAAATTGACGTGGGGGTCCCCCTAAAAATCCATATCAGACCCTTTATCCGAGCACGCAACCTGGCAGGCCGCAGGAAAAGAGGGGGGGACGAGAGAGCGGCCCCCCCTCCCTCCTGAACCGTACCAGGCCACATACCCTCAACATTGGGAGGATGCTTTGGGGGTCTGTGACCCCTCAAAGCACCTTGTCCCCATGTTGATGAGGACAAGGGCCTCATCCTCACAACCCTGGCCGTTGGTTGTGAGGGTCTGCGGGCGGGGGGCTTATCAGAATCTGGAAGCCCCCTTTAACAAGGGGACCCCCAGATCCCGGCCCCCCACCTGTTTGAAATGGTAAGGGGGTACAAAAGTACCCCTACCATTTCACAAAGAAAGTGTCAAAATGGTTAAATAAGACAAACACACTTTTGAAAAATTCCTTTATTAAAAATGAAAAAAATTAAAAAAAGATTCCAGCAGAGCCATTTTCCACTCCACTAGTCAGCGTACCTCTGTTACCTCACTCCCAGTAATGGAATATAATCCTGCCGGACACATAATGCGGGTCTTATACGTGATTGAGTTGATTCGTCCTATATCTAGTGATCAGGCTTTGGATCTCCGTAACACTAGTCTGCTCCCAGTGACTGGAGGAGATGAACAGCTAGGGAGAGAGTCTGAGCACCTAATCCACTCTTGCTATCCAGCGACGGATCTCCGGGGTCCAGCGATGGATGATCATATCCAGCGACGGGGGATCTCTCAGTCCAGCGCTGTCCATACATCCTTCTTCTGTCTCCACTCCAGAGACACTGCAGAGAGCCCAGCGCTGACGTTTCTTATATTAGGAGGGCGGGGCCACCCGTCACCTGGCCCCGCCCCTCTGACGCTAGAGAGGGAAGCCAGGGGTTCCCCAGTGACGTGTGGGTGACCCCGCCCCCTCTGATGTAACGCAGGTTTCCGATCTCTCGATCGTCTCTCGGGTGCTGCCGCCGCCATCTTGGGTATGGGAATCAGGAAGTTTAGCCTTTCGGCTGCGCAATAAGGATGGTCCCCGCTGTCTCTGGGATCCGTGTGTTTCCCAGCAGGCAGCGGGGGACTTTCGGAAAGGGGCGTAGATTCTGCGGAAAGGGGCGTACCTTCTGCAGAATCTACACCGGAAGTGGGTGCAGATACCTGTACTGTACAGGTACCTGCACCCCCCTCCACCCTGAAAGGTGCCAATTGTGTTGCCGGAGGGGGGGGATTCCAATGAGCGGAAGGTCCACTTTAGGGTGGACCTCCGCTTTAAGCGGCTCCTCTAGGGGTAGCTCTACACTAAGAAGAGAAGGTAGTTTCCATGGGTAAGTGAAAGGAAGAACAGCAACCAGTCATTTGGTGTGGTACCTGGTCAGGTGACAGGTCCTCCTGTAACAAGGGGGTTAATGCTCAGACTCTCTCCCTAGCTGTTCATCTCCTCCAGTCACTGGGAGCAGACTAGTGTTACGGAGATCCAAAGCCTGATCACTAGATATAGGACGAATCAACTCAATCACGTATAAGACCCGCATTATGTGTCCGGCAGGATTATATTCCATTACTGGGAGTGAGGTAACAGAGGTACGCTGACTAGTGGAGTGGAAAATGGCTCTGCATGTCCCTCCAACACATACATCAGTTACAAGTGTGCAGTGACTTGGGACAAACCATCCTATGGAAGAACTCTGCACATTAGTGCTGCACACAGGTGGCTGATCTCTGAGCTGGGGACTGCCTTAATATTTGATTCTTCATATGACCGCAGCCACCACCTGGTCCTGGCCATTGGTGAGCATGTTTTCAGGCAAGGTTAGACCCTCCCAATGCTGGCATACACTTTTGTATAGTGAGGATAGCCACAGACAGGGCCACTGATAAGGCAGTACAGTCGGACCTCCAGTACTGGGCCCAGGCCCCAACAGTTCAAAAGAGCAGGCCGGACACCTGCTGAACAGGAGGGCTGTCTATACTGTCTTATTGTTGACACCGATGCTCTTCTGTCTCCCCCTGCAACACTGACAGCTTTCTCCCTCTAGCTGCACTGCAGGGGTTTGGTTCTTGCACATGCGCCACTTCCATCTGCTGTCCGGTCCCCCCCCCCCCCCCGTGTGCCCCTTTTCCTCTCCTCTCCCTCCAGCAAATTATTTGGTTACAGAGGGGGATGTCTCAGGATGGAGAGCGGGGGAAGGGGCCGGTAAATTTGTTGTTTACTGGCCCCTTCTTTTCCTGAATGAACACAGTGAGCGATCGGTACCAGTCAGTCATGTGTCTATTCATCAGTAAAGCATAGTAAATTGTGTTTATTATGCTTTAGTTTGTGAAAGATCAGGAAGCTTCAGAGCGCTTTCTATTCACTCATCTGTGCAGTTGAGGCTACAGAGAAAGGACTAATAAATCTACAGTATTTCCTCAGTCACTTTTGGCCCAGGGGGGAGGTGGGGTGCCTGTCAGGTAGGCTGTATGGAGCCGTGTGATTTCTAACAGCAGCCTTGGCCACAGACATCATTTTCGTTCAGAGCAGGCTAGAATTACATGTGTATCCCCCTGCAGCAGACACCCGCCAGCCAACCACTTTACAATAAGCAAGTTATAACCTCTGAATCTCTTATATCTACTATAACCTCTGAGTTCCTGCAATTGACCAGATTGCCTATCGTTGGAAAATTAGGATATTTTCAGCCTTATCTCGGAATTAACCTAAATTTGTTTATGGCTCCAGATTCAATATTTGTTCAATAGTCCTGGAGTTAACTTATAACATTTGGCTAAGGCTTAGTGAGAAAACCTTGAGTACATTTGGCAGCCTATCAAGAGGCATAAAAGAGACAATCAAAGATAATCCCTGTGAAACCAATAACCCTTAGGAGTGGGCTTTTCATACCGGACAACTTTCTTTTTATGTTTTACTGGAAAACATATTTCAGTTTTGATCTCTTAATGTGGTAGGGGTTGCAATAAAGCCACAAAATAAATCATCAGTTTATAAGAAGAATTTTTAATAACATCTTTATATACAGGAGATAGTGCAAAGCAATCTTTTCCAGGTCAGCTATGCACATTACAAAGATTATAGCACGATTTATTGTAGAGCTATACCTGTTTCTGTTCTGTAAATACTGAGATAAGCTATACCAAGGCATTGCTTAAGGCCCGGTTCACACCGCTGCGGGGGGAGATCCGGATGTGATTCGCACAGCAAATCACATCCGATCTCCGTAGCGATGCGAGTACAGCCATACAGATAGTATGGCTGAATTCGCAGCGCTCCCGCAGCAAACTCGCACGGGACCCTTTTTTGGGTCCGCAACAGAATCGGATCGCATGGGGGTTCACACCATGCGATCCGATTCCTGTGCGAGTCGGCAGATCGCACTGCGATATGCCGACGGATCTGGGGGTGTCATTAACATAACATTGACACTCCCAGCCGTCCGCATAGGGCAGTGTGAACTGCCGGCGGGAGGTGTGCGATGCGGGTAAACGTCTTATCAAAAGTGGGCTAAGTGGGAGGCTCTGCCTGCCTGTGGTCAAGGCAGAAAATACTGTACCCCTGACTTTTTTAACAAGTACCCCATCAAAAATACAATCTCCAGTACAGTTCTAAGGCAAGACTGGGATTTCTTATTTCATATAACAGGATTCATTTCACATCATTTACTTTCTGATTTCTGAGGCTTTTAGAGGGACATTTCAGTCTTTACCCGCTCTCTGTGGCTGTTGCTTTTCTAGGACTAAGACCCCATTCACACCTGAGCGTTTTGTAGCTTGACGCCTGAAGCTACAAAACGCTGGAGGGGAAAAAATCCATTATTCTCAATGGAGATGGTTCACATCTCCACTCCAAGTCGCCTGAAGCCCTACGCCTGAAGCTCAAACAAGTTCTGGACCCTTTTTTGTTGCGCGAATCGGGCTGATTTGGGTGTTTTTCTTCTTTTAACATTGGTGACCTTTTGCCCTGCACAAATTTGCGGCAAATCGCGGTAAAAACGCGGTAAAAAACGCCTCGAATCGCGGCAAAAAACGCCGCAAATCGCGGTAAAAAACGCCGCAAAAAACGCTTGAAAAGGCTACGCTCAGGTGTGAATGCAGCCTTAGGGGGTGCTAGGAAGATAGGGAGACTGCTAATGTCATGGTGAACACATAACCATAGCTCCCAACTGTCCCTAATTTTGAGGGACTGTCCCTGATTTGGAACAATGTTCCTCTTTCCTCCTCATTTTTCCCTTATTTTGGTCTGATCTGTATGGTTGTATATAAAATGAGCTTTTTAACTTTCAAAAAGTGTTTCCCAGTGCTAAATCTTTCATTCACATTCATAGGCGTGCACAGTGGGGGTGCCAGGTGTGCCTGGGCGCACCCTAATCACTACGTGCGTTCTCAATTCCCCCTACTGCCCAGGCCTCCCACCAACCTCCAATCTGCAGTGCTACTGGATTACCTCCTCTCCTCTTCCCCAGGCTGCTATGGGGGATGTTTCAGGATGGTGCTGATGCAGGGCCGGTGCTACTACTAGGCAAACTAGGCAGCCGCAGGGGGCCCAGCCGCTAGTTTGCGTCCACATCTGCATGCTCTCCAGGCTGCAGCATGTAACTAACTCTGTTCGACCGGTAGTGTAATTAGAGGTGCAGCGTAGCACTGCAGCCAGCGCTACAGGAAGCAGAGCCCATGCTTCCTGTATAGCGGCGCCTTCTGTCACATGGGGTGGAGTCAGGGGTGGAGCCACTGGGGGCAGCAAGATAAGGTTTTGCCTAAGGTGTCATAAATCCTTGCACCAGCGCTGTGCTAGTCAGTATGTAATTTACCAGCCCCTTTCTTTTCTAAATGAACACACTCGCTCACTGTGTTCATTCGTAACTGAGCCATAGTAAACTGTGTTTACTATGCTTCAATTTGTAAATGAACAGGAAGTCGCTCAGCACAGAGCACTATTCATTCACTGTCCAATGCAGCTGAGGCTGCAGAGAAAGACATGTGTGTTTGAGCTTTGGGCTACACACCCTAATGCAATAGGCTGCCCACGCCTATGTCCAAATTCTAAATTGCTGCATTTGTCAATTTCAAAAGAAAGTATAAAGGAATACTAATGGTAAAAAAAAAAAACACTTGTGGGTTTAACTAATAATTTTTTGTAGAATTCTCCTTAAGGCTAGGTTCACATTGCTGCGATGCGGGAACGCCGCAAATCCGCGGCGTTTTCCCGCATCGCATACCTCCCGCCGGCAGTTCACACTGCCCTATGCGGACGGCTGGGGGTGTCAATGTTATGTTAATGACACCCCCAGATCCGTCGGCATATCGCAGTGCGATCTGCCGACTCGCACAGGAATCGGATCGCATGGTGTGAACCCCCATGCGATCCGATTCCGTTGCGGACCCAAAAAAGGGCCCCGTGCGAGTTTGCTGCGGGACCGCTGCGAGTTCAGCCATACTATCTGTATGGCTGAACTCGCAGCGCTACGGAGATCGGATGTGATTTGCTGTGCGAATCACATCCGGTTCTCCCCCCGCAGCGGTGTGAACCCAGCCTAAGGCTGGGTTCACACCGCTGCGGGGGGAGAACCGGATGTGATTCGCACAGCAAATCACATCCGATCTCCGTAGCGCTGCGAGTTCAGCCATACAGATAGTATGGCTGAACTCGCAGTGGTCCCGCAGCAAACTCGCACGGGACCCTTTTTTGGGTCCGCAACGGAATCGGATCGCATGGGGGTTCACACCATGCGATCCGATTCCTGTGCGAGTCGGCAGATCGCACTGCGATATGCCGACGGATCTGGGGGTGTCATTAACATAACATTGACACCCCCAGCCGTCCGCATAGGGCAGTGTGAACTGCCGGCGGGAGGTATGCGATGCGGGAAAACGCCGCGGATTCGCGGCGTTCCCGCATCGCAGCAATGTGAACCTAGCCTTAACGAGTCGTGGCAGGGGACGTGTCCTACATACGTTTGCTGATAGGTGTCCATCCTTCCCATCTCAAAAAATTGGAAGATATGCACACAAATGTCAACAAAATGGTGAAAATTACTTTGAAATGATTGATTAAAGTGTAACAAAAGGAAAAAAATATTTATTTGTCATTTTGGATAGAGTAAGGGGGAGTTATATCACATGTCAGTTTTTTCTTTGTTTGCCATCTGTTTCCTATAGAGGAAATTTCCCTTCATTTCATGTCCCATAGTCAAAACAGGAGGAGAGTGTGTTCTAATCCATATCCACTCAATACAAAACTAAATAAAATAAAAAATAATAATAGAAAAAGTTTTGCCTTTAGTTACACTTTAGTAAAAAATTATAAATGTTCTCTCAACCACGGTTGTTAATGTAAGGTCTCAAAACGAATCCATATTAGTATTGCTCTTTCCATTTCAAACTGCAGATGGCGATAAAGTATCTTCTATCTATCCTTTACGTTCTGCAGATGGAGCGCTCAGTTTGGATTCACAATCTAGTGTTAATAAAACAGTAAACTGTGTTTGAGCATGTGTCTTTAATATGTATTGCTGAAAAATACCGCTACTGTTTTGTATTCGTTGCTGTTTGTTTGAGATCTACTTTGATGTATAAAAGACAGATTAAAATCAGACAGATTAAAATGACCAGCATTTTAGATCACTTTAATAGATTCAAACAGATTTGAAAAGAATATTTGTAACCAAATCAAATCTTTCATAGTAAATCAAATCAGATGCAATCAACTCGATTAATTAATGGTCGTTCAAAAAATATGGAATTATTAATTTAATTCTTTTTTTTTTAATTATTGGACAAGTAAACTGAAATTGAGAACAGTCATATTCCAATGTTTCTGGCCAGCTGAAAAGAGAAGACTGGAGGTGATCTATCACATAGGTTAGCTCCGCTATGCCAGGCTGATTGGGGAAGAAACTTGCCATGTTACCTAGAAGCAGGGCCGGTGCTACCACTAGGCAAACTAGGCAGACGCCTAGGGCGCACTGCTGCCTAGGGGCGCCCGGCCGCTGGTTTCTCTCTGCGTCTGCATGCTCTGCAGGCTACAGCATGTAACTAACTCAGTCTCAGGCAGCTGCTCCATCTGACTGGTAGTGTCATTAGAGGCTCGACGCAGCTCTGGAGCCAGCGCTAGAGGAACCAGAGCTGATGCTTCCTGTATAGTGCCACCTCCTGTCACATGGGCAGAACAAAGGGGGTGAAGTCAGGGGTGGAGCCAATGGGGGTGGCAAAATGAGGTTTCGCCTAGGGTGTCAAAAATGCTTGCACCACCCCTGCCTAGAAGTGGAACACAAGGCATTTTTGGCAGTGACATTAGTGTTGTAATCTGTTCATTATGTAGCCTGGCGCTGGGTTATAGCAATTTGGAGGAGACATTGCCTTTTATTCTACTCTCGATGTACTGAGATACTGACATTATGCTGCACCATTCTACTCCGGCAGTAGGGGGGGAGCTAAGGTCAAGCAAACCCATAGACTCCTTGCAGAGTGTTGAGAATCCTGGGAGTTGTAGTTTGAGACAGCAGACATATAATGGAACAAATAGAGGGATGGAGAGATGATTTTTATTAAACTGCCCAGGAAAGTTCTTCCTCTTGGCACAAAGAGCAGGACCATTTTTAAGGCAGGGCAAAAGTGGCAGTTGCCCTGGGCCCCATCATTGTAGTGGGGTCCAAAGCTGCCTAATAGTTGCTAAGACCACTCGTCATCCTAACAACCAGTGCTTGCTCCGCACCCAGTATTCACAGAGAACGAGAACTTCCTCTTCCAGGCCTTCAGCCAGTGCCCCTCCTCCTGCCATTCTTGTGTAGCTGCTGGCTGCACTGAGAAAGGAAAGCAGTGGACTGTGTTGCAAGGGAGGTACGGAAACTCTGTAGACCCTAATTTAATGTGGGGGGCAGCTCTGGAGACCCTGATGTAAGCAGAAGGACTCTAAGGACCCTGATGTAAGGAGAGTGACTCTCGGGACCTGTATGTAAGGGGGGTGACACTGGAGACCCTTATGTAAGGGGGTGACACTGGGCACCCTTACATAAGGGGGTGACTCTGGGGACCCTTATGTAAGGGGGGATTACTCTGGGGACCCTTATGTAAGGGGGGTAACTGTGGGGACCGTTGTGTAAGGGGATGACTCTGGGGACCCTGATTTAATGGGGGGGGCAGCTCTGGAGACCCTGATGTAAGCAGAAGGACTCTAAGGACCCTGATGTAAGGATGGTGACTCTCGGGACCTGTATGTAAGGGGGGTGACACTGGGGACCCTTATGTAAGGGGGGTGACACAGGGGACCCTTATGTAAGGGGGTGACACTGGGAACCCTTATGTAAGGGGTGGTGACTCTGAGAACCCTTATGTAAGGAGAGGTGACTGTGGGGAACCTGATGTAAGGTGGAATGACTCTGGGAACCCTGATGTAAGGGGAGAGACTCAAGGGATCCTGATTTTGGGGGGGCAATGGTATGCCTAATAAAAGGGTGGAAGTGGGAACTATGGTAATCCCGATGAGAGTGTGGGACTTTGGGGACCTCTATGTAAGTGTTGGATTTTGGGGAACCAGATGTTAGTGGGGGACTCTTCAGACCCTGATGTAAGGGGGGCTCTTCAGACCCTTATGTAAGTAGGAAGAGCACCCTGATGTAAAGGGGGGGACTCTGGGAACCTGATGTAACTAGGGAAACTCTGGGGACCCTCCTTTAAGGGAGTGACTCTAAGAACCTTGATGAAAGAGTGGTTCTGGGGACCCCAGATATGAAGGGTCTCCAAATTGGCACCCCATTCCTGTAAGGAGCCGCATTTGATTTTGCACCATGATAAAGTGGTGCTACGATCTGTCCTTTTTGCCTAAGGTAGTTTCTGAATTTCATTTAAATCAGGACATTGTTCTACCTTATTTTTTCTCTCAGCCTGGCTCGCCAGAAGAGAAGCAGTTGCACCTTGGATGTGGTGCGGGCAGGCAAAGTCTACCTGGAAAGGTCTGTAAGAATCATAAGATCTGATGCATTTTTTGTTTTGCCAGAAGGTCCCAAGAAGGGTCATGAGGCTTCTAATTGCAAAAGGGGTGGTTGATGGCCCAGTCCACTTGCACCCGCCATACGGTCCAACACAGAACCTTGGTGCAAGATAAATCAATTGGTTATATTTATTTATACATTATTTAAATAAGTAGTATATAATTCTTTGAAGTCCACTTGTATTGCAAAAGGGGTTGTAGATGGCCCAGTCCACTTCCACCCGCCAGAGGTTCTAACACAGCACCTTGGTGTAAGATAAATCAGTTGGTTATATTTATTTATACATTATTTATTTTTTTTACCATTTTTTATATTTCATATTTCATCTCACTACTAAGATAAAGCATCTCGATAAGATAATCTGTCCTAACAAACCAAAGGCCAGCGCCATCCCTACTTCTTTTTCTTATCTTTTACAGTCTTACTCTACCTTAGGGTGGAAGTAATTTGTAGGGGCAGCTGCCATTTCTCTTTTTTAAGGAAATTTTTTTTTTTTTATATATCCTCAGCGCAGTACCATTTCCTTTTTTTCTATAAATAATATGTTGCCAGCTGAACACTAAAGGTAAGTTCACATCCCTCTAAATAGCCATATAAGTAAAAAGGCAGCATGCTAGTATCTAACACTTAGAAACACACACAAATATAAAGCCATATAAAAGTCCAAATTAGGTAATACACAATAGAACCACAGAGCCCAGAGAGCAGCACAAGTATCCACGCGGGTGAAGGAAAATCTGGTATCCTTAATAGGTGACAACGCCCTCCACCACCATAAGAAATGCTTGTTTACATCCAAAGGTGGACTCCTGAATCAACCGAAGGTCAAAGCACTTGTCCCACCTTGGGGAATGTATGAATGCCAGCAGCGGGTCTTGATACTCGGATATATTCCAGAACATGCGGGTAAACAAAGTATACTAAGTGCTCTTCGTTTGCTTAAAAAATTATTAGTTTATTAAAACAAATATGCACTCACATGAAATCCTCTTGATTCAAAAGTGTGTAGTAATACACAGAGTGCCGATTGCGGGTCAGCACAGCAGGATGGCAGCGGGTGACATCATCCAGGTTAGCTCCTCCCTTCTCCATCTACTACACTGACCTATCTGTCCACTATACTGTGCGCTACACTGACCTATCGGTCCACTACACTGACCTAACTGTCCACTATATTGTCCACTACACTCACCTACCTGTCCACTATACTGTCCACTACACTGACCAACCATATTTCTACTTTCTGCACTACTCACACTCCTCCCCCCACACATTTACAATGTCAATCGGTGGATTCTGCTCACCTCTCTATGGCCTCCATTGCATGAGGACTCTCCCCAGCACCGGTACTGTTCTAGAGTTCCGACTCCCGCTACTCCTTGGTATCCCCTATCGGCTGGGAGCTCCACCAACAGTTGGCTGTATGCTCTGCACCGAGCATTGCCACTCTCCCTCCGCCATTCTCACACTCACACACCCAGCCGCCCGCAGCTGAGGGATCATGAGGGACAGGCTGGACAACAGGAGTCCCTGGAAAGGGGGAAGGTGCTGCAGAGCAATGCCTGCAATATGTCTCATATGAGGTGTAGGGGGCCGGAGCAGAGGAAGTACTTAGTACAGCACACTTCACTTGCGACGACGCGGCAGAGGCAGTAACAGCAGCACAGTAATATTGCTGCTCTCGGGGCGCGAGAGTAACGGCTGCCCCTCTAGCCTACACCACTGGGATGACCTTTTTGGCAATCGATCGGTGCAGAATCACGAACAGCTGCATCAGTTTCATTCTGGGACACTTTAATGAAGGTGCCAGAACAGAGCTGCCAATTGCGGGTCAGTCCTGGGCAATCCAGGACACCTGGTCACCCTAGTAGTAATGTATATGGCTGCTCGGTGTCCCGTGATGTACAAGAAAGAAAATTTGACTTTTTCTTCATACTTACCTGTAAAATCCATTTCTTTGAGTACATTACGGGACACAGAGGTCCCTCCCCTCTCTTTTTGGGAGTGCTTGCTACAAAACTGGAGTACTTCCTGTATGTGAGGGGTTATATAGGGGATCACTTCCTGTTTTTGGTTATTCTACCAGTGTCCATTCACTTATAGGTGGCGCATAACCCAGGTAGTAATGTTTATGGCTGCTCTGTGTCCCGTGATGTACTCAAAGAAGTGGATTTTACAGGTAAGTATGAAGAAGAAATCCAATTTTTACACAATGATGCTCAGTTTTATTGAGCTGATGATATCTTAAACCTGCATGGAAAATATCAGTTCTGCTGTAATTTTTACCTTTCACTCATCAAGGCACAACATAAAATGTGAATAACATTTTATACAACTATTCAAGAAATAGCTGGTTTAAATTGGCTTTCAAAAAATGTAATATTCTTTCTTTACAAATATGTGCCTTTGCTTAGGATAACCTCCGCCCGTTAACCACGCAAATAAAAGGCGCTTAGCATTAAAGAATATGCTTTCTACCTGGGAGTTGTGGAATTTAAGCAGCTGTTCTAAAAGGTATTAAATCAATAAAACCGCTAAAAGGTATTAAATCAATAAAACCACTAAAAAACATTAAACAAAAATCTGCGAGGTGGATGGATAAATCAATTCACCCGTAGAAAAAACAGCGCATAATATTCAAATAGAAGAAAAGAAATTATATACAAATTGCGCTAGTGCAACCTATTGTTCTATGGAAAGAATATTTCTATCTTCCCAAATGTAACCATACAATCACAATATTGTCCATGAACACTGTCCATATATCTAAATTGTACTGAGTACTTAGGATAGTTTCAGGAAACGAATTGAAACAGGATATCTATTTCAGTCCATCCACAGACAATAAAATTAATAGCCAAAACAAAAACAGAATGACCCTCAGATGATGTCAATACGACGAAACGCGTCAGGGTGGTAGCACACGTTCGCAGCATAGAGGAACTGACAGGAGGGAGGAAGAGTCGCACAGCTTTAACCGTGAACTACTAAGTGGTGCCGGCCATTAGCGGCTGATGCTATTATTTCCCCTGAGACTGTGATTAAGAACTATGCACGCTGAGTGAACCAATGCTTTAAAGAATTAACTTT
The DNA here is from genome assembly GCF_037356315.1 of Lithobates pipiens. Classification (NCBI taxonomy): domain Eukaryota; kingdom Metazoa; phylum Chordata; class Amphibia; order Anura; family Ranidae; genus Lithobates; species Lithobates pipiens. The sequence goes on from NW_027507758.1 coordinate 74,036,406, forward strand.
GTGTGAGTGCAACAATATTCTTTCCATAGAACAATAGGTTGCACTAGCGCAATTTGTATATAATTTCTTTTCTTCTATTTGAATATTATGCGCTGTTTTTTCTACGGGTGAATTGATTTATCCATCCACCTCGCAGATTTTTGTTTAATATTCTTTCTTTGCTTTAGCCCTCAGCTGAAAATATTTTTCACACTTTAATATCACTTGCTTTGCTTGAAACTGTAAGTAATTGGTGGAATTCAAAAGGATCTGTATAAGATTAATATAAAATGTACTGTGCTGCTAAAATGCATCAATTTAGTATTACTGGGGAGTTGATTTACTAAAGGAAAATAGACTGTGCAGTTGCACGCTGCAAGTGCAGTTGCTCCAGAGCTTAGTAAATGAGCTAAAAGTTCTCTTTGCAAAGAGTACTCAATCACATGCAAGGAAAATTTAAAAAACAGCATTTTTGCTTGCACATGATTGGATGATGGAAGTCAGCAGAGCTTCTGCTCATTTACTAAGCTCCGGAGCTACTGCACTTTGCAAAGTGCACAGTCTCTTTGCCTTTAGTAAATAAACCCCTATGTGTATATGTTGAACTGTTGCATCCACAAATCAAGTGCACTTTCTCACTTAAAAAGTAACAAATTAAACAGTGGTGCGCTGTTCATATCCTCCAATTAATTAATGAAATGCTGAGCATAAATCATAAAATCCTATGTGATCATAAATGATAACTTATATCAAAAACAATAACAATTGATATTTAGACACAAATATATGTGGACCACCTGATTACAGTGATAAAAAGTGCCAAGAAAAGGTGTCCATAATCCAAATGTAACAAATTCCAGGAAACAGTCCACACTTCCAAATGAGTGAGAAAACAGTGAATACCCCAACTTGCTTGCAACCACCACATCACCTCTGGGTGCAGGGTATAGAGATATAGAGACATATACTGTATACCAGTGTTTCTCAACCTACTTTCAGTTAAGGCACCCTTTACAATTATGTACAATCTTGAAACACTCAATTTTAAAATGTAAAGAACAAAACGAATAGTTTTGCATAATGTAGCAATATCAATGCACATAACATTATGCAGCAAAATTGAGATGAAACAGCCATATTTCCACATTTCTGGCTAGCTGAAGAGAGAAGGCATTGGCTAGAGACGCTCCTTTACCTAGGTTATCTCTGCTGTGCCACGCTAAATGGGCAAGCAACTTGCCACCTTATCTAGAAGTGACACACAAGGCATTTTTGGCAGTGATATCAGTCATGTAATCTGTTCCTTATCAGATCAGGGTGTGTTGTACCCTCTAAACCCATTGTAGCTATATAACAGTTTTGTACAGTTGACAGCATTATCTCTGAATAAGTTTATGACTGTGAATCCGCTATTTGTTGATCAGTACTGGGGTGAACAGGTTCACCAATAACACTGGTCCTGGCTCAGTGTTGAAAGCATCACCATCAAGATGTATATAAGGACAAAGATTATTCCACTGAACCCAATAAACCAGAGGATTGGGCATTTGCCAGCATGTAAGCAGGTGTTTTATATTGTGTTAAACTTTTGAATTGTTTCTAAGTTAATGTATGTGGGTCCATGTCTTTATGGACCTTGCTTTGTGCACTGGTCCAGATCATTTGGGGGAGGGGGGATTATGGGGCCGGGGTGTTTTTCAGGGGTTGAGTCTTAAAGCGTCATCATACCAAGACATTTTAGACAATTTCATGCTCCCAACTTTGTGGGTACAGTTTGGGGATGGCCCCTTCTTTTTCCAATGTGTCTGTGCACCAGTGCACAAAGCAAGGTCCATAAAGACATGGATGAGCAAGTTTGGGGGTGGAGGAACTTGACTGGCCTACACAGAGTCCTGAGTACACGGAGACTGCGAGCCCAGGCCGGCCTTCTCGTCCAACGTCAGTGCCTGACCTCACAAATGCGCTTCTGGAAGAATGGTCAAACATTCCCATAGACACACTCCTAAACCTTGTGGACAGCCTTCCCAGAAGAGTTGAAGCTGTTATAGCTGCAAAGGGTGGGCCAACTCAATACTGAACCCTATGGACTAAGACTGGGTTACCATTAAATTTCATGTAAAAAAGGGAGTGCATAAGGAATACTGATTTTGAGCTGGCTGCACACCCCGAATAGAATTATACAAAAAATACAATAAATTCCCCTTGGGGTTTTTAAGCAGCAATGAGAGACAATGTTAGATAAAAATGTTTTTATTTTATTGACCCAATAAGCATTGTAACCACAATGATTTTAAAATTCAAGCTCTGGTGTACATGTATTGAAGCAGCTAAGTAAATAGAAATACATACGACATTGAATACAAAGTTCATATGAAAAGGTTACAAAAATCTTCAGAATTTTTTCATGAATTTTAGATCATACAGAATAAGGCACCCTGCTACCCCAATGCATTTCTACCCTCTAAAAATTACGGTCTTCTTCAGGGGGGACAGTATTGTAAAAGGGCGACTTTTATCACATTTCTGCGGGATATCAAAAGAAAAAAAGAAATCAAAATATATAAAGAAATTCGTTTGGTTTAATAATTATTGTTTATATGAATCTCATACAGTATTTACCGTTTGCACCAATCGCCTGCGCTTAAACCAGAGACTTTGATTATGGCGAATTAAAAAGACTATATTTTCTCCCTGAGGGTGATCCTTGCTTTGCCATAGTGATATTTCCTCCCGCTCATCCCTCCCACCAAAATGGGGGGAAGGGGGAGAGGGGGAAGGAAAAAAGGAAAGGGGGGGCTTCACAGAGGCGTATAGGAAACACAGGCTTACAAGAGATGACAGCGTATTAGAGTTCTCCGGGGGAAGCAAAGGGGAGACCAGTATCGCCCACTTTATAGCTGCACCTGAAAGTAGTAATATGTCAAAATTACATTTAAGTCATATATTCAACACTTTCTCTATAGGAAATAGTGAATATAAATTTGTTTGTCTAAATATATTAAGTAGTTTCATTTAATAACGTATATCCTAAGGGTTGTATATATTTGTGGTTTTCCATTAGTCAAAAAAACATTGTTATAAGGAAAGAAAGAGAGGCGATGAAGGGACTTAATAGTCCAGTGATAAGAAAGATATAGTATGCTGCGCATCTAACTGAGTGAGGAAAAGGTGCATGTAAAACTATACAATACTTGTGATAAACTAATGTGCACGATAGAAGTGAGTAATAGTAAATACTAATATTTGAAAAAGTGCCCAATATTAAGAATGTGCCATTAACGGCAATAAAAATATAAGAATACAAGTGTATAATTGCGAAAAAAAAACGAATTATTATTTTACCTCTTAGCTATTTCTGCTAGGCTTGAGGAATGACCAGTTAAATGTACTTTTACATTTTATGCTGAGGGTATTATGCAGAAAACCCCGCAGTATTACAGAGGAAACTGCAACTAAATAAAGTGAAAATATTTATATGAAAACCATTATTCAAAGAGAGAAGTTGTAAATAATGACATTAAGCCTTTAGAACGTTACTATACCTGTCCAAACTGCTCTTATCTTGTGCCACCCCAGGGTTCAACTAAGGAATCCTGGTGTGTGCACTATATTTATATTACTTACTTAATTGCTAATTATCTTCATATGTGTTTAATGCCTCCACTCTATTGCGCCTAGTCCGGCCCACACTGATCCTCCCCTTCCAAAACCCAAACCCCCCTGGGGGAACACCTGAGCCGGCGCGCCGACTCATCCGTCACCCCCCCGGCGTTCTGGAAGGCAAGCATTGCCCCGGAACTGCCGTCGCCTCTGCCGCAATCTGCGTGACATTGCGTCGTGCGCACGTGCATGCGCAACACAGACCGCCCGTACAACCCGGGAGATCGTCCGCGCATGCGTCCCACGCTCCATACGCAGCCCAGCGGCGATCAAGGAACACCGCCGGCACGGGATTATATCCTCAGTTCAAAAGATATTTCTTTTGGCAATTGTACCGCTTTCAGCACCTAAATCCAGACTGAATCATACCGCCAGGGAGGTTAAACCAAACTTATTTCTTTATATATTTTGATTTCTTTTTTTCTTTTGATATCCCGCAGAAATGTGATAAAAGTCGCCCTTTTACAATACTGTCCCCCCTGAAGAAGACCGTAATTTTTAGAGGGTTGAAATGCATTGGGGTAGCAGGGTGCCTTATTTTGTATGATCTAAAATTCATGAAAAAATTCTGAAGATTTTAGTAATCTCTTCATATGAACTTTGTATTCAATGTCGTATGTATTTCTATTTACTTAGCTGCTTCAATACATGTACACCAGAGCTTGAATTTTAAAATCATTGTGATTACAATGCTTTTTGGGTCAATAAAAGAAATAATTTTTTATCTAACATTGTCTCTCATTGCTGCTTAAAAACCCCAAGGGGAATTTATTGTATTTTTTGTACCATTAAAGTTCAAGTGCATGTAAAGGCAGGTGTCTCAATACTTTTGGCAATTTCGTGTATATCCATCATGATAACACGTCACAACTACATAATAGAAAGAAAAGGTTGACATCACATATGTTGTTACATTGTCGCAACAGAAGTATCAAAATAACTAATACCTAAATCCTTAAAGCGGTAGTAAACCAAGCCAAGTAGAAAAAAAAAATCCCCTGCAAAGCAATAGCATAATGTGCTAGTATGCATCACATGCTGGCACATTATGAAATACTTACCTTGGAACGAAGTCCTCCAAATTGCACACTGTCACCGCTGACAGGGCTTCCATCTTCCCTCGGTCTTCCTTTCGGGTTCACAAGCTCCGGCTGTGTGGCTTGGACCGTAATGATGTCACTCGCATGCTTGCGCACAGGTACTCTCAGCTCCGGCATAAAGCTCTGAAGATCCGGCACAGTGTGCTGAACCTTCAGAGCACATGGGCTGGTGACATCACCAGCTGCATCCAGTGTCAATATCTACTAAACACCCCAAGTTTAGGAGATATTCACCGTACCTACAGAGAAACCTATTATAGGCTTACCTGTAGGTACAATTTAGAAAAAAGAGTTTACTACCACTTTAACATTTCAAGCTATGTAGTATCATCAATAATAAAACCACAACTAAAGGATCTGTTAGTGACCTTATAGCTATATGAGTGACTCTCTTAGATCAAGTTTCGTTTCCATGAGGTATCATGTTGGGTATTGGCTTAGCCAAAACATATGCTTAATATGAAGAAAATTAACAATATACACAGATATGTGATTAAATGTGGTTATAGTAGGAGAAGATATAGAGAAAGGTAAAGGAAAAGCAAAAGGGGAAAAAGGAAAGAGGGGAATGAGGTAGACCGCATTCTCATTCTCACCATGCCATTAAGAAGTAGTGAAGAAGCAGTTAAGAGGAAACCAAATTTTCTATTTCTGGTGAGTGACAAAACCATCCAGGAGGCCCAAGTAGAGGTATATTTGTGAAGCAGATTGCACGCAAAGATGTTCCATATCACTAAAGCAGCCATTTCCAATCACCCATTCAGCTAGGGAGGGTGTCTTGAAGTGGTAGAGAATATCTTTTTAGCAGATTGTTACAGTATGTTCCAATTTCTCTGTGATATATAGAGAGTACAGAGGCTCAGAACTATTTTATAGTAGGGCGTTCTGACCATATATGGACCATGCTTCCTCCTGACCCATGGTAAAGCTAAGAGACATGAGATGTAAAGTTAGGTCCATATATATTTGGACACAGGCACAATGTTATACTTTTGGCTCTGTATGCTGCCAGGATAAATTTAAAACAAAACAATCCAAATGAATTTGAAGTGCAGACTTTAAGCTTTTAACCTCTAAATGTAAATGTGACTTAATACGAAAATTTATGAATTTTGGTAAAAAACCTAAATAATGAGAATCTAAATATTGTGAATCCAAATAGTGTGAAAATCTTTAGTGAAAAATATTTTCAAAAATCAATTATCAGATAAAAAACATTTGTCTGTAACTCAAATGTCCAATACATTTAAAAAACAAAAAATGAAAAATTCAAGAGATATATAATAGTGCAACACAGTGTAGATAATGTCCCATGTGAATGAACAACAAAAGTGTAGTTGATCTTGTTCGTTCAAAACAAAAATAGTGCTTGACCACGTGGACCCTTCACCGCTGTAAATCAGTAATGAATGGAGGCTTACCAGATCACCGGTCGGTATACGCAGATACGGACACCTAGACGTTTCGATGCGGAAAACCGGAAAACAACCCACTCCTTCAGATATCCCGCAATCACCGAATCAACTCGTATCCTCTCGTGAGCCGGTCTGCCGGTCTGATACAGGAAGCCGAAAGACAACCCACTCCTTCGAATGTCTCGTAGTCACCAAATCCGCTCTGGTCCTCTCACAAGCCTCGAAGCATCATATCACCAAAAAAACAAAAATAAAAATGCGCCAAATCGTGTAATAAAGTTTGAACAAATTTATTCTTATTGGTTTTAAGCGTTAAAAAATTACTCCACCGAGTCATACGAAAGTAAACGTATCGTTAAAAAATGAACAAATTGCTAGCAAAAAAATAAAATATAAACGAATGCTAAAGCACAAAGGGTGAGCGTGGCTACCCGACGATCGTTTCGTCAAAAGTCTGACGTCATCAGGGGTACGCCCACACCATTGTGCTAAACCCTTTTATAGCCTACAGGTAAGGTAAGGAGCCCTGCCATAGGTAGAAACAAACGCGCTATCACGGGCTTGGTGAATTAACCACCGGACGACTTACACATTCGAACGGGGTCAGAAACCCAAATTTATCCCATTACCAAAGTGGAAAAATTTGTAAATTAACCACCGGACGGGGTCGGAAACCCAAATTGATCCATTAACAAAACGGACATGTAACAATACAGACCGATCGGGATAATTGAGTAACAATATCTCCAATAGTAGAGAAACCTTTTTAAATTAAAAAATTAAAAATGTAAAACGAATAAATGTATATAAATATAAATGCCACCATCTACAAAAATATAAGAATTTGTATGTGAATATATAGGCGTGCCAATATAATAAAATTACATACCGGCATCAACTGCCGAACATTACCCATAGTCTATTTACAAAAAAGTCTAGTAGAAAATAAATAAAACATAAAAATAAAAAAATGACACTTTTTTGCAATAATGAAATACAACTGACATTCCAAAAAATGTTTACAAAAAGTATATAAATAGTGCCTGATTTCATATGGCTTAGTCATCAAAATATAGGCATTTTAAGTATCCAGTTTGCACTAGTTAACCACAACCACTGGGACGGACCACAGAGAGGGACATCAACCATTATTAATAAAACAGTTGATGTCCCACTCGACATTAAGTCCCCCAGGGATATGCGTACCCAATTTATGTATCCAGTTAGTTTCAGCTCTTGAGATAGTACGCTCAGCATTACTGCCACGCCAATGAGGTACATATTTCTCAATTGCTAAAAAAGTAGTACCCCTTGGGTCACGATTATGTTTCAAATCATAATGCTTGCTCACATTATGCTTATCGAAACCTTTGCAGATGTTAGTTATGTGCTCACCCAGACGCACATGTGGCATACGAACTGTGCGTCCCACATATTCCAAGCCGCATGGACACCTGAGCAGGTACACAACACACTTAGTGGAACATGTAATAAACGTTCGAATGGGATATGTGAGCCCCGTCCCATGCGAGGTAAATTCCGTGAATCTCCTACCCCGTGATGTGTTCAACTTGCAAGCTCTACGATTTCCACACGGGAAAAAATCTTTTAAATCTCCAAAAAAGGTAGGTCTCTTAGGGGTCGGGGACATTAAGAGCAATCATGTTCCTCAGACTGGTGGCACCCCTAAATATAACATTTGGTCTATCTGGTAACACAGGGCCTAAAACACGATCATTTTTTATGACAATGATACGCCCACATCCTGGATAGTGGATCCTGGATAGTGTCCTTGACTTGTCTGGATGTTGTGAATGGGTTTTTCTGTATCATAGAGAGGATCCTGTTATCACCAGTGCATTCTTCTTTCTTCAGACTGTACCAAACTGTTGATTTGGCCACTCCTAATGTTGCTGCTATTTCTCTGATGAATTTGTTTTGTTTTTGAAGCCTTACAATAGCCTGTTTCACTTGCATGGACAGCTCCTTTGAATGCATGATGTAGGCTCGCACTAGATTCCAAATGCAAATACCACACTTAGAATCAACTCCAGACCTTTTACCTACTTAATTGATGAAGAAATAATGAAGGAGTAGCCCACACCCGACCAGGAAACAGCTTTTGATTCAATTGTCCAATTACTTTTGGTCCCATTCTTAAGAGTTGTAATTCCTAAACCCTTCCTCCCAGGGGTCAAGTCCTGGGAAAAAAAGTGTGGGAACTCCCACCCAAGATCCATTCCCCCACCAAAAAAAAAAAAAAAAAAAAAAAAAAAAGGTACGCTCATATGCATATATACTTCACAGAAAATACAGTACAACATTTATTGTAAAGTGCCAGTTTACAAAAACAAAATAACGTGTCAAACAAAACAATCAACACAATGGGTGATGATCTTTCCCTCGCAGGGAATTTCTACCACAAATACACCCTGTTCCAAATTCTGTTACACAGCCCATTAGAAAATATCCCACAAACAGGAATAAGTATTGGCAGAGTATTGAAGAGTATTGGCAGGGTATTGCAGAGTATTGATAGGGTATTGCAGAGTATTGGCAGGGTATGTATTGAAGAGTATTGGCAGAGTATTGCAGAGCATCGGCAGGGTATGTATTGGCAGGGTATTGCAGAGTATTGATAGGGTATTGCAGAGTATTGGCAGGGTATTGCAGAGTATTGATAGGGTATGTATTGTAGAGTATTGATAGGGTATTGCAGAGTATTGTCAGGGTATGTATTGGCAGGGTATTGCAGAGTATTGATAGGGTATTGCAGAGTATTGGCAGGGTATTGCAGAGTATTGGCACAGTATTGCAGAGTATTGATAGGTTATTGCAGAGTATTGGCAGGGTATGTATTGTAGAGTATTGGCAGAGTATTGTAGAGTATTGGCAGGGTATGTATTGGCAGGGTATTGCAGAGTATTGGCAGGGTATGTATTGCAGAGTATTGATAGGGTGTGTATTGTAGAGTATTGATAGGGTATTGCATAGTATTGGCAGGGTATTGCAGACTATTGGCAGGGTATTGCAGAGTATTGGCAGGGTATTGCAGAGTATTGGCAGGGTATGTATTGCAGAGTATTGGCAGGGTATTGCAGAGTATTGATAGGGTATTTATTGCAGAGTATTGGCAGGGTATTGCAGAGTATTGATAGGGTATGTATTGCAGAGTATTGGCAGGGTATTGCAGAGTATTGATAGGGTATGTATTGCAGAGTATTGGCAGGGTATTGCAGAGTATTGATAGGGTATGTATTGCAGAGTATTGGCAGGGTATTGCAGAGTATTGGCAGGGTATGTATTGCAGAGTATTGGCAGGGTATGTATTGCAGAGTATTGGCAGGGTATTGCAGAGTATTGGCGGGGTATGTATTGCAGAGTATTGCAGAGTATTGGCAGGATATTGAAGAGTATTGGAAGAATATTGAAGAGTATTGATAGGGTATTGCAGGGTGTGTATTGGCAGAGTATTGGCAGGGTATTGCAGAGTATTGGCAGGGTATGTATTGCAGAGTATTGGCAGAGTATTGCAGAGTATTGACAGGGTATTGCAGAGTATTGGCAGGGTATTTATTGGCAGAGTATTGGCAGGGTATTGCAGAGTATTGATAGGGTATTGCAGGGTGTGTATTGGCAGAGTATTGGCAGGGTATTGCAGAGTATTGGCACAGTATTGCAGAGTATTGATGGGGTATTGCAGAGTATTGGCAGGGTATTGCAGAGTATTGGCAGGGTATTGAAGAGTATTGGCAGAGTATTGGCAGAGTATTGGCAGAGTATTGAAGAGTATTGGCAGGGTATTGCAGAGTATTGGCAGGGTATGTATTGCAGAGTATTGGCAGAGTATTGCAGAGTATTGACAGGGTATTGCAGAGTATTGTCAGGGTATTTATTGGCAGAGTATTGGCAGGGTATTGCAGAGTATTGCAGAGTATTGGCACAGTATTGCAGAGTATTGATAGGGTATTGCAGAGTATTGGCAGGGTGTTGCAGAGTATTGGCAGGGTATGTATTGCAGAGTATTGGCAGGATATTGAAGAGTATTGGCAGAGTATTGAAGAGTATTGGCGGGGTATTGCAGAGTATTGGCAGGGTATGTATTGGCAGGGTATTGTAGAGTATTGGCAGGGTATTGCAGAGTATTGCAGAGTATTGATAGGGTACTGCAGAGTATTGGCAGGGTATTGCAGAGTATTGGCAGGGTATGTATTGCAGAGTATTGGCGGGGTATTGCAGAGTATTGGCGGGGTATTGCAGAGTATTGATAGGGTAGTGCAGAGTATTGATAGGGTAGTGCAGAGTATTGATAGGGTATTGCAGAGTATTGGCAGGGTATTGCAGAGTATTGATACTGATAGGGTATTGCAGAGTATTGATAGGGTATTGCAGAGTATTGGCAGGGTATTGCAGAGTATTGATAGGGTACTGCAGAGTATTGGCAGGGTATTGCAGAGTATTGGCAGGGTATGTATTGCAGAGTATTGGCGGGGTATTGCAGAGTATTGGCGGGGTATTGCAGAGTATTGGCGGGGTATTGCAGAGTATTGATAGGGTAGTGCAGAGTATTGATAGGGTAGTGCAGAGTATTGATAGGGTATTGCAGAGTATTGGCAGGGTATTGCAGAGTATTGATACTGATAGGGTATTGCAGAGTATTGATGAGTATTGGCAGGGTATTGCAGAGTATTGATGAGTATTGGCAGAGTATTGCAGAGTATTGATGAGTATTGGCAGGGTATTGCAGAGTATGGATGAGTATTGACAGGGTATTGCAGAGTATGGATGAGTATTGGCAATTTGGCAGGGTATTGCAGAATGCAACTTACTTACACACTAGTGACTGACCTCCTGGTATTTATTCTCTTCCCTTCTGTTCTGGGGGGAGAAGAAGTAAACTTGAAAAGTGCAGCGGCTGTGGCAACAGGAGGCACTGGGTAGAGGGGAGCGGGAGGACAGTCCGGCGCGCAGCGTGTGTCACACTGACTGACGGTCTCGCGCCAGTGCGTGCCCACGTGCACGGCCGAAGTCATGTGACCGGTTGCTAGATGCGGAGCGGCCCCTGCCTAGCAACCAGTCACTCGGCGGCTGAGGAGCGGCGCGGACTACGCGCTGCATAGCCTCAGCCCGGCTCAGACAGCTAATGGGAACGGCGTTCCCGCTGTGGAAATAGTACGGGAACGCCGTTCCCATGCGTTCCCGCAGCACTCGAGCCCTGCTTCCTCCGATTTGGATGTACATGCCCTCAAATTAAACCTGAGTGTGCACTTTCAGTCCATGTCCATTATATAACTATAGCTTGAATATGTTTTGGTGAATACCTGAAAAAAACTAAAATTGTGCCTGTGTCCAAATATATATGGACCTAACTGTAAATGGATAGAAATTATGGATGACCTCTGGGCACTTATACCATCAAGTAAGTATGTTGAAGTTCTTCTAATGGGAGGTACTTGCCATGGAAAACCTATGTGAAAATATGAAGAACTCCATTCTCTGGAATTAAAACAAGTTTCCAACTTGCTCTGCCACAGGGATGTATCTAAGGAAGGTTAGGATGAGAGCTTATCAACAGGAGAGCAAATATTCTACATAATGATTGTGTTGGTGGAGTGTCACAGACTAGTTCATTCCAAAATACAGTAGACTAGGAAACCAAATTGTTTAGATTAGAGAGTGTAGAAATGATAGAAGTTGACATCCCAGCAACCACTGCATCCAAAAATGGGTATCTACAATATTCCTTAGTACAAACAGGGCATTTCAGTAAGATTGTTGCAAATCTATGGTGAAATACCATAGTCCACCCTACGAAGGAGGATGCAGTCAAAGCAGGAGGAAAAGAAAGGTTTTCAAATAAGGGGGTCATTGGTAAAGATTTTGAAGGTCCTTAAATCCCAATAGAATTTTTAGTTTAAATCAGCTAAACACATTCCAGGTGTATCAAAACGAATGGTGTTCAGTGTCTTACAGTTTGTTTTCCTTCTATAAATCAGTCACAGCCTGACTAGAAAGCCCTGTTCCATGCAAGCATGCTGCAGAAGAGGACTGTTGCTCACACTGAGAAAAGTTTTCTCATTGCAGAGTAGGGATGAGCTTCGAGTTCGAGTCAAACTCATGTTCGACTCGAACATTGCCTGTTTGCCTGTTCAGCGAACAGTGAACAATTTGGGGTGTTCGCAGCAAATTCAAAAAGCCGCGGAACACCCTGTACAAGTCTATGGGAGAAATCTAAAGTGATCATTTTAAAGGCTAATATGCAAGTTACTGTCCTAAAAAGTGTTTGGGGACCTGGTTCCTGCCCCAGGGGACATGGATCAATGCAAAAAAAAGTTTTAAAAACGGCCGTTTTTTCGGGAGCAGTGATTATGATTAAAGTGAAACAATAAAAGTGTAATATTCCTTTAAATTTCGTACCTGGGGGGTGTCTATAGTATGCCTGTGAAGGGGCGCATGTTTACCATGCTTAGAACTGTCCCTGCACAAAGTGTCATTTCTGCAGAAAAAAAATTCATTTAAAATCACTTGCGGCTATAATGAATTGTCGGCTCCCGTAATACAAAGAACACTCATTGAAAGTCATTGATAAAAAAAAAAAGCGTGAGGTTCCCCCAAATTCAATTACCAGGCCCTTCAGGTCTGGTATGGATATTAAGGGGAACCCCGCGTCAAATGAAAAAAAAAATTGACGTGGGGTCCCCCTAAAAATCCATACCAGACCCTTTATCCAAGCACGCAACCTGGCAGGCCGCAGGAAAAGAAGGGGGGACGAGAGAGTGCCCCCCCTCCGGACTCCTGAACCGTACCAGGCCACAAGCCCTCAACATTGGGAGGATGCTTTGGGGGTCTGTGACTCCTCAAAGCACCATGTCCCCATGTTGATGGGGACAAGGGCCTCATCCCCACAACCCTGGCTGGTGGGACTGCGAGCGGGGGGCTTACCAGAATCTGGAAGCCCCCTTTAACAAGGGGAGCCCCAGATCCCGGCCACACGTTTGAAATGGTAAGGGGGTACAAAAGTATCCCTACCATTTCACAAAGAAAGTGGAAAAAATAGTTAAATAAGACAAACACACTTTTGAAAAGTTCCTTTATTAAAAATAAAAAAAAGATTCCAGAGGTGGTAATCCACTCTTGCTATCCAGCACCGGATGATCATCTCTCCAGGGTCCAGCGATGGCTGATCTGATCCAGCGCAGCTCATCCATCCATCTTCTGTCTCCACGGAGGAGACACTGCGGGGATCCCGGCGGCCTGACGTTTGTTATATGCAGAGGGCGTGGCCGCCCGTCACCTGACCCCGCCCCCCCCTGAAGCGATTGGGGAAACCGGGCTTCCCCAATGACATGTGGGTGACCCCGCCCCCGTCTGATGTAACGGAAACCTGCGTTACATCAGAGGGGGGCGGGGTCACCTATACGTCATTCGGGAAGCCCGACTTCCCTCACTAGAGTCAGAGGGGGGCGGGGTCTGGTTGACGGGAGGCCCCGTCCTCCTCATATAAGAAACATCAGGCCGCCGGTATCCCCACAGTGTCTCCTCCGTGGAGACAGAAGATGGATGGATGTGCTGTGCTGGATCAGATCAGCCATCGCTGGACCCTGGAGAGATGATCATCCGTCGCTGGATAGCAAGAGTTCATTACCACCGCTGGAATCTTTTTTTATATTTTTTTATTTTTAATAAAGAAACTTTTCAAAAGTGTGTTTGTCTTATTTAACTATTTTTTACACTTTCTTTGTGAAATGGTAGGGGTACTTTTGTACCCCCTTACCATTTCAAATGGGGGGGCCGGGATCTGGGGGTCCCCTTGTTAAAGGGGGCTTCCAGATTCTGATAAGCCCCCCGCCCGCAGACCCCCACAACCACCAGCCAGGGTTGTGGGGATGAGGCCCTTGTCTCCATCAACATGGGGACATGGTGCTTTGAGGGGTCACAGACCCCCAAAGCATCCTCCCAATGTTGAGGGCTTGTGGCCTGGTACGGTTCAGGAGGGGGGGCGCTCTCTGGTCCCCCCCTCTTTTCCTGCGGCCTGCCAGGTTGCGTGCTCGGATAAAGGGTCTGGTATGGATTTTTAGGGGGACCCCCACGTCAATTTTTTTTTTTAATTTGACGCGGGGGTCCCCTTAATATCCATGCCAGACCTGAAGGGCCTGGTATTTGAATTTGGGGGAACCCCACACTTTTATTTTTTATTTTTTTATCAATGACTTTCAATGACTGTTCTCTGTATTACGGGGAGCCGACAATTCATTATAGCCGCAAGTGATTTTAAATGAATTTTTTTTCTGCAGAAATTACACTTTGTGCAGGGACAGTTCTAAGCACGGGAAACATGCGCCCCTTCACAGGCATACTATAGACACCCCCCAGGTACGAAATGTAAAGGAATATTAAACTTTTATTGTTTCACTTTAAGCATTATTAAAATCAGTGCTCCTGAAAAAACTGCCGTTTTTAAAACATTTTTTTGCATTGATTCATGTCCCCTGGGGCAGGACCCAGGTCCCCAAACACTTTTTAGGACAATAACTTGCATATTAGCCTTTAAAATCAGCACTTTACATTTTGAGTTTCGAGTTCGAGTTCTAAAATTCACATAAAGTTTAGGTCTGTTCTCAGGTTCTGGTGCGAACCGAATAGTAGGGTGTTCGGCTCATCCTTATTGCAGAGGTCTGCCCCCTACATGCTTCCTACTAAGTGAAACGTGTAGCTCCTTCAATAAGCAAAGTTTATGCTCCCTGGTGTTTGAGAGCTTTGGCTTTTACTCAGAAGGGGCATATCAGACCTGTGCAGAGAGGCCACTACTTCCACTCAGAGTGCAAGGGTTCTTTATTGCAGCATGCTGGAGGGGCACAGACTTTTCTACTCTATGGCTATGGCTGCTTTTTTTAAAGAAAATAAACTGTAAGACATTGAATACATTTTGTTCTGATGCACCTGGAATGTGTCTACCCGATATAAACTTAGAGTTTAGTTAGGCTTGATGATATCGCAAACCTGTATGGAAAATATCAGCTCAGCTGTTCTGTTCACCTTTGACTCATCAAGGTACAACATAAAATATGGATAACATTTAATGCAACTGTTCACAAAATAGCTAGTTTAAGCTGGCTTAGACATTTGTAACCTGTTCACTTTTGCTTTAGTCCACACCTGAAAGTTTCCACACTTTATCCTGTGCACTTTTTTATCTGCAGATATACTTGCTTCCAATGAACCTACCAGGTACTGGGGTGATTCAAGAGCATGTAATGAAAAAATATATAAAAATGTATAAACAAAGTGTAGACATGTCACTGGAGAAGTGATCGAGGGGGTGTACATCTCACCTAGGTTGCTACACAGTGTGAGATGGTAAATCCAGGATGGATCAGTTTCTCAGCAGCGATATGCTGCTGAGTTGTTATTTAATTTTTGCCGGGCCTGGGTTTATATGGAATGGCAGGTAGGTTTGGTAGAGGGACCTGTCATTCCACATCCCCCGATCCAGTTCTGGGTTTGGGATCAGGTGAGCTTTGATCCTAATTAGCCTGGGAAGCTAAAGGCACTGCAGGGTCTGCAGGTGGTTGCTCTCAGCCAGGGAATGAACAATCTGTGTGTTGAAGGAAGCTGCAAGCACAGCCACTGCTGGAGCTAAAACTCACCCTGCGATATCCAGGCGAAAGACGCTGTGTTTGTAAGTGTCAGATAGGTGAGCAGAACCTGTTAGTAAGCGCCCAGCCGGGCTAGGTCTTTTATTTTTGTTGTACTTAGAAAGCACGGTGTTGCTGTATATTTTGTTTGCTGGACTGTTTGTACCACGAATAAACGCCAAGATCTGCTTTATAAATTCCAAGTCTGCTGTGAACTGTGTCCAAACACACCCTACCCCGGGAAGATCCCTTACAATTGGTGGAGGTAGCGGGCAACACGGTTGCTAGGGGCAACGGTGTGGACAGACTTGGCTACAGCTGCTGATGTCCTGGGTGAAAGCTGCAACTACACTCCAAGAACAGTCCAGCAACATGGAGGAGATGCTGAAGCAGCTTATGCAAGTGAGTTTGCAACAACAGCAGGCTCAGACAGAGGCCAATAGACGACATGAACAGTACATGGCGGCACAACATCAGATGCATAAGGAAGAGTTGCAAGCTTTGCGCCAAAGCCAACAACAACTTATCGAGCACCTGATAGTAAATCGAGAGGCGCCTGTGGTTGCTAATCCACCCACAATGGAGGGAGCCGCTCCAGAGATTTTTTTTGGGAGAAGGACTGTGCAGAAAGCGCTGCAAAAGATGACTGCTGAGGACGATGTTGAGGCCTATCTAACAGTATTTGAGCGCGTGGCTGAGCGAGAGAAGTTACCAGCCGCTGAGTGGGCAGAGGTAATTGCGCCCTATTTAACAGGTGAACCTCAAAAGGCCTACTATGACCTCAGTGAGCAAGAGGTTAAGGACTATACTCGGCTAAAAGAGGAGATACTTGCCCGACTAGGAGTTACTACTGCAGTCCGTGCCCGGAGGGTACGCAACTGGAGCTACAGTCTGGACAAATCAGCGAGGTCCCAGATGTATGACCTAATCCATTTGGCAAGAAAGTGGTTGGAGCCAGACACTTCTACTCCTGCACAAATCCTAGAGAAGGTCGTGATGGATCGCTACCTCCGAGCGCTTCCTACTGACCTGCAACGCTGGGTGGGACAAGGTGATCCTAAGAATGCAAACGAACTTGTCAACCTTGTGGAGAGGTTCCAGGCGACTGAGGACTACCTCCGTGATGTTCCTGCAGCATCTTCACCTCTCCGGAGCGCCAGATCGGTACCGTCAGCGGGTAAGAGACTTCCATCTATTGGGGGAGTGTGGAGGGCTGCTGATGGGGGGAAAAGGGCTCAAGTGGTGTCTCAGGGACAAAAGACTGGTGATGGTCCCGGGTGGCTAAGGGGCTCTAAAAAGGACTCCTTGCCAAGGGGACCAGGCCCTATCCAGTGTTGGAGATGCCATGAGGCGGGACACGTGTCTGCCCATTGCCCTCTTACCTCTGAACCCATGGAATGTGACGCTAGCCGGCGTCAGTCGCTATTTGCGGAACCATCTTGTGCTGCAGTTCCTGGACTAGAGACTGAACCGCAAATCTGCAACATCACAATCAATGACTTTCCTGTTAAAGCGTTAATGGACTCAGGAAGCCTTGTAACCTTGGTGCATGCTAGCCTGGTGACTGGGGACTTAGAGTCTAAAAAGCATATGAGTGTTGTGTGCATACATGGTGATACAAAAGTGTACCCTATAGTGCTGGCTAAAGTCGGGACTGAACAAGGCACCGTACAATATGAAGTGGGTGTGGTTAAAAACCTCATGCATAATGTAATATTGGGGCGTGATTTTCCATTATTCTGGGCTCTTTGGGAAAAAAGAAAAATCCCCAAAAGGAGTGAGGATACCTCTAAGGGGGTTGCCTTGTCCACTGTGAATGATAAAAATGTGCAGGATGAAAATGATTGTTTTCCTTTGCAGGTCCTGGCTGGGGAGGAGGAGGCTCCTCCCACTGAGCAAAATATACTAGACTTAGAGGTGTCTAGCGATAATTTTGGGACTGCACAATTACAGGACCCCACTCTCAAAAATGCGAGAGAGCAGGTTGCTGTTATGAACGGGGTACCTCAGGAACCAGATGCTGAAAAAAGATTTCCACATTTTTCGGTGACTAATGATCTTTTCTATAGAGTCAATAAGGTTAAAGATGAGATTGTGGAACAGCTTCTGGTACCTAAGCCGTACCGGCGTCAGGTGCTTGACATGGCACATAACCATGTTCTTGGGGGACACTTGGGGACTGACAAAACGCGAGAGAGGGTTCTCCAGAGGTTTTTTTGGCCGGCCATATATGATGACATTAAAAAATACTGTGAGTCGTGCCCCACATGTCAGGTTAGTGCCCCAGTGTCACATTTTCGCAGTCCTTTGGTTTCGCTCCCTATTATAGAGGTGCCTTTTGAGCGTATTGCCATGGATTTAGTGGGTCCCATTGTAAAGTCAGCTAGAGGACACCAGTATATTTTGGTAGTCCTGGATTATGCGACCCGCTATCCTGAGGCTGTACCCTTAAGAAACACTGCATCTAAAACAATTGCACGTGAGTTGTTTTATATGTTCTCTAGGACTGGGATCCCCAAAGAAATCCTAACTGACCAAGGTACGCCATTTATGTCGAAAGTAATGAAGGAATTATGCAAACTATTTAAAATCTCACACATCCGTACCTCTGTGTACCACCCCCAGACGGACGGATTGGTGGAGAGATTTAATAAAACTTTGAAACATATGTTGAAGAAAGTGGTGGCAAAAGATGGTCGTGACTGGGATCATTTATTACCCTACCTCATGTTTGCTATTAGGGAGGTGCCCCAAGCATCCACAGGGTTCTCACCATTCGAGTTGGTCTATGGTCATCACCCTAGGGGTCTACTGGACATTGCAAAAGAGACATGGGAGAATGAGTCCACCCCATACAAGAGTGTTATTGAGCATGTAGCACAAATGCAGGACCGTATAGCCACTGTAATGCCCCTGGTAAGGGAACACCTCCAGAGGGCTCAAGAGGCCCAAAGTAGAATTTACAACCGGTCCGCAAGAATCAGGACATTCAACCCAGGCGATAGGGTCCTTATACTAGTCCCCACTGTTGAGAGTAAATTCTTGGCGAAGTGGCAAGGTCCTTATGAAATTGTTGAAAAGATCAGTGAGGTGAACTACAAGGTGCACCAACCAGGTAGAAGGAAGCCTTTCCAAGTTTATCACATAAACTTGATCAAGCCCTGGAAAGACAGGGAATCCTTGGTGGCGACAAATACTGTTAATGATTTGTCACAACCAATCCCTCCAGTCAAGGTAGGTGATACTCTATCAGTGTCACAGAAACAGGAGGCTCAGGAATTTTTACAGAAAAACAAAAACAAGTTCTCTGACCTCCCAGGGCGTACACACCTCATCCATCATCACATTGAAACTGAGCCTAGAAGCAGAGTAAACCTTAAGCCCTATAGGATACCCGAGGCACGTAGGGAAGCCGTATCTGCCGAGGTAAAACGTATGCTTGCTCTGGGGGTAATTGAGGTGTCACAGAGTGAATGGTCCAGCCCAATTGTGCTAATCCCAAAGCCCAATGGAACTTGGAGGTTCTGTAACGATTTCAGAAAGTTGAATGAGATCTCCAAGTTCGATGCGTATCCTATGCCCAGGGTAGATGAGTTGATTGAGAAGTTGGGTAACGCCAGGTACATAACCACTCTCGATCTCACAAAGGGCTACTGGCAGATTCCACTTTCTGGTGAGGCTAAAGAGAAAACTGCATTCTCCACCCCTGATGGGCTATTCCAGTATGTAGTGATGCCATTCGGGTTACATGGAGCGCCTGCAACTTTCCAGAGGTTGATGGACTTGATTCTGCGACCACATCGTGATTACTCAGCTGCCTACCTCGATGATGTGGTCATTTTTAGCCCTGATTGGGAAAGTCACCTCTGTAAGGTACAGGCCGTGTTGGATGCCATAAGTGATGCGGGGTTGACCATAAATGCCGAGAAGTGTGCTCTAGCCCTAGAAGAGGCCAAATATCTGGGCTACATTATTGGGAGAGGGTTGATTAAGCCACAGCTAAATAAAATTGAGGCAATACAGAATTGGCCTAGACCCCTGACAAGGAAACAGGTTAGAGCTTTCCTGGGTATTACGGGGTATTACCGTAGATTTGTGCCGAACTTTGCCTCAGTTGCTGCTCCACTAACTGACTTGACAAAGGGCGGAAAGACAGCAATGGTCACGTGGACCCCAGAGGCCGAGAAGGCTTTCCAAAGCCTTAAGTCTGCCTTGTGCCAACCACCTGTGTTAGTTACCCCCGATTTCAGGCGAGAATTTCTGGTCCAGACAGATGCCTCTAACACAGGCTTAGGTGCAGTACTCTCACAAGTAGTGAATGGTGAGGAGCATCCAGTGACGTACTTGAGTAGAAAACTAACCCCGGCCGAGAAAAATTATGCCATTGTGGAGCGAGAATGTTTGGCAGTAAAGTGGGCCCTAGAATCTTTAAAGTATTACTTGCTAGGCAGGAAATTTAAGTTGGTGACAGACCATGCCCCCCTAACATGGATGAAGTTAAACAAGGAGAGAAATGCAAGAGTGACTAGATGGTTTCTCTCCCTCCAAAACTTTAATTTCACGGTGGAACACAGGCCAGGGAAATTACAGGCAAATGCTGACGCATTGTCAAGGGTAAGTTGTCTGTGGGGACAAAAGGCTCAGCCCTCCGGTCTGAAAAAGAGGGGGGGGATATGTAGACATGTCACTGGAGAAGTGATCGAGGGGGTGTACATCTCACCTAGGTTGCTACACAGTGTGAGATGGTAAATCCAGGATGGATCAGTTTCTCAGCAGCGATATGCTGCTGAGTTGTTATTTAATTTTTGCCGGGCCTGGGTTTATATGGAATGGCAGGTAGGTTTGGTAGAGGGACCTGTCATTCCACATCCCCCGATCCAGTTCTGGGTTTGGGATCAGGTGAGCTTTGATCCTAATTAGCCTGGGAAGCTAAAGGCACTGCAGGGTCTGCAGGTGGTTGCTCTCAGCCAGGGAATGAACAATCTGTGTGTTGAAGGAAGCTGCAAGCACAGCCACTGCTGGAGCTAAAACTCACCCTGCGATATCCAGGCGAAAGACGCTGTGTTTGTAAGTGTCAGATAGGTGAGCAGAACCTGTTAGTAAGCACCCAGCCGGGCTAGGACTTTTATTTTTGTTGTACTTAGAAAGCACGGTGTTGCTGTATATTTTGTTTGCTGGACTGTTTGTACCACGAATAAACGCCAAGATCTGCTTTATAAATTCCAAGTCTGCTGTGAACTGTGTCCAAACACACCCTACCCCGGGAAGATCCCTTACAAAAGGTAATCCTAGATGGAAATGCAATGTCTCTTCTGCAATGTAATACAACTACCTGCCTACTTCAAGCATTCTCTGGCATATAAACTGAGCTGTGAAAGCGCAGCTCAGCTTAAATCACCGGCGCGGTCTCTGTATGCATGGGTGACTGACTCCAGCACTTGTGCAGGAGTGAGGTCATCGTGCGCTGGACAATAAAGACAGCCGAAGATCGGCACCCAGAAAAAGATGCCAGCGAGGGGCTCTTGAAGAAAAAGTATGTTTAGCTCTGCTTAACACCCCTTTCACACCAGGGCGTTTTGCAGGCGCTATAGCGTTAGAAATAGCGCCTGCAATCCGCCCTAAAGAAGCTGCACCATTGTGTGTAGTGTGAAAGCCCCGAGGGCTTTCACACTACAGCGGTGCGCTGGCAGGACATCAGAAAAAAGTCCTGCTAGCAGCTTCTTTGGAGCGGTGAAGGAGCGGTGTGTTTACCGCTCCTTCACCGCTGCTCCTCATTGAAATCAATGGGGCAGCGCTGTAATACCGCCAGCAAAACGCCGCCGAAAAACCCTTTCACGGCCGCTAGCGGGGGGGTAAAAGTGCCCCGCTAGCGGCCAAAATGCGCCGCAAATCCGGTGGTAAAACGCTGCTAAAAATAGCGGCGTTTTACCGCCGACGCAATGTTGGCGGTGTGGTGTGAGAGGGGTCTTAAAGCAGAACCAAAGCCACGGTATTTGCATATGAGTCAGTCTGTCTGTATTTTTGGATCTACTCTTCATTTTGACATTGTCACTTTGGAAAAAATCTCCAGCAGCTGCACCCTGTAAAACAGGGATCCTCAAACTACGGCCCTCCAGCTGTTGTGAAACTACACATCCCATGAGGCATTGTAAAACTCTGACATTCACAGACATGACCAGGCATGATGGGAATTGTAGTTCCTAAACAACTGGAGGGCCGTAGTTTGAGGACCCATGCTGTAAAAGAAAAGGATGAATATTTATTATACACGGAATTTGAGTAATTCTATATATTGTTTAGACTGCTAACATTGTAACAAGAGTAAAATAAGGGTTGCAGGTGCTATAGATTTGACTTTACAATATTGGAACCTTTGGGATGAGTCCATCTTTCTGACCATGCTTCGTGTTACACCCATGTAGCGCTACCCCCGCAGGAGCCAATGGTTACTGGTTCCTCCTATTGCTACAGAGACACACAAAAAATCAGTCAATGGGCTTGGGTTTGTTGGTTTATTGGGGAAAACAACTTGGATAGGGTATAGGGATTATGAGATGCCCAACTTGAAGAAAAACAGATGAGGACAACTTTCTTCCAATGTACAGAGAAAAGATCCTGGACTGTTCTACTTGCTAAAAACACCCATCTCTTGGATCAGTGGAAAAGTCCCTTACGAACCAGGAGCTCTCAGCCCCCTTTGGAAAATAGCACAAAATGTTGCAAAGCTGCATGCAGGAGTATCTCCTCTCCTCTTGTAGTACTGTTCCCAGCTCCACCACCAGCAGATACTACCAGCCCTCCTGGCTGCTAGTCTACCAGCTCACCCCAGCTGCTCCAAAGATCTCCTAGGACAAGGGATAAAGGGTTAAGCACAGTGCTGTCCTTTGAAAGTTTGCTATATGTGGAAGTCTCTCCCCTTGTGAATCCCTGGGTGTGATGATGTACTCACTCTGTCCTACTTGCTCCCTGCTGCTCTTAGGCAAGATTCCTTCTCAAACCGAACACTGAAAGGATTCTTCTAAGCCAGCCAGAGTCCCATATTGGAGGCAGAGACCCCCCTAGATGCAGGATTCCCCTCCTAGGCCACTGTCACCCTCCTCAGCACTCCATCTTCCACCCGGCTCCCCTGTTGGCTAGACTCCACCATATTTATTTAAGGGTTTACCCAGCTACTCTGCCAGGCCCTCTGTCCAGGGATTGGCCAGATTCCCTCTAGTATGAAGATCAGGACCTCCTGGCCTCTGCCCACTAACTTCCAGAAGCTTCTTCAAACACCTAGATCCAGGGGGAGGTAACAGAGACCTGCACTGTAGAGCCACCCAGCCTGATCTGGAGTAACCCAACTTAATTACAGACTCACAGTTATCATGATTCATACAGTTCAAGTTTCTTTTACAATAATTTTTTTCTAACTTTGTATACAGTACATTGTCCCTATTGATTTTAGGGTTTTTTAAATGTTGTTTAAATAAAATGTTGCAATTTTAGATTCAATTTGTATGTTTTTGCATTTGGTGCTGGTAAAGAAAAGTCCCAATCCCCCCCTCTTCTCCCTCTTGGTGGGCTTATATTCAAAGGGTGCTATACCCATATTTAGGCTGTAACATTGTCACAGCCACCAAATTCATTCACAGGAAGTGTGTAGATTAAAAAACGAAAAAACAGCAGAGGGATGCAAAAAAACTCCTGACTGGCAGCTGAATGGGACCAGGGATGAGTGACTGGTTGCTAGGACACTGGCAGTCACTGGCTTCATAGCAACTAAGGAACTATCATGACAAGATCCCAGAACATACATGCCCCGCTCTGAGCAGAGTTGATGTTAACTTTTTTTTGTGATCTTAAAGTGGTGGACAAAAGAACTACTTGAATCTGGCTCACATGTCAGATCTCCCAAGAAAACTGACGCAAGGCTTTTCTTAATTGGGTACAGGTCATTTTAAGGCCGGGTTCACATATACAGTAATACCTCGGATTGCGAGTAATGTGGTTAACGGGTATTTCACAATACGAGCTATTATTTTTTTTAAATCCTGACTCGGTTTGTGAGCGTTGTCTCGCAAAACAAGTAGGATTGAAGCCTCTACAGTGTGTAGTACCGCATTTGGCCAGAGGTGCGGGGGCACCCGTGACATTTGAAGCCGCTCGGATGCACTCAGAGCCACTCCAAAACCGCTCGGATGCACTCAGAATCACTCAAAGAGGCTTGGAAACACTTGAGAATGGAGTGTTTCTGAGCCTCTTCGAGTGTTTCTGAGTTCATCCGATCAGCTCTGAGCAGTTTCCGAGTGTTTCCAAGTGTCTCTGACGCCCCCTACCCCTGGCCACATGCGGTACTGCATACCATAGAAGTCAATGTGGAACAAATTATCTGAATTTCCATTGACTTCTATGTGGAAGCTCGCTTTGATATACGAGTGCTTTGGATTACAAGCATTCTTCTGGAACCAATTATGCTCGTAATCCAAGGTTCCACTGTATGTGAATTGGATGCAGTTTAAACGGTGGCGGCCACGATGCTGTATTAAAAAGGGTCCTGTGAGTTTTTGGTCCCAGTTCAGGTGCGAATTCAGGCAAAAAATTTGCCTCTGAATCACACCTGAACCGGTGAACAGAAACACACCGGACCCCGGGTGGAAACCTCAGCCACACATATGTGAACCCGGCCTAACAGGGCCATACCACCAGCGTCATAACTGCTTCATTGTAAATGCTCCCCTAATCTTTTTATATATTTGATACTGTTGCTTTGTTGTCCTAAAAATGCAGGGGGGAAAAATGACATGTGTGATAAACTCCTGATTGTCAGACATCACAAGACTCAGCCTTAACCTGATCTCCTTAAAGTGGTTGTTAAAGTGGTTGTAAACCCATTACAACCACTTTAACCTACAGGTAAGCCTAGATTAAGGCTTACCTGTAGGTGCAAGAAATATCTGCCAAACCTAAAAGGTTTAGGAGATATTTGCAGGAATAGCGGCACCAATGTCTACGGCACAGGCGCACTGAGCGTGCCGTTTCTAATGGCAATCATGCCGTTAGTGGCAGCACCAGCGCGCATGCGCGGGAGTGACGTAATCGCGGGCTCTGGCCAGTCACAGCACCGGAGCCGCAATACCTAGAAGTCACTCCGGGATAAATGGCGGCATCGGAGGAGGCAAACAAGGCCTGAGGCCGGGGCTTCGATCTCAGGTAAGTAATTCATAATGAGCTAGTATGCTCATTATGCCTTTGCCTTGCAGGGTGTATTTTATTTTTTTAAGAGGCTTTACTTCCTCTTTAAGCCACTCCAACCTATATACACCATCAGCACTGCCTCCTATTGTAGTATCTCCCTCTGTGAGAGCAGATAGCAGGCTGCTGATGACAGAGGCACGTAAACTGACTACTGTGTCAGGGCTCAGCAGCCATGATACACCGCGGTCAGTTTACAGAGAGGTGGGGATAAACTGACAGGATCAGCCAGGTTTTTTAGGTGTTACAGGGGACCAAATGGCAGAGGACAAGCATTGTGTCATATAACATGCTTTAACCACTTCCATACCAGACACATTCCCCCTTCCTGCCCAGGACAATTTTTAGCTATCAGCGCTTGCGCACATTGAATAACAATTGCACGGCCATGCAACAATGTACCCAAACAAAATTTTTATAATTTTCTTCCCACAAATAGAGCTTTCTTTTGGTGGTATTTGATCACCTCTGCATTTTTAAATTTTTGCGGTGTAAACAAAAAAAGACCGACAATTTAAAAAAAATGATGTGCACAGATAGGCAGCACTGATGGGCACTGATAGGTGGCACTGGATAGGCAGCACTGACGAGGAACTACTGACAGGCAATACTGAGTGGCACTGATTGGCATTTCGATAGGGCACTGACAGGCATTACTGATGGAACACTGATTGGGACTTTTTTGGCCACTGATTGGCACTGTTGTGGGCACTGTTATGGGCACTGACAGACGTTTATTATGGGAACAGGCTGGCAGGTGTTGGGCACTGGTTGGCACCCAATGGCCACCTTTTGATGGGGGCTGTGCTGATAATCAATGTGCTGATCATCAGCACAGACCCCCCCCCCCCCCCCGACAGGGAGAGCCACCAACCAGCTCTCCTTCTCAGCGTGAACCAAGGAAAGCCGTTTACCGGAACTTCCTGGTTCAGGCGATGATCAGCTGTGATTGGTCACAGCTGATCACATGGTAAGAAGCCTCTGTCAGAGGCTCCATACCACGATCAGAGTTGCGGTATGTCAGACTGACACGCAGCACCTCCGAACGCCGCACTGCACGCCCCCACAGGCATGCTCCAGCTGTGTTATCCTGGGCATGTCATATGACGTCTGGTCAGGATATCACAACCACTTTGCCGCTGTCATTCTGCTATATTGCAGGCAGCAAGTGGTTAAAGGAGCAGGATTTCATTTATTTTTTATGTTAAAGGGGCGAACCGGCCGTTTTTTTTTGTTTTTTTTAAAGTCAGCAGCCATAAACACTGTAGCTGCTGTATTTTAATATGGACACTTACCTGTCCAGTCCAGTGAGCCCGCGATGTCGGCCGCACGAGGCCGATCCATTCATCGGATTGGCTGCTGGCGCCTCCATCTTAACTAAGGGAAACAGGCAGTGGAGCCTTGCTGCTTCACTACCCGTTTCCTACTACGCATGCGCAAGTCACTCACCGCTTTGTGAATGGCCCCGGGGCCGCTCGCCGAAGAGGAGGAAGCATCGCAGAATAGGAAGAGGCAGATTAGGAAGACTGCCTAGCAACAGTGGTTTCAGGTAAGTTAAAAAAAAATTAATACTTTTTTAAAGAATATTAATGACATTTTTTATTTTAGGGTGGCCCTCCACTTTAACAAACGCTTTAACTTTCATAAATCAGGCCTTACTTTAGGCCTTTATAATCCTTTCTGTTTCCATTAGAAAGGAAAGGTAATATTGAGCAGCTGAATGTTTATCATTAATGACAGAATCTTTCCATGTTATTGTAAGGCACAGAAGCCAACCGAGCTGTAAGATTTTGCTGCTGAGTCATGACTGCTGACCTACGCACGGTGACGATAGAAATCACAGCCCAGACAGCTCATTATATTCATGCTCGTCTGCTACCTTCTTCCTTCATTGTGTCTAGACAAAACTACAGAAAAATATAATTTTTCCATCACAACATTTTTCCATCATAACTATTTTATCAATCTATCTTGGTGCATGTCAGCCAGTCCTGGTATTTATTAATGGAAGCTGGTGGGAGAGAAAACCACTAATGTTCACATGCTCATTCAGGGCGCCACTGAGGCTGCATGGATTCAGCTTCACTGATGAACGATGTCACTACCCCAGGTTTGAGGTGCAGCACAGCAGTCAGAGAGCTTCAAGAAGGATTACAGGTTTGCATATACAGTAATACCTTGGATTGCGAGTAGCGTGGTTTACGAGCGATTCGCAATACACGCTATTATTTTTTAAATATCTTGACTTGGTTTGCGAGCATTTTCGCGCAAGTTGAGCAGGATTTAAGCCAATGGGGTGTGCAGTACCGCATTTGGCCAGAGGTACGGGGGCACCGGTGACACTCTGAGCCACACAGCCAGAAACACTCGGAAACATTCCGTTCCCGAGTGTCTCAGAGTGTCTCTGGTGACCCCCACCTCTGGCCACATGGGGTATTGCATACAATAGCAGTCACTGAGTCACTGAATTATCTGAGTTTCCATTGACTCCTATGGGGAAACTTGCTTTTATATTATTATTATATTATTATACAGGATTTATATAGCGCCAACAGTTTGCGCAGTGCTTTACAACATGAGGGCAGACAGTACACTTACAATACAAATCAATACAAGAGGGACTAGAGAGCTTATTGAATATAGGAGTGCTTTGGATTACAAGCATTCTTCTGGAACTAATTTCGCTCGTAATCGAAGGTACCACTGTATTTACCAATGAACCAATGTAACTATGCATATACCATACCTGTGGGCTCCCTCTACACAGGTGTCAAACTGGCTGCCCTCCAGCTGTTGTGGAACTACAAGTCCAATGAGGTGTTGCCTCATTGCAAGGCTGACAGTTACAAGCATGACTCCCACAGACAGAGGCATTATGGGACTTGTAGTTCCACAACAGCTGGAGGGCCGCCAGTTTGACACTCCTGCGAGTCTAGAAGCTGGAAGTCACTATAGTAGACACCAGTCACACCACCACTCCAGTGATCTCCACTAACTTCCTGTGAACACTGGAGGTCTTCCACTCGGCACAGGCACCATTTAGATATCACTTTGTGATTTCTCATTGAATACAAAGTGTTCGCTAATTAGGCGAGGTGTGGAAGCGGGGTAGTGACATCACTGCAGATCAAACAAAGGCTAAGATGGCTGTAAAGGATAGAAGGGTTTAGTTCCACTTTAAGGGCAATTTCACACCAGAACCACACAGGAACACAGTCTGCTTTCCTGTGAGATTTTTGTGCATTCCCCTGCAATGCGATTTGACAGCTCATTAATTTGAATGGACTGCAAATGACACTGGACCGCACAAAAAGTAGTGCATGTACTACTTTTGAATAATATTCTCGGCCAAATCTAATGGCTCTGTGTTCGGGGTGCCCTTACCAATGTAAAGGCAGTGCGTTTAGAACTTGGTGTGGAAAGCGTGCATTTCTAGCACCACAATTGTTGCGAACGGGCCCTAAGGGTTAGGGTTACATAGAGGATCAGTGTTAGGGTGAGTATGAAAAATGTTGTGTAGCAAAGTCTTTTACCTCTCCCAGTCTAATGAGAACCTTCAAGACCAAAGACAGCTGACATCCTTCAATATATGGTGGGTTGTGAGGCATAGTGGGTGCAAAGATGGTGATCTAATTAGGGCGCCCATCCATTAGGGTTGCCTGGGCACCGCCCCCTCTCTCCACGCCACCCCCCCCTACATGCAATAGATAGATTCATGCATAGCCAGCCACCCCCTATTCATGCCTCCGGCCCCTTTCAGGGCACCAGTGGCCAAGGTTTTTTTGAAGCCAGAGGCTCTAATAGGCTTCAAAATAGGGTGAGCGCAGAGAATGTGAACAAAGCCCACCCAGGTGTGTTACAACAGCGAATGAATATTCATATTGAAACACTGATCCTCAGTCTGGCCAATCAGAAGCGGGTATGAGACCAGTTTTCCGATTTGCCGAAAAGAGAAGACTCCCGATTGGCCACCGAGCAGGAGGAGGAAATGGAAGTCACCGCCCCCATGATGACCCATGGAGAGCAGGAGAACAGGAGGCTGCCGCTGGCAATCTTTTCCATTTCTCAAACATTACAGTCAGTTGGGTAGATGCTTTCACTTTATACAGCATACAAGAGCCGACACAGCGCTGTTAACAGAGTGCTGCCAATCTCTGCATCATATTGCTGACTAGGGGTTGAGGTCACATCCTTCCATCAATGTAATAAAGTCTACAACTCATTAACCATATCAAAGGAAGATCAATAAAGAGCACTTGGAATGACATTTTACTTCTGTACTTAGGTGATAGGCGAGCCTTTAACATTAAAACCTATCCCATTATCACCTCAGATATAGTTTATAAAAAAAAAAGAAAGAAGAATGACATGGCTCTATAAAAACAGATATATGGGGACGTGTTTAAAGAAGAACTCCAACCACAATGTTTTTGTTTTAGTGTTGGATAGAGCGTGGGAGGGTTAGAACCTCATTCAGGGTCTTATCGCTGTCTGTGTGCTTGATGGGAAGATTCCCCCTCATGTCCTGTCTAAGTGACCACTTATAACCAGAAAAGTACAAACCGCAGTAACGAGATGTTACTGGGTTCTCCTCCTCACACAATGATCGTGTGTGAGAAGGAGATTGCGGTAACATCTTGTTACCGCTTAGTGTACACCAACCACACTGATTACCCCCCCAATAAAGATGACCTGTCACCAGCCATCAAAGTAGCTGTCACCAGCCATCAAAGTAGCTGTCAACACACATCAAAGTACCTGTCACCACCCATCAAAGTACTTATCACCAGCCATCAAAGTGCCCGAGTACCTGTCATAGTCCATCTGAGTACCTAAGTACCTGCCACAGCCCATATGAGTACCTGAGTACCAGGCATAGCCCATCCAAGTACCGTACCCGAGTACCTGAGTACCTGTCTCAGCCCATCTGAGTACCCGAGTACCTGTAACAGCCTATCTGAGTACCTGTCACCACCCATTAGAGTACGCGAGTACCAGTCACCAGCCAGAGTACCCAAGTACTTATCTGTAGCCCATCAGACTACCCGAATACCTGTCACCAGGCCATCAGAGTATCCGAGTACCTGTCACCAGGTCATCAGAGTACCCAAATACCTTTCACCAGGCCATCAGAGTACCCGAGTACCTGTCACCAGCCCATCAGAGCACCCGAGTACCTATCTGCAGCCCATTAGAGTACCAGAGTACCTATCTGCAGCCCATGCCTCATAGAATATACTTTGGGATGTTTGCTTTCCAAAATGGGGTCATTTTGTGGGCAATCCCTGGTGCTCCCGGACCTTCAAAAGTGTGATAGGTAGGAATGAAATGAGATGTGTAATTTATGCTCCTAGAACGCCTTAAGGTAATACTTCAATGTTGGGCCTCTGTAAGTGTCCAGGCTATATAAAAGTTTCACACTTGTGGTATCGCCATATGTGTTAGAACTATCTTATAAATTGACAACTTTGTGTAAAAAAAAAAAATTGATTTTAATTTTCTTTCCACGTTTTCTGAAGACTTGTGTAAAAAAATTGCTTCATAGAAAATACGTTGGGGTGTTTGTT
Source organism: Lithobates pipiens (assembly GCF_037356315.1). Taxonomy (NCBI): domain Eukaryota; kingdom Metazoa; phylum Chordata; class Amphibia; order Anura; family Ranidae; genus Lithobates; species Lithobates pipiens. The sequence goes on from NW_027507758.1 coordinate 74,066,996, forward strand.
TTCCAAAATGGGGTCATTTTGTGGATAATTCCATTGTCCTGTGCGCCAAGGCCTTCAAAAGTGTAATAGGTCGTTAGGAAATTAGAGGTGTAATTTATGCTCCTAGAATGCCTGATGGTGCTCCCTGAATGTTGGACCTCTCTGTGAGGCCAGGCTGTGTAAAAGTCCCAAACGTGTGGTATTGAAATACTTGGGTGGAGTAGCAGAATGTATTTTGGGGTGTAATTTGGGGCTGAAACAACAACTAATCGATTAATCGGCAACTAATCGATTATGAAATTAATCGATTACTATTTTCATAATTGATTAATCGGCCAGTAACATAATGGGTTAAAAAAAATGAGCCCTTTATAGTACATAAAGAGCAAATCATTACTGTAAATATTACTTTCACTGTTCTACAGTAAAAAAATGAAACCCTTACAGTAGTGACTATCTGCTTTTTTTCTACTATAAAGGGCTAATTTTAGTTTTTTTAACCCCATTATGTTACTAAACGTCTTATGCCCCGTACACACGAGAGGGATTAAGTCTGACAGACCTCCAAAGGAGTTCCGCCGGAGTTCCGCCGGAGTTCCGCCGGAGTTCTGGCGGACTTTTCGACCGAACGGACTTGACCACACACCATCACACCAAACTCCGACGGAGTCGAACATGATGACGTACGACTGGATTCGACGTAGGAAGTTCCTAGACAGTAGCCAATAGCTGCCCTAGCGTCGGTTTTAGTCCGTCGGAGTAGCACACACACGAGCGGATTTTTCAAAGGGGACCGGGTCCGGCGGAGTTCCGTCGGGAAAATTTAAAGCATGCTTCATTTCTAAAGTCCGTCAGACTTTAGCTTCGCTAAAGTCCGTTGCAGCCCACACACGATCGGATAGTCCGCCGGACTCAGTCCGTCGGAGTTTGGATGTCGAAAAGTCCGCTCGTGTGTACGGGGCATTAGATCTGGTTCATATCTATGCTTTTTATGGTGCTTTTTGCAGAAATGCACTATAGTTCATTTACATGGTTTCCTATGAGACACGTTCACATCTGAAAGGGTCAGGGACTTTTAACGCAAAATGGTGCTTTATTGGTTCAATATACTTCAATAGAGAAGCTGCAGAAAAGCATGTAATGCATTTTTGCAGCAATTTGTGTTTTTTAATCTGCTCAAAAAAATGCAAAAATGCAAATTGCAGTAAAATCATGTGTGCAAAAATCAAAAACGCACAGCAAAAAGCACTGCAGAAACAGATCAAAAGCACACTGCATAGGTGTGTACCGAGCCTTATGCTGGCCACATGGATCAATTTTCAGATGAGAATATTCAGACGAATAATCTTTGTACATTCTCTGAATGAAAGAAAACCACATACACTGTCTGAAAATTCCTTTTGACTAAGAAATTTTTTATTTCCAAATTTTCCTGTGGTTGAAAATGAATGTCAATTTGACCTACTTTTTTTTTTAAGGTTATTAACCGATTAATCGATTAATCGAAACAATAATCGGCCAGCTAATCGATTATGAAAATAATTGTTAGTTGCAGCCCTAGTGTAATTGGAAGTATGCATATGCTGTGTGTGTGAAAAAACTTGTTATTATGGCAATTTTGTGAAAAAAAATTCTTCATTTTCCCAAGAATTGTGGGAAAAAATTACAACTTTAAAAAACTCACCATGCCTCTTACTAAATACCTTGGACTGTCTACTTTTTAAAAAGGGGTCATTTGGGGGGTATTTGTACTTTCCTGACATTTCAGAGCCTCAAGAAATGAGATAGGCCTTCAATGCATCAGGTGTGATCAGATGTGATCAATTTTCAATGATTTGCACCATACAGTGGTGTGAAAAAGTGTTTGCCCCCTTCCTCATTTCCTGTTCCTTTGCATGTTTGTCACACTTAAGTGTTTCGGAACATCAAACCAATTTAAACAATAGTCAAAGACAACACAAGTAAACACAAAATGCAATTTGTAAATGAAGGTGTTTATTATTAAAGGTGAAAAAAAATCCAAACCATCATGGCCCTGTGTGAAAAAGTGATTGCCCCCCTTGTTAAAACATACTATAACTGTGGTTGTCCACACCTGAGTTCAATTTCTCTAGCCACACCCAGGTCTGATTATTGCCACACCTGTTCACAATCAAGGCATCACTTAAATAGGAGCTGCTTGACACAGTAAGGTCCACCAGAAGATCCTTAAAAGCTACACATCATGCCGAGACCCAAAGAAATTCAGGAACAATTGAGAAAGAAAGTAATTGAGATCTATCAGTCTGGAAAGGGTTATAAAGCCATTTCCAAAGCTTTGGGAATCCAGCGAACCACAGTGAGAGCCATTATCCACAAATGGCGAAGACATGGAACAGTGGTGAACCTTCCCAGGAGTGGCCGGCCGCCCAAAATTACCCCAAGAGCGCAGCGACGACTCATCCAAGAGGTCACAAAAGACCCCACAACAACGTCCAAGGAACTGCAGGCCTCACTTGCCTCAGTTAAGGTCAGCGTTCATGCCTCCACCATCAGGAAAAGACTGGGCAAAAATGGCCTGCATGGCAGAGTTCCAAGGAGAAAACCACTGCTGAGCAAAAAGAACATCAAAGCTTGTCTCAATTTCTCCACAACACATCTTGATGATCCCCAAGACTTTTGGGACAACATTCTGTGGACCGATGAGACAAAAGTGGAACTCTTTGGAAGGTGTGTGTCCAAGTATATCTGGCGTAGAAGGAACACTGCATTTCATAAAAAGAACATTATACCAACAGTAAAATATGGTGGTGGTAGTGTGATGGTCTGGGGCTGTTTTGCTGCTTCAGGACCTGGAAGACTTGCCGTGATAAAAGGAACTATGAATTCTGCTGTCTACCAAGAGATCCTGAAGGAGAATGTCCGACCATCTGTTCGTGTACTTAAGCTAAAACGAACTTGGGTTCTGCAGCAGGACAATGATCCTAAACACACCAGCAAGTCCACCACCGAATGGCTGAAGAAAAAAAAATGAAGACTTTGGAGTGGCCTAGCCAAAGTCCTGACCTGAATCCTATTGAGATGTTGTGGTATGACCTTAAAAAGGCCGTTCATGCTCGAAAACCCTCTAATGTAACTGAATTAGGACAATTCTGCAAAGATGAGTGGGCCAAAATTCCTCCAGGACGCTGTAAAAGCCTCATTGCACGTTATCGCAAACGCTTGGTTGCAGTTGTTGCTGCTAAGGGTGGCCCAACCAGTTATTAGGTTTAGGGGGCAATCACTTTTTCACACAGGGCCATGATGGTTTGGATTTTTTTTCACCTTTAATAACAAACGCCTTCATTTACAAATTGCATTTTGTGTTTACTTGTGTTGTCCTTGACTATTGTTTAAATTGGTTTGATGTTCCGAAACACTTAAGTGTGACAAACATGCAAAGGAACAGGAAATGAGGAAGGGGGCAAACACTTTTTCACACCACTGTAGCTTGTAGACTCTATAACTTTCACAGAGACTAAATAATATCCACTCATTTGGGTTATTTTTACCAAAGAAATGCAGTAGTATAAATTTTGGCCCAAATGTATGAACAAAAATTACTTATTTGCAAAATGTTATCATAGAAACTTAAAAAAAGTGTTTTTTTTTTTCAAAATGTTCCCTCTTTTTTCACTTATGTCGCAAAAAATTTAAAAACAGTGGTGATTAAAGCTCTATTTGTATAAAAAAAATGATAAAAAATTGTTTGAGTACAGTGACTGACTGAGTAATTGGCATTCAAAGTGTGAGAGCGCTCAAAGATAAAAATTGGTCTGGGAGGGAAGGGTGTATAAATGCCCTGTATTGAAGTGGTTAATCTTTGAATAACTTCAGACCAGGCTTAGAATGGTTAATATAACTTGATGTAGTACCCTGATGTTTAGGCAGGGTTGCTCCTAAATTTACCTGCCAGGTGTAGTTGCCTGGCTCACTGTTAGGGATCAATTGAGTTCACCCTAAGTCTGGAATTGCTGCACTTCTCTCTTGTGTCACTAGGTGGCCGGGTACCTGGTGACATTAGATAAGACAAGGGCAAAGCAAGGACAGATTAGGAGTATATGGGGTATCTCAGGCAATGGGCAGAGGTTTTCTTAAATCCCTAGGCCTGCTGGGAGAACCTATATGTTTGGGTGGAGTCAGGTGATCACTGTTCTGTGCCACCCAGATGGCTGTCTGGGTGGACGTGTGTTGTACTACCCGGTGCAGCTAGGCCAGAATTTGAGCCTATCCCGGGCACATCTGGCTTCTAGGCTGTATGAGGGCCTATACAGAATCGAGAGAGCAGCATAGGTTGGGAATTGTGGCTTGCAGTCTAACCAGAGGTGACGGTTCTGCCAGCCGGAGAAGGTAGAGGGGAAGCTGTCGTCACTAAGGGACCATCCACCTTGCTCCCAGGGACCACAGTGAGTAGCTGAAGCAAGCACAGGAGCAGTTTTCTCACCAACTGGGGACGGCGAAGAATCGTGAAACTTCAGCAGGTGTCAAGCCAGGGACCGAGCTAGCGGAGGTGACGCAGGTGAGGTGAGCAGTGTTGTGTGTCAACAAGGGACCGAGCAAGCCAGTGGGGTGACGCTTTAGAAGTATCTGGAGTGCCAAGCTGGAGACCCAACAGAAAAGTGGGGGCGACACTTGAGGAAGATAATAAAGTGAAGATTGGAAGAGCTCAAGGGATTCAGGGGTAGTGAATCAGCAAGTCCAGTGAGAGACTGGGAGCTTACTGGGTTGAGAATCTACAAGAAGTGACTGCATAAGAGTAAAGGAGTTCGTTACAACTTGTGTTAGGAACTGTTCTAAGACTTTTGCCATAGGAGACAGCAGCCTTACACATGCAGATGTGGTGTCTTCCTGGATGCCTTTCCTTGCATGGCTGTCTACCTGTAGAAGTCTCAGAGTCTGTGAATTAACATTGCAACTACCTAAGGGTGTCCTGACCCTAAACCCTCTCTCCCACAGTTCTGTTCAAGAGAAATAAAATCTCTTTGCATTCAAGAAGTGTCTGGCGCCCATGAATCTATCTTACATTAAACCCACTATGCCTTACAACACACGCTATACAGAAGGATGTCAGAGGTTCTCATTGGACTAAAGGAGGCCCGGGATCTTGCTACATTTACTATATTTACTATAGAAAGGGTTCATGGAAATACAAAATGAATAACACCCTGTCCCTAAATCAAACTAAGATAGTGTAGTGGCCCAGGCATACCTCAGTGGGGTGGCAGTCCATATAGGCATTGTCTATGACATGGATGCTGTTCGTGACTTCCGGTAACTTCAGCACTGTCCTTGCGCTCGCAGATGTCTCTACTCCGCTCTCCAGGCACCAACCATCCTGCTGCCAAGGACGACTCTAATGCCACATACACACGATCAGAATTATGGTTGGAAAAAGATCTGATGGTTTTCCCGACGGAATTTTGTCTTGGTGGGACAGAGGAGCAGGGGGAACAGAGGTGGAGCAGAAGAGCAGGGGGTACAAAGATGAGACAGATGTACAGGAGGTACATTGGTGGGGCAGATGAGAAAGCGGTTGACAGTGGTGCAGCAGATGAGCAGATGGGTTCAGTGTTAGGATAGATGAGACAAAAAAGCATGGGGATACAGTGTCGGAGAAAATGTACAGGGAGGTACAGTGGTGGGGCAGATGAGCAGGGGTGTTACATTGGTGGGACAGAAGAGCAAGGGGGTACAGTGGTGGGACAGATGTGCAGGAAGTACAGTGGTGGGAGGGATGAGAAAGGGGTTCAGTGGGGGGACAGTAAGCAGGGGCGTTCAGTGTTGGGCCAGATGAGAAGGGGGTTACAGTGGTGGGACAGATGAGCAGGAGAGGTTCAGTGTTGGGGGAGAGGAGAAAGGAGGTACATCGGTGGGACGGATGAGCAGGGGGTTACAGTGGTGGGGCAGAAGAGCAGGGGGAATACAGGTGGGACAGCTGTGCAGGAGGTACAGTCATGGGGCAAATGAGAAAGGGGGTTACAGTGGTGGGACAGATGAGCAGATAAGTTCGGTGTTAGGACAGATGAGAAGGTGGTTCAATGGTGGAGCAGCTGTGCATGGAGGTAAAGTGGTGGGGCAGGTGAGAAAGGGGGAACATTGGTGGGGCAGATGAGCAGGTGGTTACAGTGGTGGGACAGAAGAGCAGGGTGGTACACTGGTCTGGCAGATGCACAGGGGGTTACAGTGGTGGGGCAAATGAGCAGATAAATTTGGTATTAGGACAGATAAGAAGATGGTTCTGTGGTGCCTGGTTCCTGTTCTAACCGATAAATCCACTCAAAATGAGAATTTCAGTGATTGGTGGATGCTTGCTGTTAACCACCAGACAGTTTCTTCTAGATCTCCGTGCTGAGTTGATGGCTCTGCACTCCAGCTGATTGTTAGGGGGGCTCCCACCATACCTGCTGTATTTATTTCTATAACATACAGAAAGTAACAGGAGGAGCTGGAATACACAATTGTGCACAGGAACACCTAAAATCCCCATTATGTCTGTGTGATCTCAAATCCTTTAATGACCATTTTTTTACTTGAATGTTTCATGTAGTAAGCATATTTCTAGCATTTCATATATAGAGTATTCAAGGCAAAGGTACCCTTAAAAAGTCACTAGCGCCATAAAAGCCTCTGTAATATATGACACATGTACTGCATATTGCTGACAAAGGAGAAATACACAATCGTTCTACAGTATAAAAAACTTCACTGCATGTTACTATATACATATATGACTTTTTTTTATTTGCAGTCTTCGTGTCATATATTTATTTACAGAGATAACAGCTTTTTTTAATAGATCTTTAAAAAAAAAAGTATCATCTCATCTGAAATTTCTGCTGTGCAGGCAAAGAAACAGAAAAGTTTCCTTGACATAAAGACACTCTACGAATAGCAATGCTATTCTTACACAAGGGCTTCCAGAACAAAGGCTCACTGATTCTTCCTAATATAACAATGCCATGATATTTGGCATCTGGCAGTGACAGCAGATCTGGCATCCAGAGTAATGACACCAGGGCTCATACGAGGGGGTAGGCCAAGGAGGCAACTGCCTTGGTTGCTTCAGCAAGAGGGGGTGCAAAATGGGCTAGACCTAAAACCTATGCTGCTGAAGTAGTTCAAATATCATGGGGGAAGGACATGCTTTGGCCTTTTTTAATTGGTTGCTAAAAGACACATAAAGTCAAATTTGAAAGGAGGTTGGGACTTTAAAATGAAGCGGCTGAAGTGCAGAGGTAGAGGTAAAAAAAGTATTAATAACAATATATGATACAGAGTAAATTCATATATATACATACATGTAAATCTATTTGGCACAAGATATGTTTATGATGACATCAAGGTATATGTAAAAACGCATCAATCAAGAAGCATATGTAAACAATGGATAGTATGTAGAGCGGCAACATGGCCTAAAAGTGCCTTAAGGTGGCATACCCGGTACCTATGTCTATAATCACATAGTATAAACAAAAATGTACTGAATTAATATTGGTGACATTGTCAGTACATAAAAGATATCACTGTAGCATCCAATGTAGCTCGACGCGTTTTGTGGATGTATCTCCACTCATCAGGAGCAGATGCGACAGATTCCTGTAAAATGTACAGATATGGTAAACCACACTCTATATAGAGGGGAATAGATACAATACATAAGGTGCTTAAAAAGAGATTAGCCAAGCATATCTACCAACCCTGGCAGCGAGCACAGCAAACAGCAACTGGCACATGGTGAGTCGGAGGCACAAATCACCCCCCCGGGAGCTGAGGCGGCGTATAAGCCCTTGTACACACGGTCGGACATTCTGACAACAAAATCCGTTGGATTTTGTCCGACGGATTTTGTCCAAAACTGTTGCATACACACGGTCGGACAAAGTTGTCGGACAATCCGATCGTTCAGAACGTGGTGACGTTATTTTGTTACGAGGGGACTATGTTCAGGCTAGTAGCCAATAGCTTTGGTCTAGGAATTTGATCTGAGCATTCCGATCAGACCAAGCGGAAAAACAGCTGGTGTGCAGGAACCCCAGGAGGAGACCAGCTGTGTAAACAGCCAGCTCCGACTGGCAGAACCTAAGTATACGCCGCCAACACCACGTGCGTGAGCCGAGAAGGGGAGGAGGGGCACCCACACTAGAGCTGATGGAACCGCTTAGTGATTGGCACCAGCCGCTACGCCTATCATGAAAAGGGCTGTTAGGTTCTGGAGCAGCAAGAAGACGACCCACCTACACCTGAAGAAGCGCCTGCTGAACCCGCGCCTTTAGAAGAACAGTAGCTGCTCTTATTTGCTTACATTATTTGCTTATTTGCTGCTTATACTGTAGTCATCTTCTTTTCTGTACAGTACATACAATACTGTACTCTACTCTATTTTTTACTGTACTGTACAGTATACTGTTAACACAATATTTTTGTGTTTTAAAAATCCTCTTGATCTCTTGATCTTTTATTTGTTTCTATTGCATAAAAGTGTGTTTAAAGACCTTTAAATGCTATTAAAAAATTACCAAAACATGCCTAGGGTGTATTTAAATAGGGGCTTTCTATTTCACGGTTTTTCACTTTTCGCGGGTGGGTCCGGAACGTAACCCCCGCGATGGAAGGGGGTTTACTGTACTTCCTTTGTATGTAATGCTCCACCCTTTTTTCCTGTGTTTGTACTTCCTGTTTCATGGATGCAGCAACAAGCCATATGTAGCAGGGCACATGTATTTTTCATCGTTAGCTACAGACAATACAATCTTTTGACCGTGAAAATATCACAACCTATTCATCTGTTTGTATCCTGTCATCTGCTGTAACCTGATGTTCAGAATAAAAGAATCTTGAGGATGGAATCGGTATTTGGTGAGTTCAAGCTATCTGATGAGGATTGTCCTCAGTGATTATATCTTATACAGGCCAGGCATAGAGGTCTCACATGGGATAAGTCACTTCACAACAATCAGAGTCAGAATAGATAGGGATGGGGACCTAGGAGATGCCCAAGTGATCAAATCAATTGTGGTCACTTCCCCCCCAGACTGAGGAGCTTCCTCAAAGGCCCAGACAGCCTAACACTCCATCTCCATTCTTACACCCGATCAACTCCTCCCTAGCTGAGCTGACCCTGGATATTTAAGGAGGCCTTCCCCCTGCCAATCCAAGTTGGTGATTGGTCAGGGCTCCTCAGAATACCCCAGATAGCTCCACCTCCCCTCCAGCCTCTCTTTCTAGAAAAACTCAAACATTCTAGAATGAAGTAGGAGGTCTTAGTGATGCCACCTGTCACCCAGCACTACCCTGATCCACCCCCAACCCAGATCAAACACACCCAGGCTTGGCTGTCAGCCAAGCCTGAAAATGTACCTACTCTAGGAAAAAAACTATACTAATTCCCTAGCACATTACACTAGCATCATTTCTTCTAGGTACACTTGCAAACAGTTTTTGAAGGAACTCAGCAGGTAGGTTGTTCCAAACATCTTGGAGAACTAACCACAGACCTTCTGTGGATGAAGGCTGCCTCAAATCCTTCTGTCTCTTCATTTAATCCCAGACAGACTCAATGATATTGAGATCAGGGCTACTGTATGTGGGAGCCAGACCATCACTTCCAGGACTTCTCGCTCTTCTTTACACTGAAGATAGTTCTAATGGCATTGGCTGTATGTTTGGGAGTGTTGTCCTGCTGCAGAATACATTTGGGGCCAATCACACACCTCCCTGATGGTATGGCATTATAGATAAGTATCTGCCTGTATTTCTCAGCATTAAGGACACCATTGATCCTGACCAAATCTCCAACTCCATTTGCAAAAATGCAGCTTCAAACTTACAAGGAGCCTCCACCATGCTTCACTGTTGCCTGCAGACACTCATTGTTGTACCGCTGAAAAAGCCCAACTGCCTCCTGCTACAGCCAAATATTTCACATGTTGACTGATTAGTCCAGACTACACGCTGCCATTTTTCTGCACCCCAGTTCCTATGTTTTTGTGCATAGTTGAATCACTTAGCCTTGTTTCCACGTCAGAGGTATGGCTTTTTGGACGCAATTTTTCCTTAAAGGGGTGTTCTGGACACTTTTTTAAAGTCAGCAGCTACAAACACTGTAGCTGCTGACTTTTAATAAGGACACTTACATGTCCAACGATCCTGCAATGTTGGCCTCCCCGAGGCCGATCCGTCCATCGGATCGGCTGCCGGCGCCTCCATCTATAACAAAGGGACACAGGCATTGGAGCCTTGCGGCTTCACTGCCCGTTTCCTACTGCTGTTTGTGAATGGCCCCATTGTTTTCTGGAAAACACACGTCCCAGAAGGCAACAAGGCCGCTCACTGAAGAGGAGGAATGCGCCGCAGAATAGGAAGAGGCAGATTAGGAAGACTGCCTAGCAACAGCGTTTCAGGTAAGTGAAAAATGTTTTTCTTTTTCTTTTTTTTCTTTTTTTACATTTTATTAATGCATTTTTTTTTTTTGGGTGGCCCTCCACTTTAAAGACCACTTCTGGCCAGACTTCTTTGGGCAGAAGATGGGTGCACCTGGGTTCCACTGGCTGATGGCACTGCTGGACATCTTTATATGTCAAAGGAAAGTAAGCATGATGTGTCTTTCATCTTCTACATTAAGTTTCCTTGGCCAACCAATGTGTCTACGGTCCTCCACATTGGCCATTTTTTTGTGCTTTTTCAAAAAAGCTTGTACAGCACATCTTGAAACCCCAGTCTACTTTGAAATCATTGCCTGAGAGAGACCTTGCTGATACAGAACAACTACCTTATGTCTTGTTGCTGTGCTCAGTATTGCCAAGGTGTATTACCTGTCTTTCACAACCTCACCCTAATATCATCATGAGTTCCTCATCCAGTTTTAAGCCTCCTCCCAGTACTGTATATCTTCAAAAAGCTATCACATTTACAAAAGTTGTTTTCCCACCCCAATTTCCCACCCCAATTTGACAGTGCTTGTGCCTCACAACTGACTGCTCAGGCACCCAGCACTATATCATGGAAGTAGGGAGAGAGAGTTACATGGCCCCTCATCATATTAAAGCAAAGTTTCACGACTGGGGTTCCCCCAGGATGCCACAAGCACCACAGAATGTAGTTTCTGTCGCTTAGCATCCTCTGGTGCCATGGTGTGGGTGGGCTAGCCATCAGCACCATATAAGTGAAGCTCTAGGGTCAGGACAGTATCTCACTTGCACTATGGCAAGACATGACCCTGATCCAGGGCAGGCAGCATGCAGGGACGTCCCCAGCATTCAAGAGAGGATGGAAGTTCACTTCTGTTTATATCTTCTCCCCCTCCCACCCTCTTCTATGCTGCTGGAGCTAAAGCTGTAAGGCTTCTGATGGGAGTCAGTGGCGGCCCCTGCATTAGGGGCGCACAGGCATCCGCCCCACTGATCTACATAAAGGGATGCCGGACACATGGATTACAATGGAGGGAGTATTTTTTGAAGCATGTGATTAGAGCCATAGGCTTCAAAAAATGGTGGGCTCTGGGTGCAGAGCACTGCACCCGTAGCCCGCCCAGTTGGGTGATGATAGCGAATTAATATTCATTATCGTCCCAATGATCCTCCTACCGGCCAATCAGCAAGCGGGTCTAAGACTCATCACCCGATTGGCTGAAAGGACAGGCGATCCTATTGGGTGCCTAGCAAGAGATGCATGGAGGAAAGGACACAGGGGCCACTGCCTGACCCACTGCTCACTGCCTGTCACCCACTGCCTGACCTACAGTTCGATGCCAGTCACCCACTGCCTGACCCACAGCTAAAGAAAAAAATCAGAGGCAAAAGGGAACCCCCTAAAAAAGAGCTACGGTGGACCAAACTGCTTAATATTTTATTGCACAGAAAAATGGATTTATACGTATTGCAAACAATGGGTAGCCATCACCAACACCCAAACTCACATAAAAAATATTAAAGACAACGTTATCTGTTAAAAAAAACTATGTCACATATGGTGTATGCATATATCAAACACCCACTCTAGAGCTTACTAATAAAGTACATGAAATGACAAGGGATTGGCTCACGGATCCCAGTGAAAATCACCATTGGTCAGTGTGCTCAGCTGGTGGCTATGTGCTCCAGGAGCCCCCAGCTGGGGGAAACACGGGGGAAATGATGAAAGTTGGCTGTGCACTTGAAGTGTAGTCCCAGGGATAATGTACCGCTAATAAATTGACAGACTGGTGTTAAATCCTGTATCCTGTAAAAGGCATGATATTACCACACTTAAGGCAAAATAATTTGGACCACTGGTCCGCTCACCCAGCCATGTTAAACAAGGTTTGTTGATGCTCAGCCAGGTATCCCATTCTGACCCACAGCTACCCTTGCCGCCCGTCACCCGCTGCCTGACCCACAGCCCATCACCCGCCTCCTAGATGGGGTAAGTGCCGGACAGACCAGCAGACAGCGAGCTGGCGGGGAGGGGGGTGGGTGCTGGTTGAGTGCCGCTGGCACTGATAGGAGTGTTCATCTAGAGGTTGCTAGAGGTTCATTGAGCAATAAGCAATTTCTAGCTCTCAGAGAAGTTACCACTGATTATTTTAGCTATCTGTAAGGGGAGCATTCTTTCTGAAGACCACCAATATAAGAAGCAGCCTTTCCACTGATTATCAATGTAATGGTGGCTTTCTCCCACTGACAACCAATGTATGGGGCCCTTCTCCCTCTGACTACCAGTGTAAGGGGGCCTTTCTTCCACTGACCACCAGTACAAGGGGGAACTTCCTACACTGATCACCAGTGTTAGAGGGTCCTTTTCCCACTAATCACCAAATTAAGAGGACCGTTCTTCAAATGACCACTAGTATAAGGGGCAACAATCTACTGACTATCAATGTGAGGGAACACTACATTTTTTCATTATCTAAGTTTATTTTCTGATTATTCTTTTTTGTTTCATTTCAGTATTATTACTACTGAAAATAATTGTGTTGTATAAAGCAACGTTGCGTGTCAAATATGTAAAGTAGGACACATTTCTTACTCTTTTATGTATTCGTCTTTCTTCAACTTATGGTTTACACTAATGCACTTTTATAAATATCGTAATTATGGTATTAGAAGGGGTTTCCTGGGGCCTGAAAGTTATTCCAAGGGTTCCTCAGTGTTGAAATAGCGGAGAGAGGCTGTTCAAGGGAAACAAGCATGTAAGTATTGTTCCGCACTAATAACCGCACAGTGTGGAGTAAGGGATTTGGAATAACAGCACATATAGAACCCGTAAAACCGGTTGTACAACGGAACATTTCACCGCTGAAGTACTTATGAAATGAGACATCAATCTTTGCCAATCTCCTTGCCATCATCACTGGGGCACTGGTAAAACAGTGCCAAATTAATAGTGGTATTTGACTGGCCTTGTGCAATTCTTAAGTAACAGCTCAGACAGGGAAGACTTTATTAGAATTTTGGAACACTTTGCACAGAAAGCACCTGCAGTACACAAAATGGTAGCATCAAAGAATTACTTACTATAACAAAACATTATTATTCTCTGGTAACTGTATGAAGTTACATTTTAATTTAATTTAATTAAATTTTCCACATTTTGTCATGTTAAAACCAAAAACGTAAATGTATTTTATTGGGATTTTATGTGACAGACCAACACAAAGCCACACATAATTGTAAAGTGGAAGGAAAATGATAAATGGCTTTCAAAAAATGTTGCAAATAAATATCTGAAAAGTGTGACGTGCATTTGTATTCAGCCTCCCTGAATCAATACTTTGTAGAATAACTTTTCTCTGCAATTACAGCTGCAAGTCTTTTTTGGCATGTCTATACCAGCTTTGCACATTGAGAGAGTGAAATGTTTGCCCATTCTTCCTTGCAAAATAGCTAAAGTTCTGTCAGAGTGTCTGTGAACAGCAATTTTCAAGTCTTGCCATAGATTCTGAATTAGATTTAGGTCTGAACTTTGGCTGGTCCACGCTAACACATGAATAAGCTTTGATCTACGCCATTCCATTGTAGCTCTGTCTGTATGTTTAGGGTCATTGTCCTACTGGAAAGTGAGAAAAAGAAGGGGGGGGGGGGTGCCAACTAAGTGTAGTATTATAGTAGATTTTAATAGCACAAGGTGAAGAAACACTTACAGATTGAAGAGTGCTTATAGTAAGGTAGCCTGCCAGGGATGTAGTGCCGTCCTGCAGGCTCCACCAGCTGAATTCTGGCTGCTAGCTAGCCCGCTAGACCGCAGCTCTCTGCAGCTTCAGGAAACTGACGCTGAACAGTGTGGAATGCTCAGGCGGAAATGACGTCACTGGAGGATCACAAGTCAGGGCTTTACCATCAAGACTATGCACTCGGAGCTCACAGCTCCTTCCTTCTCCTTCTACTGGCCAGTAGAAGGAGAGGTGAGCTCTGAGCATATAGCCTTGATGGTACAGCCCCGAACTCCGATCTGGCAGTGACGTCACTTCCGCCTGAGCATGCCACGCTGTTCAGCATGAGTTTCCTGAAGCTGCAGAGAGCTGCAATCTCCCACTATCCACTGCTAGCGACCAGGACCCAGCCGGTGGAGCCTGCAGGATGGCCTTACATCCAAGGCAGACTACCTTACTGTAGCATCCTGGTGTTTAGGCAGGGTTTCTAATAAATGTAGTTCATCGTGTATTAATCATCCTGGCAGATTGTTAGAAGAGCCATTGATTCCTCTCTAACTCTGGATTGCTGTACCCTTTTCTCTTCTGTCACTAGGTTGCGTTTGCTGGTGGCATTAGATTGACAAGTGTGTAGCAAGCTCAAACTATGGATTAATGGGGTGTCCCAGCGGGGGTGATTGGTGTACTGAATGGCTGTCTGGGTGGATGTGTGTTGCTAGGCCGGAAGCCTATCCCAGAGACATCTGCCTGCTAGGCTGCCTGAGGCCTATCCAGGAATGAGAGAAGCAGTGCAAGGTTGGAACTGCAGGATTGGAGTCCAACCGAGCATAAAGGTTCAGCCGGATGGGGAACCAGTTGTGGTCAGGGGTAGAGGGGAAGTTGTCACCACAAAGGGACCATCCACCTTGTTAACGAAGACTACAGTGAGTAAGCAGGAGCAAGTACCAGAGCAGTCTTCTCACCAGCCAGGGACGGTAAAGAAGTGGGAAAGCTTCAGCAAGTGCCAAGACAGGGACCCAGCAGGATAGGGGGGGTGGGGCTGGAGGAGTATACAGCGTGTTAGCTGTGGAAGAGCTCAGGAGATTCAGTGGTGATTGAATCTGGAAGTCTAGTGAGAGACTGGTAGCTCAGTGAGTGAAAACCTACAGTGGGAGACTGTAGTTTAAGAGAAGAATGATTCTGTGTTGCCAATAGTTAAGTACAACTACCGTCAGACTCTGTTACAAGATTTTTCTTTTGCCGATTCTAAAGCCCCATACACACTATCAGTTTTTCTGCTGAGTTTTTCCTTCAGATTTACCAAAACCATATAATATGAGGTCAAACCTTAGGAGTTAAAATTTTTATGCAATCAGGCAGGTCCTTGCACTACATGGTTTTGGTAAACCTGAAGGAAAAAAATCAGCAGAAAATCGGATAGTGTGTATGGGGCATAACAGATTTTCTTCTAAGATCGCCCTGTATTTAGCTCCATCCATCTTCCCATCAACTCTGACCAGCTTCCCTGTCCTTGCTGAAGAAAAGCTTCCCCACAGCATCATGATGCCACCCGTGTGTTCAGGGTGATGTGCAGTGTTAGTTTTCTGGCACACATAGCATTTTGCTTTTAGGTCAAAATGTTACATTCTTGCAAACTGCAAACTGGACTTCGTATGGCTTTCTTTCAACAATGGATTTCCTTTTGCCACCCTTCAATAAATGCCAGATTTGTGGAGTGCACGAATAATAGTTGTCCTGTGGACAGATTCTCCCACCTGAGCTGTGGATCTCTGCAGCTCCTCCAGAGTTACAATGGGCCACTTGGCTACTTCTCTAATTAATGATCTCCTAGCCCGGCCTGTCGGTTTAGATGGACGGCCATGTCTTTGTAGGTTTGCAGTTGTGCCATACTGTTTCCATTTTCGGATGATGGATTGAACAGTTCTCCGTGAGATGTTCAAAGCTTGGGATATTTTCTTATAACCTAACCCTGCTTTAAACTCTTCCTCAACATTATCCCTGACCTGGCTGGTGTGTTCCTTGGCCTTTATGATGCTGTTTGTTCACTAAGGTTCTCTAACAAACCCCTGAGAGCTTCACGGAGCAGCTGTATTTATACTGCGAATAAATTACACACAAGTGGACTCTATTTACTAATTAGGTGATTTCTAAAGGCAATTGGTCCCACTAGATTTTAGTTATGGGTATCGGAGTAAAGGGTACTAATAATTACCTTAGTGCTAAGCAAAAAGATAGTGACAGCTGCTGACCCTCATGCTAGACAAACCTTCTAGATTAATGTGAAACAAAATTGTGTAATGAGGGGTGCTTAAAATTGAACACTAATAATACCTAGCCGTTGGAACTATGGCTAAGTATGCATGAAAAAAAAAAAATTAAAACAAAATACGATATGAAAAAATTGACCTATAACCCCCAAAGCATCTACACAAAAAAAACAATGTGAAAATAGTGCTATTAAACATAAAAGTCCAATCATAAATAAAGTCCGAAATAATGCAATAAAGTACATAAAATCTGTGCAATCCTGAAAAGAGATATATATAAATGTCCTCTGTGCAGATTCCAATCCGAGCTGTTTGTGATCATGCACAGAAATGACTTCCACTGTGCAGATGAAACAACCTTCACCAACTGTAACACACACCCAAATGTGCTCAAAGTATGGATGTCTCCTTACCAGCAGGTGTTGACCTTAATGGTTAGAAAAAGGTCAAATGCGCTTTCTGCAAGTGTTACTTGCTGTCTCAACTAAGCATTGTCCCATGCAGAGTTTATGCACCTCCTCTCCACCAGTATATGCCAGCTGGGGTATTTATGCAAAGAAATCAGGCAGCAACATAGTGTAATCCCATTTTAATAAAACATATGATAAAAACAAGATGCCAAATGGCCGCTTACTTTTGATGGTGCCAGCACCCGGCACTGGGGCTAACAAGCATACAATAATGAAGAAACCACACTGTGTCTGTATACTGCTATAGCGTGCGTTCCAGTGCTGACAGCCAGAGGGGCCGGAAGAACAAAGATAGACTTGCGTAACCAGGCACGCCTCGATGTACGTTACGAGTCCCGTCCTCAGGAGGCACGCATACTTAGCCATAGTTCCAACGGCTAGGTATTATTAGTGTTCAATTTTAAGCGCTCCTCATTATAAAAAAATTTTTTACATTGACCTAGAAGGTTTGTCTAACACGAGGGTCAGCAGATGTCACTATCTGTTTGCTTAGCACTAAGGTAATTATTAATACCACTTGATTGTATCACAAATTAGGTATTTTGGCGCAAGGTTGTAAATAATTTTATCAGAGTAAGGGGGGCAGAATACAAATGCACTCCATAATTTTCAGATATTTATTTGTTAAAGATTTTGAAAACCATTCATCATTTTCCTTCCACTTCACAATAATGTGGCACTTTGTGTTGGAAAATGTCAAGGGGTGTGAATACTTTTTCAAGGCACTGTAATGCCGCGTACACATGACCGGAATTTACGGCAGACTAGGTCCGACGGGCTTCCTGATGGACTTTTCAGCGGAGTTCCGATGGACTTTCCGAACTAACGGACTTGGCCACACACAATCACACCAAAGTCCAACAGATTCTAACGTGATGACATACGACCGGACTAGAATAAGGAAGTTCATAGCCGCCCTAGCGTCGGTTTTCGTCCATCGGACTAGCATATAAACAAACTGATTTTTTTACCGGACACGAGTCCTTCGGAAAGATTTGAAACATATTCTAAATCTAAAGTCCGTCTGATTTTTCGACAGCAAAGGTCCGATGAAGCCAACACATCGAATTGTCCGACGGATTCGTTCCGTCGGACCTTTGTCCGTGTGTACACGGCATAATACCTGTAAAAACAGTATTCAGGAATTTATTCCTTTTTATTTCACATGCCATTATATTTTTCTCCACATTTATATACAGATCAAGCTGTCCAACTAAAGAGACAGTTACAGGGGTTGGGACAAACCATATAGCACTTCCAGGGCTGATTACATTGGTCAGCTTTTTTTATGAGGTTTAAAGCTTCTTTCCAAATAATAAAATACTGTTGCTATAATTACTTAAAGTATACGTTTAGTTAATTTAAGTTTTTTTTTATTCAGCAGCAGGGACAATACCATTCAGGGATGTAAATAGAACCTTCAGGGCCCCAATGCAAGAAACCATGAAGGGCCTTCCAGGCCCTTTTTGTTGGTCCCTGAGCCCTTTTCATCTGTCCCGGGGTCCATTTCCTGCAAGCCTGGGGCACTTTTCTCCAATTGCAGGACCCTTTTGGTCCTGCAGTGGGACCCTTTCACACATTCAGCAGTAGCCCCCTTCCCTTCATCTTGGGGCCCCCCACAGTGGCAGAATGCCAGGGCCTAGTTCAAGTGCAACCTTTGCAACCCTGGTAAATCTGCCAATCAATGAGATGTGTCCCTTGTGCTGGTGGCTGCTGTCTTAGTCTAAATCAATACGCTTGCAGTAGTAATCTTCCAGTGCTTCAGGGCTTAATATAGCCACTGAATCGGTCATAGCCACTCCTCAAGAGTGCTGACCTCAGCCCTCTTCTTACATTCATAGAAGTTTTACTAAAGCTTCCATCAATAAATATGTAGGAGACAGACTTTCATTCATCCGATCCTCTTCCATTCATAGAGCCTTTTCATTTGCCGTGTGGTCATATTGGGCCAATGATGTCAATGAAGAGCAGCTGCAGGGTGGGGCAACTCCCACCCACAGCTTCATTGGCCCAGTAATGGCAGCTAACATCCAGGTTTGGACCAAACCCAAGCTTATCCCTAGTCAGCAATAGCAACAGACTTATTTCTATGTTTAGAGTTACCATACATGTGCAAGGTCTCTCATTTACAGCAAAGCTAATGTCACACTAATTAATAAATGATAATGACAGGCCGAAAAGCTACACTGAAAATGCTTAGTCATAATCTAATATTACCAAGCGTGTGTCTAATGTTCCTTTGGGAGTGTGGGGAAAAGAATCTTAACAACACTATGACTCTGCTGTGGTCACAGGGGAGACAAGATAGAGGAGAGGCAATTCACTCATTCATTCTGAAGAGACAACCTATTGTCATGTCACACACACCACTATTAGAGTATATACTGTATAATCTGACCCCATAAAACAGAAAATTGAATGCAACCTTGCAAACTGGATACAGAAAACCAATACCCCCCCCGGTGCCACATTTGGCACCTTTCAGGGGAGGCTGTTTTTGACAGGTACTCGTCTCCACTTTCTAGAGGCCTCGCCACAACGAGGTCTACCGAGAGTTTAGCCCCCCTACTCCTTCCACCGCCTTCGGACCGTTCAGAAAGCGCAGAGCACCTCGTGCATGCACAGTAGGGAATCGGCTGTGAAGCCGCAAGGCTTTACTGTTGGTTTCCCTTACAAGGAATGACGGTGGTAGCACCCAAGAGCTGATTGAAAAATCGACTGGGATGCCGACATTGCAGGATCTCTGGACAAGTAAGTGTCCTAACAGTATTTGTAGCTGCTGACTTTTAATTTTTGGAGGGGGGCTGGAGCTCTGCTTTAAGCTTGGGTTATAAAGTTAATCTAAGCCCCAGGTGATTGGGATTCAATCATTTAATAATTTTAAGTCAATTTGCCTATTATCAAGACTAACATTGCATGATGGGCTGTGCACTGTAAAAAAAAACATGTACCAGGGCAAAATAAAAATGTAATATCTTAAGCCTTTAACAAAGCTTAAAGTGAAACATTAGGAAATGTACAATTCC
This sequence comes from Lithobates pipiens, assembly GCF_037356315.1. Classification (NCBI taxonomy): domain Eukaryota; kingdom Metazoa; phylum Chordata; class Amphibia; order Anura; family Ranidae; genus Lithobates; species Lithobates pipiens. The sequence goes on from NW_027507758.1 coordinate 74,086,881, forward strand.
TTTAAGAAAACTTGTTTGGGAATGCCATAAACCTGTGAAGGGGTGCACCTGCACAATATACAGGTACTACAGCAAAACCGACATTTACAAAGAAAATAAAAAAACATTTAAATAGACGGTACATGAAACTGGATGGGGACTCCCTCCCCCCAAAATATATAACAGAGGACCCTGGAAAGGGGGGTGGATTTCAATTAGAGAATCAGGGCCAATAAGGAACACTCAGAAGAGAGCTTGTTGTACCCTAGATCCAGATGAAAGTTGTAGTTCTCAAAGGGGTGCTGGACCATACTTGTCAATGGAGACTTCAATGTCCACAAATGACTGCATCAATTGGAGGAGAAGCTTCACTGTTTTCATAGGCAAATCTGGTGAGATTGCGGCAATGGCACTATTGGGACAGACCTGCGGTCAGGGTCTGTGCCTCACATCTGAGGGACTGGAGACTTTAGAGGAGCAAATAGGACCTGTTGCTGTGCCTGTTCCTCCACAAAAGGGACAGGTGATGGACCTGCACCTAAGCCTGCTGCACAGGCTGAGTTAAGAGAGAGACCGAGCAGCTTGGTGAGTCATGGCAGAGCAAAGGACCAATCATTAACTGCAGCTCCTTTCCGGGATAGGGCTGCAATTGCAGTATGGCAGCCTGTGAATCTACAATGGTCTCTCAATACATGAAATCTCCTTGCCCAGCCTTTGCAATGCAGTGACCTGTGCTGTAGTAAACTGCTGTGTGTTGGAGTGCCATTCAGAATGATCATTACAAGAACGCACAAATATCCAACCCCTGTAAAGGGGCCCTTAAAATCTTCTGTTTTTCACGTAAAATCTGGCTACAGCCAGGGGAACCATTGAATTGTTGTTTGATTATGCCGCACACCTGAAGATGACACACTTTTCTCACCCAGCACATGCAATACCAACACACACCTTGAGATATTTCAAAGAATTTATTAAGCTAAGTATAGCCTAAAAGAAGAAAATGTTAGCAAGTGTACCTATACAAACAATCAATAAGACCATAACGTTACTCTTAGGGATATGGTTAAACACTTGCACTATTCTAAATAGCAGTATTTAACAGAACTGAACTGCATTTATCTAGCGACAGTGTGTAAAGACACTAAAACCTAAATGGTGTACTAAAAATGCTAATACTCTACAAATTACATAAAAATTACATAAAATGAAGCCCAATGTGGGAATTTCACCAATACACTGTATACGTGATATTAAAGCTATATGTAAATGGAAATGTGTATCCGTTATCCTACATAGTAACTATGCACAAATGTGGTAAAAAATAATGACTATGCACAAGTGTGGTAAATGATATGATAAAAATTACAACTAATCTATCACAACTAAAAATGTAGGTGCTTTGACAAAAAGTGCTTTAGCTCACGTAAATGAGCCTATACTTATATTCTAAAAAGTGACAATCAAAAGGACATTGTGAAGATACCAAGTGAAAACATCAAAAAAATTAAAAAAATCATATAATGTCCAATCCAAAATATGTTATAATGTCCAAAAAAATAACAATATTTGTTCAGAGTCGCATCATCTAGTTGCTGAAAAAACGCATAAGACTTTTATCAGATAGGAAGGTGAAGCAAGGTGACTGGTGAAAACAAGGGTTAAATTCCTCTCCGGTGCGCCACTCTGTGTTAGAGAAAAAATGTATATATGCGCTCACCAGACATTAAACCCTCAATGGGTTAACCAAGCAGTCACAGTATGAGCCACTGTGCAGCTCTCTCGAGGCTCTGCCACCGCTGAGCTGTGGGGATATTTTACACTCTTCCTTCCGTGAATGGTCCGTTTAGCGTTTGTACATGAAGGAAAACAGAAGTACAACCATGGTGCAATATTGTTGTAAAAACGTACTATGTTTATTAAAAACAGTTTTACTCACAAATTCCAAAAAAGATAGATCGCTGTGAAATATACTCCGCCGGCGTTACTGCTTGAATAGCAGTGTAAGGTGCACGTCCTAGGCCACGCCCCTGGGCGTGGCCTAGGACGTGCACCTTACACTGCTATTCAAGCAGTAACGCCGGCGGAGTATATTTCACAGCGATCTATCTTTTTTGGAATTTGTGAGTAAAACTGTTTTTAATAAACATAGTACGTTTTTACAACAATATTGCACCATGGTTGTACTTCTGTTTTCCTTCATGTACAAACGCTAAACGGACCATTCACGGAAGGAAGAGTGTAAAATATCCCCACAGCTCAGCGGTGGCAGAGCCTCGAGAGAGCTGCACAGTGGCTCATACTGTGACTGCTTGGTTAACCCATTGAGGGTTTAATGTCTGGTGAGCGCATATATACATTTTTTCTCTAACACAGAGTGGCGCACCGGAGAGGAATTTAACCCTTGTTTTCACCAGTCACCTTGCTTCACCTTCCTATCTGATAAAAGTCTTATGCGTTTTTTCAGCAACTAGATGATGCGACTCTGAACAAATATTGTTATTTTTTTGGACATTATAACATATTTTGGATTGGACATTATATGATTTTTTTAATTTTTTTGATGTTTTCACTTGGTATCTTCACAATGTCCTTTTGATTGTCACTTTTTAGAATATAAGTATAGGCTCATTTACGTGAGCTAAAGCACTTTTTGTCAAAGCACCTACATTTTTAGTTGTGATAGATTAGTTGTAATTTTTATCATATCATTTACCACACTTGTGCATAGTCATTATTTTTTACCACATTTGTGCATAGTTACTATGTAGGATAACGGATACACATTTCCATTTACATATAGCTTTAATATCACGTATACAGTGTATTGGTGAAATTCCCACATTGGGCTTCATTTTATGTAATTTTTATGTAATTTGTAGAGTATTAGCATTTTTAGTACACCATTTAGGTTTTAGCGCCAAAGCTTATTTTACTTTTCACATTTCTAATCTATTCCCATCTAGAGGGATAGGTTTCAAGCACAGGCAGCTTTAACCCTTCACAGTTCACTTTATTATAATCATTTTAACATTCACTTATTTAAACTTGTCTAGCAAACGGGTAAATTTGTCCATAGCGCAATCTTATCTTTTCTTTTTGCCAGTGTGTAAAGACAGTTCTAACACGCTAAACAGTCCCCATTTTGTCACACTGGCCAGTGAATGATGAAAAAGAAAAAAAAAAGCATTGGCTGTCAAAGTTGGGACCCTTCAAGAAAGCACAACAGATCTCAGCCAGCAAAGATTAACTTGTATGATGTTAGTCTCTTACTAGACTCAGGGAACCCTCTTCTGGGTGTCTGGCCATCTGTTCTGATTTAGTAAAAGTCAAGTTCAAGTCAGACAGGGACAGAAGATGCTGTGGTCTCTCTCTTTCAATCCTGCTGAGACAGTCCATCTTTTCCTTCCTTACAAGTAGTGGGAGTGCTCTCTAGAACAGTCTTTGTAATCCAAAGGGCCATTGAATTATTCCCAAATAAAGAGGAGTTAAGACAACCCCACTGGGACAAAACTATATTGTTTGCCACTCCCACTGGCTGGAGCACAGGTAGCAACAGTCTCTAACCAACACTCTTCTCCTGAACAGCACAGCATCATCTAATTCCAGTGAACTTTGCTCACTCACCACTGTCCCCCCTTCCCTGTAACCTTGTGGTGCTTTCTCTCCTCTCTGTAGCCTCCACACCAAACACCTCCTTGCTCTGTTGCATCAGCCAATCACCATCCTCTATACTCAACCAAGGTGGCTATCCCCTGCACTGGAGACACTCCATAGATAAGCATTGCAAAGTGCTCTCCATAAAGATGACTTCTGCACTTCTGCATTAATGAATATTCAGTTTAACCCTGTCCACACTTCAGAAAGTAAATGCAGCAGAAACAAAGGAAGTTCCACAGCAGTTATCAGCTACAATACATGTAACATTAACGTTACAAGAATGGATCCAGCTGGCCCTTACTTTGGGAACACCCCACTTGATACTGAACTTACAGATGTGTTAATAGCATTCATACAAGTGGGTCATCCATTGCTTCTCATGGCATCTTTTAGCTTCTGCACAGTGCTGTAGAACATTCTCATTCTGAATCCAGAGTAAGCTTTCAATGGCAGCTAACAGTAGGAATAGATGGGATTCCTTGAGGTTTCTGTGCTTTAGAAGAACTGGCTTTCAGAGTATGTTAGAGTGAAAACAGCAGTTAATTTTACCGATTCAGCATTGACAATAACATGCAATCAATTCTCATATGAAGGTCACATAAAAAGGGAGGAGGGACCTCTTCCCAATGGGGTCACAGACAAATAAAAACTGACAACCTTATTCCTCACTCACGCTATACAAATGTTATATGTGCTTCCTGGGTGTGTGGACATGATGGAAAGTTTTTTATTGCTAACAGTTCATACTGAAGTTCAAAAAACAGTATTCAGTTGTGCATGCACAATGTTTGTATTGATCCTTTTAGCATAGCCTCTAGCACTTAATAAGCAGGCAGACTGGTATGTTCTAACTGCATCTTTAACATTCCTCAAAGGATTAAATACCACAACCTAGAGGTGTTAGTTTGTGTTTTGGACATGTAAACTCACTACCTGCACTAAGATAATTTAGGCCTGGTTCACACCTATGCAGGTTGCAGTTTGAATATTCCAGGTGCATTTTTTTGCGTTTTTCAATACACGTTTTTGATCCATTGAAGTCTATGGAACCAAAAAACTGAAAAAGTCCCTGGCCCTTTCCATAAAATGCACATATGGAAACGTGACCCATAGGAAACCACGTTAAATGGACTGTAGTGTGTTTCTGCAAATCTGAAAATGCACTAAAAAATGCATAGGTGTGAACCAGGCTTTAAAGAAACATTGTCAGAATAGAAACATGGGAGCTGATGCTGAAAACATGTTGTCAAAGGTGACTGTGGGTTGTCATTCAGTTTTTGCAAAAGAAGATCAGTAATGTCAGTTCTACTTTTCTTAGGATAGTCAGTTTAAAGTTTGTGGGACAAAAGATAAGGCTCTCAGATTTACTTGGCTGCATGCTTATTCTGGGGCAGACGTTTGCTATATGTCCAAGCTAGAGTGGATGATGGTCAGAAAACCCATATCCTCTCAAATCCCCCCAATATGGACCCTGCCTCCTCCTTGCTTTCTTTTTTTTTTATTATCAAATTGTATTAGTTTTAAAAGAAGTCATTTCCACATAGTATTGCATTTCCAACTTCTTATTTACATTTTTTATTTTACCATATCTCCCCCCCCCCCCCCAAAAAAGAAGATTTTTTTTTTTAAATAGTCCCCTCCTCCCTTCCCGTCGCCCCCTCCCCGCATCTCATCCCATCCTCTCCGCCGCCCCCACGAAATCACATCAAATTATTCAATCTCTATTGAGTAGAGCTCCCATTTTCTCAATTTTTCCCTAAATTCCTCCTTTCTATTTTTAACTGTGTATATCCATCTCTCTGCCTCCATTATCCTATCCACTTCTTTCTTACATTCTATTAAAGTTGGTCATGTGGTTTGTCTCCATAGTCTGGGTATTAGTAGTTTTGCCGCGTTTAATAAATATGGTCTTATACTATCCTTGTATGTTCTAACTGATGTCATTGTCCCGTGGAATAAGAAGTTTAGAGGTGTTAATTCTATTACTCCCGGGGATAGCCTTTCTACCCAAGGGGCAATTTCCTACCAGAAGTCCTTAATCAAGGGACACAGCCACCATATGTGGAGAGGGGTACCCCTCTGCCCACACACTCTCCAACACTTGGCATCTGCTGTTGGATAAATCTGTGCCATTTTCGTTGGAGTCCGGTACCACCTGGTCAGAAATTTATATGACATTTCCTGGATTTATGAGCTTATAGATGTATGGTATGTAGATTCAAAAAGATTTTTAATTTGGGTCGATGCAAAGCTGTGATTTAATTTGCTTTCCCATTCTCTAATATAATATAATTTTGTATTTTTCTTAGTCCCAAGCACTAACGTGTGCATTTGTGGTAATAGGTGGCCAGCCCTGATTATCTTCACACATCTAGATTCAAATATTGTAAGCATGTTCAAGGGTCTTATCATGTTTTTAATCTTATTAAAAAAACATAACTGATGATACCTCCATTCGACCATTGGTATTGGTCCTAGCTTCTGCACCAGTTCCGCTAGAGGCAGTAACATTCCATGCGGGGCAATCCTCCTTACATTCTTCTAGTACTGCAATTAAGTTTGAGTGGGTGGGATGGGGATGCGCCCAGCCTCGGAGATCACATCCGGCCCTCCTTCTTTTGGTGGTGTGTCACGTGTGCACTGAGCAGAAGTCAGTGTATACTAAAATGATATACAGTATATATACATACACACACGCGTTTGTTTGAGCTTTGGGGGTGCACACCCTAAATCAATAGGCTGCACACACATATGAGAAGCTAACAGAGAGACATCTGGGAGACACTTGGAGGTCAGACACATATGGTGACAAGTAGAAAGGTCCTCCACCGTAGCAAACACTGTCACTTAGCAATACAAGGTAATCCCTTATTACTGGGGGCCACACTATTACCCAGCCTGCGAACTCCTCAGCCTCAATAAAGATGGTCCACATGTGAGTCAAATCAAGCCCGGTATTATGATCCCCATAGAAAACAAAGGCTCACATAGTGTAAAATCTTCCACATTTAATCAAGTAAAAAAGACAAATGGACGCTTACATTTAAGCAGATAAACAAGACAATGTAAAAAAATCGAGCCAGCTGGCCTCGAATACAGCCCGTAGCTTACGGGACTAAGCATGTAGCGGTGACGTCAGTATGTCGATCATCCTCCCTAAGTGTTTCGTCATCAACAGAACGTCATCACGGGCAGCATCCTGATGCACCGCATTAAATACACAAACAAATAACCAAGCCTCGGTTTGAGTCCCAGGAAATGCTGATGGGCACCATCTTGATTTAGGGAAACCCAACACGCATACATGTTAAATGCATGCGTATTGAGGGCAAACAAAAAATAAAACTGCACAATAGCAGGTAAACACAGAAACCCATGTCTAAGCACGAATGCATTAATCAAGGCCAAAAATATACGTGAAATACCCACCATGAAGCACATCAAATTAAATAGATAGTAAATGCAATCGACACCAGATATAGCCATGCACCGCACAACAGAAAATGAATCAGTGCAGCGGGCAATACCAATAGTAGGTCATTGCAATGAGGGTAGCTGACAAAAATGTATGCATATGAACTGCAAACAGTGCCAGCGTACGTGCCATTAATTATCCTGTCAATAAAGAGAGCAAAAAACAAGAGCACCCAAATGCGCGTACATGAATATGAGATGTTACTCTGTTATGGAAAAGAGATAAACAGAGAACTCCTTTGACAAAGTGTTCTCTATTAACATATGACAAGAAGATTTGAGGGAAATGGAAAATCAAAATCCACCTCCCTCTTATCACATTTTTCATTAATCCTATTACCCGGGACTCAGATCGAGTGCACACAGTATGTGCACATAAAAAGATAGAAATACCTCAAGCTAACAGGAAAAATATATAATGAATATACAAAAACACAAATAAAAAACAAGGATAAAACCAAAATACAAAAAAATATTAAATTAATAAATTAACAAGGGAAATACAAATTTTGGCACTAGGAGTTATCAATAAAAGAGTTGACGTCAATATCTATATTTAAGCCAAAAGGAATATAGCTTTTAATCCTATGCACGCAAGACATCTCCAACCTAGAGAAGCTTCTGACCAAACAACTACTCCTCCAATGGGGGCTATATTTGTCAATGCCTAAAAAGATGGTGTTAGATGGATCCCTATTGTGTGGTGTGCAATAAGGTAATGCTTTGACACTGAATGTTTTGTGAAGCCCATACGTATGTTGTTAATATGCTCATTTAAGCGTACCTGTAATGGTCGTTTAGTGCGGCCCACATATTGCAATCCGCAGGGACACTGGAGCATATAAACAACTCCAATAGTGGAACAGGTAATAAAAGGCTCGATGGTGAAACTCCTCGAAGTGCAGGTAGAAGAAAAACTCTTATGCCGCGTACACACGAGCGGACTTTTCAACATCCAAAGTCCGAAGGACTGAGTCTGTCAGACTATCCGATCGTGTGTGGGCTGCAACGGACTTTTGACTCGCCAAAGTCCGAAGGACTTTAGAATATGGAACATGCTTCAAATTTTTCCGAAGGAACTCCGCCGGACCCGGTCCCCTTCGAAAAATCCGCTCGTGTGTATGCTACTCCAACGGACTAAAACCGACGCTAGGGCAGCTATTGGCTACTGGCTATGAACTTCCTTATTCGAGTCGGGTCGTACGTCATCACGTTCGAATCCGTCGGAGTTTAGTGTGATCGTGTGTGGCCAAGTCCGCTCAGCCGAAAAGTCTGTCAGAACTCCGTCGGAATTCCAGCAGAACTCCGACGGAACTCCTTCGGAAGTCTGTCGGACATAAGTCCTCTCGTGTGTACGGGGCTTTAGTCCTTCTAGATCTGTATCCAATTAATAGACAAACCTGACATTTTCTGCATTGATAATAGCCCGTACGTTCAGAAAAAAAGGTGGGTCTAATAATTGGAGGGTTCAAAATATTGGGAGCCAGTTTGTCCTTAAATGAGGGAGCACCCCTAAAAAGCACCTGAGGTTTATCAGGTAAGATATATTTAAGTACCCTGTCATTCTTAAGGATATGCCAATATTTGTTAAATATATGTTTGACATTAGAGTGCTGACAAGAAAAATAGGTAATGAATGGACTACGAAAGGCATCACGCTCGCGACCACTAGTCTTTTCCTTCAACAAGTCATTCCTGTCTATATTCATAACCTGATCCAGGGTATTAGTGAGAGAATCTGGGGCATATCCTTTGGCCACAAACCTTTGAGTAAGAACCTGTGCTTGAGTCCAGAAAACTCTCCGTTCAGTGCAATTACGCTTTAATCTTAATCTGTGCTTTTAGGCACTGATCTGAGTCAAGAGGCATGGTGACAGCTATTGTTTGGGATAAACAAATTTCTGTCAGTGGGTTTGAAATATGTAGATGTAACAAAACTGTCCCCACTGACAGAGATTGTGAGATCAAGAAAATTTATTTTATCAAAACTTATTTTATATATATTACTTATATTCAAGGTGGATACCCCTGTCATTGGTATTAAGGGAGTGCATAAAATCTGAGAGGTCGGATTCACTGCCATCCCATAGGAGGAGGATGTCGTCGATGTAACAAACCCACAAGGTGATCTCAGACCTTGACTGGGCACAGACATCATCCTCCTCCCATTTGGCCATGAACAGGTTCGCCAAGCTGGGGGCATATTTGGCCCCCATGGTGACACCCCTGTCTTGGTGATAGAACTGTCCATCAAACCAAAAAAAGTTGTGGGTAGCTCCATACTCCAACAACACCATAATAAATTCTATCTGTTCCTGAGGTAAACTAGAAGCTTTATTTAAATAAAATAATACAGCATTCAGGCCCAACTGATGTGGAATCACTGTATACAATGAAGTAACATTGGCCGTCACCAACAACGTCCCTGCACTGGGTTTAAAATTTGAAAGAACGTTGATGACATGCCAAGTATCCTTCACATAGGAGGGAATTGAGTACACCAAAGGTTGCAGAAAAAAGTCAATATACTTGCCCACCTGGGAAGTGATAGAATCGATACCACTCACTATATTCATTTATGATTGCTTGAATATTGTTTTTTGCCCTTATTTATGTCTTCTGTGGTGTAGGGGTTTTGTTTTTTATTGTTATTTCAATAGTTTGAGTGTTGCTGCAGTAATGATGACATTGTAAAGGTAATTAAAAATAAAATAACAAACAGGGTATACTTACCTGCATTTTGGGTCTGTATGGATTTTTTAAAAAGGTGTGCCGCCCCCCCCCCCCCCCCCCTCCAAAATTCATAGAAAACCCTTATCTGAGCATGCAGGCCGGCAGGTCAGGAAAGGGGAGGGCAAATGAACGAGTATGGGGTACTCATTTACCAAACAAATAGTGTAAATAAACAAAGGAGGCAGTTTTTGACAAGTCCTTTATTAAATAAACAATAATAGAAAAACCTTGTGCCTCAGTGTAGATTCATTGTTAACGAATTCAGCCCTGGTAGATTTCCCCCCCTTAATGACCAGGCCCTTTTTTGCGATAAGGCACTAATTTAAATGACAATTGCGCAATCGTGCGAGGCTGTACCCACACAATATTGACCTTCTTTTTTTCCGCACAAATAGAGCTTTCTTTTGGTGGTATTTGATCACCTCTGCAATTTTTATTTTTTGCTCTATAAACAAAAAAAGAGCGACAATTTAAAAAAATCCAATATTTTTTACTTTTTGCTATAAGAAATATCCTCCAAATATTAAAAAAAAAATTTTTTTCCTTAGTTTAGGCTGATATGTATTCTTCTACAAATTTTTTGTTAAAAAAATCACAATAAGTGTATATTGATCGGTTTGTGCAAAAGTTATAGCGTCTACAAAATAGGGGATAGATTCAGGGGCGGGCTGGGCCGGGGGGCAGGGTGGAAATCTCCCCCCAGGCCGTCTAACTTTTAATCAAAACAGCCTTTGTTTGCTGACTTTTTTTTTTTTTTTTTTTGAGGAAGTCGGCCGCTGATTGGCTGTGTTGCTGCTGCGCTGCATTCTGGGAGTTGTAGTCTGGTGGGTAGAGAAGAGATTAGAGGGAACTGAGCAGCGAAGCAGGTAACTTCTATTCCCGGCAGGGAGACCCATCACTTCACAGGGGGGCCGGTCAGCCAGCAACTTCAAGCTATCATTCTCCTGCTGCTGTGTTAACTCTCCTACTGGCTGCTCTCCTATAACCTCTCTCTCCTTTCAGGACACATCACGTTTGTTTCTGTTCAGATTCTTTCATTTATTCCAGGCTGATTTCACTCATGCTTCATCCCCCTCCGCCTCCCTCTGTGCACTCATCTCTCCTGGTCGGTACAATCTTGCTGTAGGTAAGTCACACTCTCCTTGCACCAATTCACTTATCTTTTTCCCATTCATTTTATCTTCTCTCCTGTTTTGTAATTCTGCTCTCCTCATATAAATCACTGTAGCCTCTCAGCTCTGGGCATTCCACACATGTACTTGGGCTGACACCCTTTCCATCCCAGCTTACTTTTGCCTAATACAATAGTTCTGTCAGAATCATGCCTCAGTCTAACACATGCAGCCCCTCACTCTCTATTAACTTATACTACAGAATTTGGGCTTTTTCACACTAGTGCAGTGACTGGCATTTTTCCACACTGAAAAAAATACCAGTCACTGCTAGGGCACATAGAATACAGCTGTTCTCTATGTGCCCCATTTACACTGCAGTACCGTCCAGAGGTGCGGTGCAGTAAGCTGCAATAATATACAGTAATTCTACATTTTATCGCAGTGCACTGGATGGCACTGACATAGTTATCAATCAGTCCTTCTCAAACTGACAGCAATGCAGCAGCATTTTTTTTCCTTCCAGTGACCCCACAGCACGTCACAAACATTATGGCACTATTACCCCCATTCCCTCTTCCACCTGGGGGGGGGGGCGCAGTTTGCTATCTTTGCCTGGGCACTGGATGACCTTGTCCCCGCGTTACACAGAGGGATCACCTGCAGAAAAGACTCGGGAATGGTACAGTACATGATGTCCTGCTGGGAGCTGGCCATTCCCTGTGGGTCCTGCTGGAACTAATCATGGCCTGTTGGTAGTGGCGGCTGGTGCTAAAATATTTTGGGGGGGGGGGGCAAACTGAAAAAAATGTGAAAAAAAAAAATTATTCGCAGCCACTGTGCCAATCAAATGCTGCCAGTGTGACAGTGTGCCGCCCGCTTGCCTTCTGCCCTGCACTTGCCCTGTCTTGTGGGGCAGCAGGTGACAACGAGTGGGTCCTTCATGCGTCTCCTGCACTTCTTTTCCTCCCGTCCTCTCCTCCCATCAGGCGTCCAATAGCGGCGCCTGTTGTTTCAGCCAATCAGGTGACAGGTAACATGACCTGAGCAACCTGATTGGCTGTGAGCCAGGTCAGTGTTAGGAAAGCGATGTCTTCGGTTCTCTAACACACCAATAAGTAATTGGCGAACGCACAGCAGTGTGCCCGCTGTTTTCCCTTTTGGAAGCCTATTAGAGCCCATGGCTCTAATCAGGAAGCCTATTTGAGCCTATGGCTCTAATCAGGCATTTCCAAAGAAACTCCGCCGCTGTAATTCATATGCATGGCGCCCAACAAAGGACCAGGCACATGAATAGGGGGCGGCAGCGGCAACCATATATAGATTCATGCAATCTATCTATGTGAGAGAGCGAGTGACAGGGGGGCGGCGCTCCTGCGCCTTTATGGACGCACCACCGCTGCCTGTTGGTCCTACTGGGAGCTGGCTATGGCCAGTGCCCAGCAGGACCCACAGGCTGGGAGCTGGCCATGCACCTGTAGGTCCTGCTGGGAGCTTATCATGGCCTGTAGGGCTCTGCTGGCCACTAGCCATGGGTAACCTTGTAATACAAGGTGGGCATAGATAGTGAACTTATTCGGGGTTAAAGTGGGCCACTTGACTGGACTTGCCCCCCAGGCCTAAGGCTGTCAGCCCTCCCCTGGATAGATTTATGGCATTTTTATTATTCTTTTTTTTTTTTACTAGTAATGGTGGTGATCAAGGATTTTTACTGCCAATACGACATTGCGACAAGCAGATCAGACACTTTTGACACTTTTTTGGGACCATTGACATTTATACAGCAAACAGTTCTAAAAAAAAGGGGGCAATCAAGGGGTTAAATATGTGTCATAGGGAGTGTTTCTAACTGTGGAGGGATGGGACAGCCTGGGGGAGAAGACCAATCACTGTCCCTAAGCAGTAGGAACAGATCAGTCTGTTTACATTGACAGACCTCCGTTCTGTCTCTCTCAGGAGCGATCGCGGGTTCCCAGCAGACATTGCGACCACCGGGCACGCCCATCAGGTTCCTCCTTCTCACCCCCTAGTGCTCTTAAAGTGGGCCGACATACAGCTACAATGGATCATCCAGGGGAGCCAACCTGCCTACAGAAGTAATCTAGAACAAGCAGGGGGACCCTAGAACAAGTTTGTTGAAACACCAACCAGTTGGAATGCTCCCAGGACACGAACGCCTTTGTTCAAGCAATCTCCAGTTTGGACTTTTGCCAAAGATGTATACCCACGCAGGTAATCTGGGGAAGCCACAGTTCAGTTTAATTAAGGGAAGGACATTGTTGCATGTATTGAATTATATTGTTGCTGTATTTTCCACCCTTATATTGTAAAGTGTTGCGCTAACTTTTGGTGCTATATAAATTCTATATAATTCAATATAATATAATAATATTGTGTATGTTTTGCCTAATGTTCAGTAAAGTTGCTTACTCTACTCAAAGCCTGGTCTGAAGTTATTAAGGGGTCATGTGGGGTCCTGTCATATTTCTCTAAGGAACTTGGGTCAACTTGCAAAGAAGTTGCTATGGGTTACAGCAAGAAGAACAACAACGAATAATTGGCGTGGTACCTAAATAGGTGACAGATTCTCTTGTAGTGATGAAGGTCGGCATGCAATTCCCTTCCCAGCTGTCTGTCTCCGTTGGTCACCAGGAGTGGATTAGCGTTACAGAGATCTAATACCTGGTCACTTGATACGAAACAAAAAGGTTTAAGAGGTGCATGCCTGAGGTTCATGCAATGTGCTTGGTGCGACCATTCTGTTACTGGGAGTGAGGCAACAGAGGTACGCTGACTGGTGGAGTGGGCGTAGGTTCTGCATGTCCCTCCTAATGCAACACATACACCCGTTCAAGTGTGTAGGACAAGGGACAATATCTTTGGAAGAACTCTGCATATAACACTACACACAAGTGGCACATCCCTGAGTTGGGGGACTACCTTAATGATTGATTTTGACATGATCTGGTCCCAGGCATTGGTTAGCATACCTTCCAGCAAAGTGTTAACCCTGTGCTAGAACAAGGGATTCCATTCATCGCCTGGCATAGCCTAAAAAAACACCCCGTGGTAGGCCTCCTATGCGACCCACCCTAGGCACCCAACAAGTTGTTGGGGAAAATGGTGGGAGCATTATTCCTATACCCCTTACATGTAAATTACACTAAATTGGGAAAACCCTTATGAACAGCAGTCATTACCTACTCTCACTCATATCTCATCTTTACAATAATTCACATGCTGCAATGTTTAAACCTGCCATAGTTAAATATTTCCAGACACGAGTGAGTGATTGTCTCTGGTGGTTTAGGTAAAGCCGGACACTACCCTCAGGCACTGCATGCATCACACAGGCCATATCGGGCAAATAAGAGATGGCCAGGCCACAGTATGGGAGGTAGCTGATATGCATTTTACTGATATGCACTGTACACTTCAGATAAGGTTAACACAAAGAGCAGAACTTGGCAGGGTGCCAAACTGCTGAATATACAAAGATCAAATCAGTCCTAAACTACAGTACATGAATGCTGCAAAAGACAGCATGAGCAAAAGTCAGTATGGAAGGGCAAAGATCAGTTATGGTATGCCATGTGGAGAGCTCTCCATAGCAATTTTAATTACTCCACTGGAATTAGCATTGCCTTGGGTTAATGAATTTTGCATGTCAGGCTTTGTACAAATCTAGCTTGTTAATACTGCATTGAGGAATATCATTTACAAAGTATTTCAAAGGTGTGAAAACCTCAAAGCACCAATCAGCGCCTGTCTAAAAGTTTAATTGTGTGGGGTACATGTTTTATATCTGCCTAAGATTTACATGAGAGTGCTGGTGGTACCTTTATGAGAACAAGTGCGCTTTAGATAACAAGTTCTCCAACATCCTTCCTCACCACCACCTCTGCATAAATAAATGTAATGCATCTTCATACCCCAAATGTTTTGATTTCCCCATGACCAGCTAGAGACAATGAAGCCACCCAAGCAGCTAACTAGTTTTCAGCACATTACTTCTTAGTTTACGAAATCCCTAAAGGTGTTGGTATTCTTTTGAAAAGTGCCAGCAAAGCAGAAGAAGTAACCACTCAGATGTGAAGACTACTCTACAGCATAATCACCTTCACTTTATCACCTTAATCTTAACAATTTTCAACGGGTAATGGTTCTTCCAGTAAAAGTGATCTAAGCGGCTCTACAGCAGTCTCATCACTTTTACTATCACTTTTTGACCCCCTCGCCACCGCTGCCTGCCACTGTTCCCACTGTTCCCAGGATCTTTCGTTCCATTGGGGAGCCTGGAACTCCCTACACTCTATCGGGCCAGCTGCCCAAAGAGGAGAGAGGGGAATATCTGTTCCTCCCCCTCCTCTGTAAGGATTAAAACTGAAAGCAATGAGGGTTATGCCACTTCCAGTTTAGGTGTTTATTTACCTAGCTGGTACCAGCAAATGAAGCAGCTGGTCAACCTGATCTCAGTTTGATCAGCTGCCTTGGAGAGCAGAAGAAGAATCTAAGGTCTAATAGACCCCAAATTTCTCTATAAGGCTCCATGCACACTGAAGCTCAAAAAAGCTTTTTCTGGACGCCAGATTGCTGGCAGAAAACGCTGGTTGAAAAACATGCTTTTAACAGCATTTTGTACTAGCGTTTATGAGCATTAGCGTTTATGGTCGTTTTTAATAAAAATACACAGAGGACACTCCAAAAATCTCACAGTGCATTCCAAACTCCCACAATGCATAGAACGCCAAACACTAATTAACGCGCGTTTATGAGCGTTTATCTGCGTTTGTCGTTTTTTGGCTGTAAAAACCGGCACTTTGAACGCGAATTTCTGGCGTTCAGAAAAAAGCCCATGAACTCCACTGCTCATTAAAGCTAAAAAACGTCCATGTGTGCATGGACATTGGACACAAAGGCTAACACAGGGTGGAGTTTATGGGCTTTTAAAAAATGAGCTCCAGTGTCAGGGCCGTCTTTAAGGCAGGGCAAAAGGGGCAGCTGCCCTGGGCCCTGCCATTGTTGTGGGGCCCAAAGCAGCTGCCTCATACTTGCCAACTATCCCAGTTAAAATTTCCTTGTCCCTTGAAGTTTTAGCCCTGTTGTTGTGTACAGATGACTCACCTGCAGACCCTGTGTTTACATGTAAATAACTGGCATTCATATGTAAATAGCAGTGGCATTACTAAGCAAAGAGCTGTGGTCATCTGCATTGATATGTAAATAAAGGTGGCATTCCTATGTATATCATGCTTCCCTGCAGTGAGAAGATGATGTGCTGTAACCTCTAGCAATCAGTGAGCAGTATTACTGTACAGTAATCTCTAGCAACTAATTAACAAGCAGAAATTATTTGCTGTAACCTCTAGCAACTAATCAGTGAGCCGTAATGTGTTCTGTAACTTCTAGCAACCAGTCAGTAAGCAGTAATGATATGCTGTAACCTCTGGCAACCAATCACAATTGCTGCCTGATCTGATACAGTAAACAGATTTTAAGTCCAGCTTCTATTTATTGTATATCTCAGAGCAGGTGGAGAGTGAAATTGCATGGGAAGGGGCCCCCCAAAAAAAATTTTGCCCGGGGTCCAATCAATATTAAAGACGGCCCTGTCCAGTGTGCATAGAGCCTAAAGAGCACCTGTCACTGCACAAATTATCGCAAGGGATGTTGTTCATTCCTTATGATAGCAATAAAGCAAAAAACTTTTTAAAAAGTGTAAAAACATTTCCATAAAATAAATGGAAACAGGCAACTGAACTTGTTTAAAGATGTTGAACTAAGCAGGCTGAGCACTGGCCCATAATATGACAATTAACTATACTGAGACAAGGCTAACCAAATTGTAATTGGTATAGTTTGTGAAAAATATAACAGCATTAATTATCCCATAAAAAGGTGTCCTCAAGTACACTCTGCACATACAACCCTTAAGGGGGTAGTACACGCATTCCTAACAAGGGGTACCCCTGGAGGTGGCTACGAATTATTTGGCGCCTTATTGTCAGTATTTGCCGGCTATTGTTGGGGTCCTTCTGTAAGGTGGTGCACATGAAACTGTCTCTTTAAGACTGTTCAATGGATGGCTGATGGGCTGCTAAGCTAAGAGCATTCCCTATAGCCATTAGTTGCGGTCATTGTTGAAATAAGCACCATCAATTTTGCTCACCGATCCTGGAACACAGAATGTCTTGTCCAGTGCATTTGGCAGTTATCTGCGCTCAAGAATCCAATCCCTGACATCTCGGTTTCTACAAAGCTCAGTCTCTGCATTCAGTCTCTCACTGGTCCTCTCTGACTTTAGGCGCACACCAAAGATCGGCTCTGTCCTTTTCAGTCACATAGAATGCCAAAAAGGGCAGCCCAGACTTCACACATGCTCTGGTCTCTCTGATGTAAGCACAGACCCCAGCAACATGTCTGCACCCACTAGCTCCCCGCACTAGACTGCCCAGCCCTCTGGTAAATTGCTTGGTAAATGTTCTGTCTTCTCCTTTTCCTATACGGCTTGTAGACATGTCACTGGAGAAGTGGTTGAGGGGGTGTACATCTCACCTAGGTTGCTACACAGTGTGAGATGGTAAGTCCAGGATGGATCAGTTTCTCAGCAGCAATATGCTGCTGAGTTGTTATTTAATCTTGCCGGGCCTGGGTTTATATGGAATGGCAGGTAGGTTTGGTAGAGGGACCTGTCATTCCACACCCCCCATCCCTCGTTCCAGTTCTGGGTTTTGGATCAGGTGAGCTTTGATCCTAATTAGCCTGGGAAGGTAAAGGCTCTGCGGGCCTGCAGGTGTTTGCTCTCAGCCAGGGAAACGAACAGTCTGTGTGTTTGAGGAAGCTGCAAGCACAGCCACTGCTGGAGCTAAAATCCACCCTGCGATATCCAGGCGAAAGACGCTGTGTTTATAAGTGTCAGATAGGTGAGAAGAACCTGTTAGTAAGCGCCCAGCTGGGCTAGGTTGTTTGTTTTTGTTATTATTTTGTTCCTGTTATACACAAGAAGCACGGTGTTGCTGTATACTTTGTTTGTTGGACTGTTTGTACCACGAATAAACGCCAAGGTCTGCTTTATAAATTCCAAGTCTGCTGTGAACTGTGTCCAAACACACCCTACCCCGGGAAGATCCCTTACAATTGGTGGAGAATGCGGGCAACACGGTTGCTAGGGGCAACGGTGTGGACAGACTTGGCTACAGCTGCTGATGTCCTGGGTGAAAGCTGCAACTACACTCCAAGAACAGTCCAGCAACATGGAGGAGATGCTGAAGCAGTTTATGCAAGTGAGTTTGCAACAACAGCAGGCTCAGACAGAGGCCAATAGACGACATGAACAGTCCATGGCTGCACAACAACAACTTATCGAGCACCTGATAGCAAATCGAGAGGCGCCTGTGGTTGCTAATCCACCCACAGTGATGGGAGCCGCTCCAGAGATTTTTTTTGGGAGAAGGACTGTGCAGAAAGCGCTGCAAAAGATGACTGCTGAGGACGATGTTGAAGCCTATCTAACAGTATTTGAGCGCGTGGCTGAGCGAGAGAAGTTACCAGCCGCTGAGTGGGCAGAGGTAATTGCACCCTATTTAACAGGTGAACCTCAAAAGGCCTACTATGACCTCAGTGAGCAAGAGGTTAAGGACTATACTCGGCTAAAAGAGGAGATACTTGCCCGACTAGGAGTTACTACTGCAGTCCGTGCCCGGAGGGTACGCAACTGGAGCTACAGTCTGGACAAATCAGCGAGGTCCCAGATGTATGACCTAATCCATTTGGCAAGAAAGTGGTTGGAGCCAGACACTTCTACTCCTGCACAAATCCTAGAGAAGGTCGTGATGGATCGCTACCTCCGAGCGCTTCCTACTGACCTGCAACGCTGGGTGGGACAAGGTGATCCTAAGAATGCAAACGAACTTGTCAACCTTGTGGAGAGGTTCCAGGCGACTGAGGACTACCTCCGTGATGTTCCTGCAGCATCTTCACCTCCCCGGAGCGCCAGATCTGTGCCGTCAGCTGGTAAGAGACTTCCATCTATTGGGGGAGTGTGGAGGGGTGCTGATGGAGGGAAAAGGGCTCAAGTGGTGTCTCAGGGACAAAAGACTGGTGATGGTCCCGGGTGGCTAAGGGGCTCTGAAAAGGACTCCTTGCCAAAGAGACCAGGCCCTATCCAGTGTTGGAGATGCCATGAGGCGGGACACGTGTCGGCCCATTGCCCTCTTACCACTGAACCCATGGAGTGTGACGCTAGCCGGCGTCAGTCGCTGTTTGCTGAACCATCTTGTGCTGCAGTTCCTGGACTAGAGACTGAACCGCAAATCTGCAATATTACCATCAATGACCTTCCCGTTGAGGCGTTAATGGACTCGGGAAGCCTCGTAACCTTGGTGCATGCTAGCCTGGTGGCTGGGGACTTAGAGTCTAAAAAGCATATGAGTGTTGTGTGCATACATGGTGATACAAAAGTGTACCCTATAGTGCTGGCTAAAGTCGGGACTGAACAAGGCACCGTACAATATGAAGTGGGTGTGGTAAAAAACCTCATGCATAATGTAATATTGGGGCGCGATTTCCCATTATTCTGGGCTCTCTGGGAAAAAAGAAAAATCCCCAAAAGGAGTGGGGATACCTCTAAGGGGGTTGCTTTGTCCCCTGTGAATGATAGAAGTGTGCAGGATGAAAATGATTGTTCTCCTTTGCAGGTCCTGGCTGGGGAGGAGGAGGCTCCTCCCACTGAGCAAAATATACTAGACTTAGAGGTGTCTAGGGATAATTTTGGCGCTGCACAATTACAGGACCCCACTCTCAAAAATGCGAGAGAGCAGGTTGCTGTTATGAATGGGGTACCTCAGGAACCAGATGCTGAAAAAAGATTTCCACATTTTTCGGTGACTAATGATCTTTTCTATAGAGTCAATAAGGTTAAGGATGAGATTGTGGAACAGCTTCTGGTACCTAAGCCGTACCGGCGTCAGGTGCTTGACATGGCACATAACCATGTTCTTGGGGGACACTTGGGGACTGACAAAACGCGAGAGAGGGTTCTCCAGAGGTTTTTTTGGCCGGCGATATATGATGACATTAAAAAATACTGCGAGTCGTGCCCCACATGTCAGGTTAGTGCCCCAGTGTCACATTTTCGCAGTCCTTTGGTTTCGCACCCTATTATAGAGGTGCCTTTTGAGCGTATTGCCATGGATTTAGTGGGTCCCGTGGTAAAGTCAGCTAGAGGACACCAGTATATTTTGGTAGTCATAGATTATGCGACCCGCTATCCTGAGGCTGTACCCTTAAGAAACACTGCATCTAAAACAATTGCACGTGAGTTGTTTTATATGTTCTCTAGGACTGGGATCCCCAAAGAAATCCTAACTGACCAAGGTACGCCATTTATGTCAAAACTGATGAAGGAATTATGCAAACTATTTAAAGTCTCACACATCCGTACCTCTGTATACCACCCCCAGACGGACGGATTGGTGGAGAGATTTAATAAAACTTTGAAACATATGTTGAAGAAAGTGGTGGGAAAAGATGGTCGTGACTGGGATCATTTATTACCCTACCTCATGTTTGCTATTAGGGAGGTGCCCCAAGCATCCACAGGGTTCTCACCATTCGAGTTGGTCTATGGTCGTCACCCTAGGGGTCTACTGGACATTGCAAAAGAGACATGGGAGAGTGAGTCCACCCCATACAAGAGTGTTATTGAGCATGTAGCACAAATGCAGGACCGTATAGCCACTGTAATGCCCCTGGTAAGGGAACACCTCCAGAGAGCTCAAGAGGCCCAAAGTAGAATTTACAACCGGTCCGCAAGAATCAGGACATTCAACCCAGGCGATAGGGTCCTTATACTAGTCCCCACTGTTGAGAGTAAATTCTTAGCGAAGTGGCAAGGTCCTTATGAAATTGTTGAAAAGATCAGTGAGGTGAACTACAAGGTGCACCAACCAGGTAGAAGGAAGCCTTTCCAAGTTTATCACATAAACTTGATCAAGCCCTGGAAAGACAGGGAATCCTTGGTGGCGACAAATACTGTTAATAATTTGTCACCACCAATCCCTCCAGTCAAAGTAGGTGATGCTCTATCAGTGTCACAGAAACAGGAGGCTCTGGAATTTTTACAGAAAAACAAAAACAAGTTCTCTGACCTCCCAGGGCGTACCCACCTCATCCATCATCACATTGAAACTGAGCCTAGAAGCAGAGTAAACCTAAAGCCCTATAGGATACCGGAGGCACGTAGAAAAGCCGTATCTGACGAGGTAAAACGTATGCTTGATCTGGGGGTAATTGAGGTGTCACAGAGTGAATGGTCCAGCCCGATTGTGCTAATCCCAAAGCCCAATGGAACTTGGAGGTTCTGTAACGATTTCAGAAAGTTGAATGAGATCTCCAAGTTCGATGCTTATCCTATGCCCAGGGTAGATGAGTTGATTGAGAAGTTAGGTAACGCCAGGTACATAACCACCCTCGATCTCACAAAGGGCTACTGGCAGATTCCACTTTCTGGCGAGGCTAAAAAGAAAACTGCATTCTCCACCCCTGATGGGCTATTCCAGTATGTAGTGATGCCATTCGGGTTACATGGAGCGCCTGCAACTTTCCAGAGGTTGATGGACTTGATTCTGCGACCACATCGGGATTACTCAGCCGCCTACCTCGATGATGTGGTCATTTTTAGCCCTGATTGGGAAAGTCACCTCTGTAAGGTACAGGCCGTGTTGGATACCATAAGTGATGCAGGGTTGACCATAAATGCCGAGAAGTGTGCTCTAGCCCTAGAAGAGGCCAAATATCTGGGCTACATTGTTGGGAGAGGATTGATTAAGCCACAGCTAAATAAAATTGAGGCAATACAGAATTGGCCTAGACCCCTGACAAGGAAACAGGTTAGAGCTTTCCTGGGTATTACCGGTTATTACCGTAGATTTGTGCCGAACTTTGCCTCAGTTGCTGCTCCACTAACTGACTTGACAAAGGGCGGAAAGACAGCAATGGTCACGTGGACCCCAGAGGCCGAGAAGGCTTTCCAAAGCCTTAAGTCTGCCTTGTGCCAACCACCTGTGTTAGTTACCCCCAATTTCAGGCGAGAATTTCTGGTCCAGACAGATGCCTCTAACACAGGCTTAGGTGCAGTACTCTCACAAGTAGTGAATGGTGAGGAGCATCCGGTGACGTACTTGAGTAGAAAACTAACCCCGGCCGAGAAAAATTATGCCATTGTGGAGCGAGAATGTTTGGCAGTGAAGTGGGCCCTAGAATCTTTAAAGTATTACTTGCTAGGCAGGAAATTCAAGTTGGTGACAGACCATGCCCCCCTAACATGGATGAAGTTAAACAAGGAGAGAAATGCAAGAGTGACTAGATGGTTTCTGTCCTTACAAAACTTTAATTTCACTGTGGAACACAGGCCAGGGAAATTACAGGCAAATGCTGACGCATTGTCGAGGGTGAGTTGTCTGTGGGGACAAAAGGCTCAGCCCTCCGGTCTGAAAAAGAGGGGGGGGGATATGTAGACATGTCACTGGAGAAGTGGTTGAGGGGGTGTACATCTCACCTAGGTTGCTACACAGTGTGAGATGGTAAGTCCAGGATGGATCAGTTTCTCAGCAGCAATATGCTGCTGAGTTGTTATTTAATCTTGCCGGGCCTGGGTTTATATGGAATGGCAGGTAGGTTTGGTAGAGGGACCTGTCATTCCACACCCCCCATCCCTCGTTCCAGTTCTGGGTTTTGGATCAGGTGAGCTTTGATCCTAATTAGCCTGGGAAGGTAAAGGCTCTGCGGGCCTGCAGGTGTTTGCTCTCAGCCAGGGAAACGAACAGTCTGTGTGTTTGAGGAAGCTGCAAGCACAGCCACTGCTGGAGCTAAAATCCACCCTGCGATATCCAGGCGAAAGACGCTGTGTTTATAAGTGTCAGATAGGTGAGAAGAACCTGTTAGTAAGCGCCCAGCCGGGCTAGGTTGTTTGTTTTTGTTATTATTTTGTTCCTGTTATACACAAGAAGCACGGTGTTGCTGTATACTTTGTTTGTTGGACTGTTTGTACCACGAATAAACGCCAAGGTCT
The DNA here is from genome assembly GCF_037356315.1 of Lithobates pipiens. Lineage (NCBI taxonomy): Eukaryota > Metazoa > Chordata > Amphibia > Anura > Ranidae > Lithobates > Lithobates pipiens. Next base: position 74,109,906 of record NW_027507758.1, read on the forward strand.
GCTTTATAAAGTCCAAGTCTGCTGTGAACTGTGTCCAAACACACCCTACCCCGGGAAGATCCCTTACAGGCTGTTTTGGCCCTCGCCTGGTTGCTAGATTAGATGGGAGGTGGGAATGAACGAGTAGGGGATTTTACACAGCCTGGTATCTCAGCAGCACAGCAGGGAAGTGAGGGAAGAGAGGAATATAGCCCGCAGCACAGCTGCTCCTCTAGTCTGCTACACAGCGGCGGGGGGTGAAGGAAGAGTATAGGCACAGAAAGCACAGCCTCCTCCTCTGTCACTGTTTACAGTGGTGGGGGGCAAGCGGGGGTTGCACACAGCCGGCAGGCACCCAGCTACATAAGACTTCTCTAACAATGACTTCTTCAACACTGGACCCTGGGACCATACACTAACTTGAACCTATAAACCCTAAACCTGATTCTTAACCCTAACAATTAACCCCTAAATAATGGTCTTTCCTTATCAGTGTCCAAAATATTGGCATTCATTTCTCAGTCTTGCCCAAAATGCAGTAGAGACAAACCTTCAGAGTAGACTCAAACTATTATACTTCAATAGAGCCTTAGTAACCAGTGTACCCTATGCAGAGCAAAGCAATGGGGGTTATTTAGGAAAGGTAAATCCACTTTGCACTGCAAGTGCATTTGAAAGTGCACTTGGAAGTGCAGTCGCTCTAAATCTAAGGGGTAGATCTGAAATGAGTGGAAGCTCTGCTGACTTTATCATCCAATCATGTGCAAGCTAAAATGCTGTTTTTTATTTTCCTTGTATGTCCAGCTTGGATCTACAGCGACTTTACTTCCAAGTGCACTTTCAGTGCACTTTCAAGTGCACTTCCAGTGCAAAGTGGATTTTCCTTTAGTAAATAACCCCCAATAGGTTCACTTCAATGCTAACTCCTGCAGCTGCTTATAATTACCTTCTTTTCATTCCCCAATAGCTCAATTCGCCCTGGCAAGGCTTACTTGTACTTCTGGGTATGGGTAGACATGTGACTCATCCAATTCCTTCAAGTGCTAACTCTGGTGTTTATCAATTGGCTGATCCGGTACCTAGTGCTGTTACATGAGACAGAGGAGAGACTTCTCAGCCCTGTGTATCTAAATGTGAAGCTTTCGCAGGTCCTCTTCACCATGTTTCGACATCTGAACGAAATGGTGGGAGAGTGAAAGTAAGGAGCATTTACACAGCAGCAGTGGCCAGCGATCAAAGTAAAACTGTAGCTAGCACAGATTCACTTTAGGCCTTAATAGCACTTGAAAGTCCCTCTTAATCTCCTGATTATGATGTCTGACATTACTGTCTTTGTTAAAGAGGAAGTAAATCCTGATGAGTTTACTTCCTCTTTCATTCTCTGCAAAGGTAAAGCATAATGGACTACTATGCATCGCCTAGTAGTCCATTATGTGTCACTTACCTGACACGGGAGCCAGCGAAGTCACCGCTGTCCCCTGTAGTATGGTGCATCCATCTTCTCGGTGGGTCTCGCTGCTCCACCGCTGTCATTCGGCGAAGCCGTGATGACGTCACTCCCGCGCATGCGCAGCATATTCGCCGTTGACAGTGCCCCACTCAGTGCGTCTGCGCGCCGCTGTCTGTCTTTCGGCAACCGTGTAGGTTTAGGAGATATTTCTTGGACCTACAGGTAAGCCTTAATCTAGGCTTACCTGTAGGTCAAAGTGTGTTGTAAGGGTTTACAACCACTTTAAGGCTTCATTCACACTGACAATTGCATACCTGCATGTATATGCCTTTATTTGAGTTAATAGTGCATGGTATTGGCATATATATTTTAGCAATTTAGCAGTGTTTACAGAAAATTGAATTCAGATCAGATCAGATAATTGCCAGAAGTTGCCAGAAAAAAATCCTTTACTGCACCACTGCCACAAAAGAGCCCAGTTACAATATGCCCAACAAAACCTTGACATGCCTTATAGTTTCTGGCACACTGTAATCTTGTGTGACGAGGCCAAAATAGAGCTTTATGGTCACAACAATAAGTACTATATTTGGAGAGGGGTCAACAAGGCCTATAGTGGCAACAATACCATCCCCACTGTGAAGCATGGTGGTGGCTCACTGATGTTTGTGGGGTGTGTTAGATCTAAAGGCATGGGAAATCTTGTGAAAATGGATGGAAAGATTAAGGCAGCATGTTATCAGAAAATACTGGCAGATAATTTGCATCCTTCTACAAGAAAACTGTACATGGGATACTCTTGGACTTTCCAGCAGGACAATGGCCCTAAGCACAAGGCCAAGTTGACCCTCCAGTGGTTATTGAAGAAAAAGTTGAAAGTTCTGGAGTGATCAGCACAGTTTCCTGATCTTAATATAATTGAGCCACTCTGAGGAGATCCCAAATGTACAGTTTATGCAAGATGACCAAAGACTTACCTGGAGGCATTTCGCCAAGACGAAAGCACAGTTATACCACCTGCAAGAATTCGAGGTTTCAAAGACAGCTATTACAAAAGACTGCACACTCTCTTTGATGCTAAAGGGGGCAAAACACAGTATTAAAGGGGTTGTAAAGGTTTGTTTTTTTATTTTCTAAATAGGTTCCTTTAAGCTAGTGCATTGTTGGTTCACTCACCATTTCCTTCAATTTCCCTTCTAAATGTTTTTTTGTCTTTGTTTTCTTTGTCTGAATTTCTCACTTCCTGTTCCTCCTCAAAGGTAAAGCATAATGGACTACTATGCATCGCCTAGTAGTCCATTATGTGCCACTTACCTGACATGGGAGCCAGCGAAAAAAACATTTAGAAGGGAAATTCGAAGGAAAAGGTAAGTGAACCAACAATGCACTAGCTTAAAGGAACCTATTTAGAAAATAAAAACGAAGCTTTACAACCCCTTTAAAGCAGAGTTCCACTCAAAAATGGAACTTCCGCTTTAAGTGCTGGTGACCCCCTGACATGCCACAATTGGCATGACAATTTTTTTATGGGGTGGGGGGAGGGGCGGGTACCCAGTTTTTACAGGCACCCAGTTCCCACTTCCTCCCCTGGCACCACGGTGCTGGAAGGAAGATCACCTCTCCCCCCTCCCTGCAATCTTCTGGGACACGTCACAGGTCCCAGAAGTTTGCCTGGCCATTTACAGCGTGCAGCGTGGCTCATACATGTGCTGTGCACACATGCCTGTGAAGCCACAGCCGGGCGCCCACAGTTAGAATGTCAGCACCACAGAGAAGTGAGGGAGAGGAGCGTGGCTTCATATGCCCAAATTTCTGGATCGTGTAGCTGCTGACTTTTAAATGGGTGGCACTCCGCTGTAAGAACTAATGGTATGCAGACTTTTGAACAGGGGTCATTTCATTTGTTTACTTGTTGCCATGTTTTGTTTTATGATTATGTTACAACCTGTAGTTGAATATGAATCCCATAATAAATAAATATATTTTGCCAGCTCACTCATGTTTTCTTTAAAAATGGTACATACTGTATATTACCTATTCGCCAAGGGTATGCAAACTTTTGAACACAACTGTAGTGCCTCCCCCACCTTCCCCTACCCAGAGAATGCTACGGAGTAGTATTCTTCACTGAGGTGTAATTAAATGTTAGTGACACAGCATTCACAGTTACTTATTAAACAACCTAGTTCGCAATCAGACTTTAACTTGTGGAAAATCTCATTGATTGCTTTGTGACATTTTCCATTAATCGGAACCTTGGAGTAGATTGATGCCATTTTCATGGGCTTTTTATCACCTTCTTAACTATTTGTAACTTACTGATTTATGTATTACTCAATGAATATTTACATGTTTATCCAGATTGTTCTATGATTGCTTCAATGGCTGCCCTGCATTAAGAAAGACAGGAAACTTACATTTTGACATCATTTATAGGAGCTGAAGTGGGTGTTGGTTTTTCTCCCTGATATGGTCAGGTAAGGTGCAGTGACAAAAACAGGTTGTCTGCAGCATGTAAGAGACCCCTCATGTCACTGGGACAGGAACGTTATGGAGGTCAATTCGAAAAGCCTTGAGACTCAAAGCCCCCTGCTCCTCACAGTAGCATGTCTCAGCCTCATTGCTCCTTGGTAGCACATGTAAGTTTTACTGCTCATTAGTAGCATTTCTAATGCTGGCCATGCATATGAACATTCATACAAAAATTCTCTGGAAAATATTCTTTTTGGCTTTATAGCATAGTACCTACATGTGCATGCTGCAGGGCTTTTTTTTCAGTGGGAACGCGGGGGAACGCAGTTCCGGCACCTTCAGCACTGAATGTATGTAATGGCAAGCGACTCACCACAGAGCTCCCACAGTGACCCAGGACCCTTATTATCATGCTCTTTTGTCTCTCATTCAATGTGAGTACCCATTTGCCTGTTTTGCCTATTAAATCTCCCAATAGCTTAATTTCTACACTTAGTTTGGTGCACCTTGTACTTCTTTTTTGCAGGTGATGGTTACAGACTACCCACAAGCCTGTGCCCTAATTTATGAGGATTTTGCCTCATTGGATTTTTCTTTCCAGTTTGTCCATATGGTAAACAATCTTTATGTGTGTTTGGGAATTTCTCTCCTGGGTACCAATACACTATTATAGGGTAATTATGTGTTATTATTAATTAAACATTTAGAGCCGTTGTTCTGGCCGCCTCCACTTGAGTGCATGCTCCCTCCTTGGGTGTGCTCCCTGCTCTGTGTAGCCCTATGACCATCCAGGGCATCTGATGGGCAGAACTTCAAACTTCTTCTGATCACTGGAAGGGGCACATACCAATTGGTAGATATGCATATACACTTTGTTGTCAAAAGTATTGGGACACCTGTCCTTACACACATGTGAATGTTAATGATGTTCCAGTCTGTGTCGGTAGGGTTCAATATTGAGTTGGCCCACCCTTTGCAACTATAACAGCTTCAACTGTTTCTGAGAAGGCTGTCCACAAGGTTTAGGAGTGTGTCTATGAGAATGTTTGACCATTCTTCCAGAAGCCCATTTGTGGGGTCAGGCACTGATGTGGATGAGAAGGTCTGGCTCGCCGCTCTAATTCATCCCAAAGGTGTTCTATCTGGTTGAGGGCAGGCCAGTCAAGTTCCTCCACCCCAAACTCACTCATCCATGTCTTTACGGACCTTGCTTTGTGCACTGGTCCAAATCATTTGGTGGAGGGGGGGTTATGGTGTGGGGTTGTTTTTCAGGGGTTGGGCTTGGTCTCTTAGTTCCAGTGGAGGGAACTCTTAAGGTTTCAGCATAGCAAGAGCCATAAGCCCTACTGCTCTTTAGTAGCATATCTACATCTAAAAGCAGTATTAAAAATGTAATATATTGTAGTTTACCCATTATTAGATGTGGTGGCTGCTTTTGTCTTTTTTTGGGGGGGGGGGGGGTTCCCTTTGTTTTCACCTGGTGATCTGGCCAGTAACACCCCTCCTGTTTTAGACTGCCCCCACTCTGTATGAACGAGCATAGGGGGCACAACAGACAGAAGCACTGTCGGTCTGGTGGCGGGTAGTGTTAAATGCACTAGCAGATTTAACTACACCAACAAGTTGAAGCCAAACTACAGCTCACATATTAAAATTACAGCAAACAGTATTTTTTTTCCTTTTGGGATCTTACACGACTAAATAAAAGCTGATCATTGTAAGCACCACTGCCACAGCTAAATGGTTTTGTCTCAGCCCTGTAAACTGATACACCTGGAAGAGAGCATATTCTTTTGAAAAACAGGCTTACTAGCTGGATCACCAAATGAAAATAGAGGAAAGAAAGCCTAAGACCAAAAAAGAATGCAATTATTACATCTAAGAATTGGTAAGCTACAATATAATAAAGGTTTACTCTTGGGTTTAATATCACTTTAATGCCTTTTAGTAGAAAAATCAAAGTCTTACCACCGCTTAGTATCATACCAAAAACTATGATTTAAACAAAAAATACTACATCAAAGTTATTACAAAAATAAAACACTTTATTACTTTTTCTAGATGTCATATACATTATAGCATTATCGTAAACTGGACATAAAATATACAGAGACAGCACAAAAAATATTTTCACAATTGTGGATTATCATTGCAAATGGTTATCAAAACCCTTTGGCTGTGTGTATAACTGTATCGGACTTGGATGAACTCTCCATGACGTGAATTGACAACATAAAATACATTTTGGATTTCAGCCTCGGAAAAACATTTATTCTTCTTTACAACCGAATGATCTGTAGCAGATAGATAAAAATTCTGGAGGTCTAAACTCATAGACAGAACCTGATCAGTTGATTACTTTTATATGTTGAAACAAATCAAAATTGAATTTTAGTACCCTTTATTTCTAATTGGAGTTAAATGTCTGAGATATCAAACAAAATAAATAAATTCCATAATTGATCAGTTGTCAATACCTAGTAATATCTATCACATAAATGGCTGAAGGGTGTTTATCCAGCCCAAAAAAAAAAAAACATGACTGTTGTCTGGACCAGCCAAAAGGAATGGCACTAAGATTTCCCCCCCAAAAAAAGGAAGGTGCTGTGCCATTACCTATCTCAGATTACTGTATCGCTAGGAAAGAACATATACAACGATATAGATATAGAAAGAATAATTTTGGTTCTTGAGTTTGCTTTTCAGATCACTGGAGCATCATGGACATAGCTCAGGCCACAAAATAAATAACTTCCAGTATGTGTGGCATCCATTTTTTTCCAAAATGGGCACCAGGGAACATTTATATAATGGTACATACATACTGATGATTTCTACCTTCCAAACCCATCTGCTCAAGAAAAAAAGGCTTAAAATTAGACTTTCTCCAAAGCTCTCTCCATATATAATGGAGTCTGAATGTCTAAAATTGCACAGTCACAGCCCTGAGCAATCTCCCTTTACTCAGCATACACACCCTAGTCAGCAATCCTCCCAATAATGGAAAGAGGAATAGAAACAGAATACAAATGTCCAAACCACAAAGCAATGATGACATAAGTCTCACCCTGTCTGTCACTGTCTGTCATTGTTCCCTGCATAAATAAGCAGAATATCATAATTACAGGGAAAATGTTGGCCTGGGGACCTAAATGATTTGGAAGGATCTATCTCGTTCAGGGACAGGCCCATGGGCCACTCCCTGTAATTGCTGGCTTCTGCATGGCCCATTAGGACACCTTTAGCCTCACCTTTCCTAGACTTTTTTCTTTAAATTATAAATCCATAAGAAGTAAACTCAATATAAGGCAGATATCTGAAAGCTTGTCCACAAAAATAGTAAAGCAGAGCTGTTAATAAAAACAACTATATCATTTACTTCGACTTATGAAGGCCCAATGGGTTCGATATGAGCAAAGACTTCACTTTTGCTCCTGTTTGCTGCACTTTTAGTGCCCAGTGAATTTGATATTCCTTTGCATCACAAAGGGTAAAAAAAATAGAAGTGGTTCTCACAAGGTTCCTCCTGACTGTTTAGACAGCTGATGTTCTGATGTCATCCTGGGACGTATAAACAAAAAAAAATGAAGTAAAACTAGTATCTGGGAGTGCAAACTATCATTCATTAAATTGTGGTGGGCAAGATGTTGGTATTTGCAAGCAAAAGCATTCAAAAACACATGAAGAACTTGCAACAAAACAGCTCATCTGATTAATGTTTCTTTGCAAGTAAAAAACTAAAACAGACTACTGCCATTACAAGGCCAGTTAAAGCCCAATTGAGCCCTCAGGTATTTTACTTGTTATGCAGCCAGGAATACATCCAAAGGCAAATCACCTTAAGGAATTGTAGTAATACAAAGTGATTGGCTGTCAGCAGTAAGTGGTTTCAAACATGCTTGGGGCAAGCATAGATCTATACTCAGACAAAAAAAAAAAAAACCAGGTTAACTCGATGGACCACTTGGTCTTTTTTCTGACATCACTTTTCTATGTTTCAATCTACTAGGCTGTACTCAGCGCAGCAAAAACAGCCTCCCATCACTGCCTATAGAGTGTGTAGAACTTTCGTGATGGACATTTCAGCTGAGCTGACAGGTCTGGTTGGGAGCCACTGTACTAACCATGCAAGGTTAGTTCAGTGATCTCTCCCGCTGAGCTTTTGTGTTCTGACAGGGGGACACCCCACCCCCCCCCCCACCCCGCGCCTCCGATCAGCTCTCTCTGCGATTGGATGAGCACTGATCAGGGGTCGATCGGCTGCTGGTTTTCCAGCATGCACGTCTGACATACACATGGGCAGAATGTACCGGTATTTTTTGTACCGGCAAAGATCTCCCAACATTCCTGTGTGTACAGGACTAAGTGTAAGTAAATCCCCCTTATCGTTTTCAGCCAAGGAGGCTGCCATCTTTACCTCTGTTTAAACTACAACTGCCATGATGCTGCACATGTGATAATTTATAACACCAGCCATTGGATGGTTTGACAGTTTGGTTGAGAGCACAACCAATGGGATTGTTACATTTGCGGCACGTGTCGTAAATTAAACTGTCTTGTGGATGGGTTTACTTCTGCTTTAAGTCTAATCTAGTCATGGCTTGGTTTTTATATTGCCCCTATGGTTGTATTTTATTTCAAATGTGGCCCCTCAGATCGACAAAATTTGTAGCCTTAGAGCCTACCTCTATACCTCATATTCCATAAGGCAGACACTAATATTACACAATTGGTGGTAAATTTCCTGTGGCCACATTCAGATGAACTCCACTTGCTATTAGCATCATACTTTCCGCACTGCTTATAACTTTATTGCCTGAATAGCTTTCTGTGTTCCTGGCAAAACAAATCGGCAAGATTTATTTCAAATAATAATTTTACTGCTTTGATGATTAGTATTAACAGGGAGACAGCCAATTGAATTTTTAGAGACCAATGTCACCATTGGTGTGAAACAGGATACTGTGGTGTCACATTTAAACTGCTATTTATTAAGCGCAAGGGAATCTTCAAAAAATATATTTTCACTTTAATATTTTATTTTCATCTTATCACTACAGACGCGATTGTTGTATTTTTTGATTGTGTTGAACATCATATCTTATATTTAAAGTGTAATTTACACAGACAAAACTAAGACATCATAAAAAAAAAACCTGAGTTCAGAGAATATATAATATAAAAAAGATACTATTTACTTTTTTTCATTTATACATATATGTTCTATTATGTTTTCTGCAGAACGGCTACTTTAGTACAGTGCATATAAAGGCAAGGAACAAACAACATTGGATGAAACCAATTTTGCTTTGTGTTTTTTGTAAATCATTTTCAGTTAACCCTATTTAGCAAATACCCTGAAGAAAGTGTAGCTCCTGTAGCCTGTGACAACCAAACATCTTTCTTTTCTACAGTGCAGATCAGAAGTTGAAAGGAATAATCTATATGGTTGCTATGGCCAAGGAACAAAATTCTTTTTCTAGATTGCAAAATAGGAAATTGGGAGGAAGACCTCAAAAAGAGACCCTCATTTGGTATCTGTATTCAAGGAGTACTAGATTTTTGTTTATGTTTTATGTGCAGCTTTTGTGTGTTATGTATGTTTTTTGATATGTATGCATGTGTAATTTTTATCATATAATAAATATTTTTTTGATATTTTTTACATAAACTGGGTACCGTTATAGTCTTTATACTTAGTTTGTTAGGGTCCATTATTTTGTATATCTTTTTCTAGATACTTTAAAAAAACAAAAAAATGGAAGACCCTTGCTTTGAAGTCCATAAACTCAGAAAACAATACTATGTGCGGGATTCTGGAAACCAGCTCTGTCACTGAATTACCCGTGACATAAAACTTCAGGTTCTGCTAGAATTAAAGGAGTGAACATTTTTCAAGGCATGCACCAAGATAATTGCACTTCATGGTTTAGAGCTATGACATATTCGTACAAACAAAAGAGCCATTAATGAACCATACCGTCTATACAGTTTCATAGTACACAAGAAAGCAACAGTACAAATATAGATTCATAGGCATCCAGACTCGATTTTGTACATCACAAAGTGGTACGTACTACATAGTCCCCCATATTTACAGAGGGTTTAACATCAATGTAATTTAGTGTGTTTTTGATCGATTGTGCATTTAAAGGCTTTTGTTTTCCATATGTGCATCCCCTAGCAGAGGTATACATTGCCCATTCAAGAACTCGACAGTAATGTCTACCAAAGAACACAGAGTATATAGGCAAACAAACCATAACATCATCATACATCCAATGAAGTGTTTTGGTCCTCAGAAAATTATTAAGGTTTTTAAACTCACTATGGTTCATCTAAACATTTTTAAAACCGAGTAGATTTTGCATTTAGAGCCTCATTTTCTTGGTTTACACTCCCGACACCATTCACTTCTGGATTCTCTATGTACAGAGGGTCGACCGGTGTGTTAGCATCAATGTTTAAGTCATTACTTCGGTACCACACTTGAGAAGATTTGCCTTTTTTCAGAGCCGTGCCATTGGTCTCAGAGTAAGGGACGAGCTCCTGGCTGCAGCAGAGATAAGGATCACAGTTCTTGGAGATACAGGGGTTGCTACAAGCTAAGGAGACCTCCTTCTCTTTGATAAACTCAGCCTGAAGAGTGACAGCATGGACCCCAGCCGAATGGAAGACCTTTCGGATGCTGCGATTAGAGGCCAGGTAGTCGCTGAGGCTCTGGAACTTAACATGAACGGTTGCAATGTTCTTTCCACTTGCCAGTTCCCATATGTGAATTTCGTGAATACTTTTCACTCCTGGGATTAATGATATTTTGCTACCTATAGAACATGGAAACAAAAGAAATTAAAGATATTTTGAGAAGCAGTTGGTTTAAATGACCAAAGCAGTCACTTGGTGAAGTCATGGTACTCAAACAATATTATGAATTCCGGTTAACAGAACGATCTAACAAAGCCAGTGGTCACTTTAAGGGTACTGCCGGTCCTACAATATTTCTTTGCAACATACCCATATATTGAAGGTTGACAGTTGTCTTTGCTGATCATCCTCTGCACAAATAAACAGAAAGTAGTCCCCAGTTTCAATCAATCCCTTCCCTCTATCTTAGAAAGTATTAGCTTCTAACCATACAGTACAATTGCATTTTTTGGCAGACATGTGCATACTCTCTCTAGTCTGACAGTGACCATTTGGAAATTTCCAGCTGATCCAGTTGATCAGTTGTTCAATTATTCTTCATTAATATGAACTTTGAAAAACCAAAACAGTTCTCCAAAAACTGGAAATGTCTACATAGTATAGAATAGCATCCATATCATCTTAAGATCAGATCACCTGGAACCCTAATGCCACGTACACATGAGCGGAATGTCCGACAGAAAAAGTCAAACGGGAGCTTTTCAATGTATATTTCGATCGTGTGTATGCCCCATCTGACGGACCTAGAAATAGATATCTAAATATTTCCGACTGAACCAATTCCTATCGGGAAAACCACTTGTCTGTATGCTGTTCCGACGGACCAAAAACAATGCATGCTCTGAAGCAAGTACGAGACGGAAGCTATTGGCTACTGAACTTCCTTTTTCTAGTCCCGTCATACATGTTGTACGTCACAGCGTTCTTGATGGTCGGACTTTGGTGTGATCGTGTGTACGCAAGACAGTTTCAGCGGAATTCAGTCCAAAAAACCTTCAGAGTTTATTCCGACGGGAAAACTGGTCATGTGTGCAGAGCATAAGTTGCCTATTTTTTCCATCCAATATGCTCATCTTGTAAGCAGTGTGTGCCTGCTTATAAGACTGCAGGTGTAAAATGTAACACACTAGCACAGATTATTGGTTTGTGTCTTGGCTTGTTACATCAAACCATACTTAGTGCATCCACAAATTGTCCAAGTACTGGGTCAATATATTACTCAAGCAACAGTAATAACAAATGTGTTTTGCCACAGGGTATAGTAGGTGACCTTGTTGGCTCTGTAAACTAATAAAAAAATATGCATGTAGGTAACTCGATGTGACTTTACTATGGTCCTGTACCCAGTTTAGCGGGTTCTTCATATCTGTGGGTTTACTCGATAATTTGAGGAGCGTGAAAGAGGCATTTGAGCATCATTGAACTGCTCAATAAATTTAAAAACAGAATGGCGGGTCCAAAATGGGAAACAACCTTGCTCCACTTGCTATCAAGGACAGCCCAGCAAATATGTTGCCTCAAGGCACTTTAATACCACAGCCCTCTTGTATCTATGGTAGCACAGACACTGGGACATACTGTAAATGATAATACATACATTCAAAGTAACCTTATCAGGAAGCTATCCCATCCCTCTCGTTTGTACAATAACCTACCAGACTCCAGAGCTGCATAAGAGAGATGATGACCCCATGTGTATGAGTGCAAAACACAGTAGCCATCATTGTATAACACTTTGAGTGTCTCTGTACATTTAAAGCAGAGTTTTTCAACTGGGGTTTATCATAACCCTAGAAGTCAACAGGGGGCTTCATTGCTGTCCATCACTGCAGCAGATTTATATCTATCCAGTAGTGGCTTCAGTGTTCTTCTTAAGCTATCGCTCATTCAAGTGCTGGGTATCAATAGGCAGACTGATTTTAGCCCAATACTACTTGCCAAGTTCCAGCTCCTGACACCTGCACATTGAGCCAACAACACAAGACAACAGGAAATGTTAACAAAAAGCAGTTCAACTCTAAGGTATGTAACTGTATTCTCTCCATGCTCTGTGCACTACTTGCTCTTTGATAACATGGGCATATCTTATTAGATAATGTTTGTCAGACACCAGACACTACGACTTTTCCTCCCACAGCTGAAACAACCTACCAAGATATTATTTCTCTCTCTTCAACATTTCTCCTTTGATTCCACCATGGTTAAGGAATTTGCATCATAATACTACTGAGACCCAAAGAAGTCAAGTTATCTTACAAAATCATTTTCCCAAAACTGAGCTGCCAATGAAACGTACTTCCAAAAATCCTAGGCATGTGAGCTCCTTTGATAAAGAGACTGGAGGAAATGAACTGGAGCAATTTTCCACCAACACTAAATACCCTTTTCCAGGGTAAGTAAGAATGTGAAAGCCAGTTTCCAACTGATCAGTGTATTTTGCACTGAACACCAATGCAGGGTTAGTTATTTTATTTCTTTTATTTATTGATATATCTACAAATCACTGGTGACACTAGCATTCCATGAGCTGTATGATCAGACATTCTTGCCCAAGAGCTCAGTTGATTAAGGGTTCCTCAACGGTAAAAAAGGGTTGGGGCGATTTAAAGTCTTGGAAACTAGAAAGAGAATCATTGGATACACACAACCTTAGTGAAATTTTAAACAGCCACACAGGTAGATGATAACAAGGAATGCAAGCAATTTCAGCTTTTAGAGTAATCTGTGTGTGTACTAGAAACATTGGTTATTGCTTGTGGAGTTGTTCAAACACATTGTAACCTCCCAGCGTTAACTTTTCCTGTATTGAAGTCCACCAAACAGTATGTAAACCTGGCGCAAGTCATATTTAAAGGTGAAGTATAGCCAAAGCTTTTGGCTATACTTCTCCTGGGGAGCACAGTAGCAAAGTTTATTCTGCACTCTTGTGACCTGTTTTTAGCTGACAGCGGGCTAAAGTGCACTGTTTGCTGACATCACAGTGCCAGTCCAGGCCCGAAAAGATCCCGACCATATAGTCGGGATCTGCCCAGAAGCCTGGACCGGCAGCTTCCACCCTCTCCACAGCTCAGCACTCCAGTGAGCACTGGAGGGGCAGAGCAGAGTGCACTCTGCTCACGGAACACTGAGAACTGAGTGATCAGCTGTGTTTGATTGCTCAGTTCTCAGTCTTAGAGCTGGCAGATGAAAGATGCAGCAACCACCTAGATGAGTATATATATATGTTTTTTCTTAACCCTTACTAATCTTTTAAATAGGAGAATGTGTCAGTTGTCAACTAGAAGCTAAGCACTGGTAGGCTTTGATGCAAAGCCTTCCCTGTAACCCTAACACTATCCCTCAATGTAACCCTAACAATTATTATTATTATTAGTATACAGGATTTATATAGCACCAACAGTTTGCGCAGTGCCTTACAACATTCGGATAGACATTACAATTACAACAATTCAATACAGGAAAAATTACAGGGCCCTGCTTGTTAAACATAACAATAAGCCTTCATTTAACTCTACCACGTATCCTCCCTGTAATCCAAACAATAAGTCTTCCTTTAACCCTACTACTTATCCTACCTATAATCCAATCATCATCTTTAACACTAACTCTCCCTATAACTCTATGAATCAATACCCCTCATACTAACCATCTCTGTAACCCTAACCTTAACCCACCCCATAACTTTCACACTAAACTTCCCTGTAACTTTAACGTTTACTAACCCTCATACCATATCTCGTGTTGACCCTTCATGTAACTCTAATATTAAACCTCCCTGAAACCCTAGCCCCAACCCTCTATGTAACCCTAACACTGAGGTTAACCCTCCCTTTAACCCCAAGCCCTTGTACACACGGTCGGACCTTCCGACAACAAAATCCGTCAGATTTTGTCTGAAACTGGTGTTGCATACACACGGTCGGACAAAGTTGTCGGAAAATCCGATCGTTCGTAACGTGATGACGTTATTTCGTTGCGACGGGACAACGTTCAGGCTAGTAGCCAATAGCTTTGGTCTAGGAATTTGATCTGAGCATGCGTGGCACTTTGTCCGATCGGATCATGTTGTCGGAAAATTTTTATATCCAGCTCTCAAACTTTGTTGGTCGGACATTCCGACGGAAAAAGTCGGATAAAGCCCACACGCGGTCGGATTTTCCGACAACACGATCCGATCAGACATTTTCCGTCGGAATGTCCGACCGTGTGTACAAGGTCTAAGACTATCTGTATCCACAACTCTAATATTAACCCTACCTTTAAACATAACACTAAAGCCAGCCATAGACAGAGTGGGAATGCCTCTGGAGGAGCCATTGTGTTCAAGCAGTAACCACATGTAAAATCTGACAGGCTCGTTGTACTCAAGTTGATCGATAGATAGGTACATTCAGCCTGCCCATACATGGTTTGAATCTCAGATGGTTCCTGCTGAACCGGCTGAGATTCGAACCATTTATGGCAGGCTTAACGCTCTCTATAACTCTAAAAGTAACCCTCACACTGAACGTCTCTGTAAAACTAACCTTAAAGTGGATGTAAACCCTCCCATATAGCCGGTGACATGAACAGCCTCAGATGATACATAGGGATACACAGGGATGAAACAAATCTCCCTACATAAATTTTACATGTATATCTGCTGTGTTCAGCTTTCTGTATTCTTTAGAAAGTAAACATTGTGTTAGAGAAGGCAGACCCCCCCCCCCCCCCACATAGGCAGAGAAAGGAAGAAATGTGCAGAGCTGTGCTGTGAATAGACCAGCTCTCTGCTAATCTATCTATAGCACCCACCCTGACACAAATTCCAAGCTGGTTTTAGCCTCAGTTGTCGGAGAACTTGTCAGAAGTTATCATGATAATAACAGAAGAACAGAGCAGCAGAAAGACATGTGACTTAGCACTTTGGAGAGAGATAAGAAAACACTACAGATATATGATATATGTGCTTAGGTCAAATTTCATGAATCGGGTTTACGTCCACTTTAATGATAACGTGACCACTTGTTTGCACTATCTTGCACTGGGATCATCTACAGCAGTGGTCATCAACCCTGTCCTCAGGGCCCACTAACAGGCCAGGTTTGCAAGATAACTGAAATACATCACAGGTTATATCATTTGCTAATCAGTGATTGCAGTATTCTAGTCTGCATCTCCCCAAGGTAATACATAAAACCTGGCCTGTTAGTGGGCCCTGAGGACAAGGTTGATGACCATTGATCTACAGTGAAGAGGCTGTGCGAAAATATACTAGCTCTAGGAATCAGTTTCTTAAAGGTATTTTATTGTTTCATAAGTATCATTTAGACCCCTTTCACACTGAGGCGGTTTTCAGGCACTTTTGCGCTAAAAATAGCACCTGAGAACTGCTTCCCAATTATTTCAATGAATGCTTTCACACCCGGTCAATGCGCTTGCGGGGTGGTGAAAAAAAAATAAAAATCCTGCAAGCAGCATCTCTGGGGCATGTTTGGAGTGCTTTAAAAAAAGCACCTCAAAATGGCTCTTTATCGTCTCATTATATAAAAATCGCACCTCTAGTGCCTCAAAAGCACCGCAAAAATGACCAGCGTTTTATCTGCAGGTTTTGCAGCACTTCAGTGTGAAAGGGTTCTCTGTAAACAGGAGGGGATTGGCTAGATCATAAGCAGCCATATTGTAATACAGCTAATCATAAGGAATATAAAAGTAAGGACACAAGCATGTTATTCAAGGTTACATGGGATCATTGGATATTAGTTCAAAAGCACAGATCAGATATCCTCTGCATGTGAACTGTGCTGTTTTTGTGCCTATGTGTGTTTATTTCCTGGTGTGGAAACAAAGGCACATATAGAAAGGCTGGCTGAGAACAAACAGAAATGACTCAAGTGATTATTCTCCTAGTACTTCATTCCGGTAAACAGTTTTATGATGATGAGCTACTAATGAATATGGCACCTCCCATATTTATTCAAGACACTATTTATATGGATCAGTACACAAAAGAAGGCTTGTCTGGCTGTAATATCAATCATCAATCACAGGGCCATATCTCCTGCCCTGAAATACCAAGTTTTAATGCATAACTTGGCATTGTTTCACAAAGTGGTTTTATTTAAGGGCCTTAAACTACGTAGAGGGTTCTTTACTGTAAGAGCGGCAAAGATGTGGAATTCCCTTCCACAGGTGGTGGTCTCAGCGGGGGGGGCATCAATAGTTTTGAGAAAAAATTTGATAAGCATCTGAACAACCGCAGCATACAGGGATATATCAATGTAATTTTGACATATAATCACACACATAGGTTGGACTTGTGTCTTTTTTCGACCTCACCTACTATGTAACTATGTAACTCTACCCAAAACTAAAATACATTGATGGGCTGAAAAAAAAAAGCCAGCAATTTCTTGTTTTAAAATGGTGACTCCAACCAGGCAGCCTTGTAATGGACTAATGCCGTGTATACACGACCAGACTTTTCGTCAGCAAAGGTCCGACGGAACCGTGTGTGGGCTTCATCGGACCTTAGCTGTCTAAACATCAGATGGACTTAAGATTTAGAACATGTTTCAAATCTTTCTGACGGACTCGAGTCCCGTCGAAAAATCCATTCGTCTGTATGCTAGTCCGACGGACAAAAACCGACGCTAGGGCAGCTATTGGCTACTGGCTGTGAACTTCCTTATTCTAGTCCAGTCGTATGTCATCACGGTCGAATCCGTCGGACTTTGGTGTGATTGTGTGTGGCCAAGTCCTTTCGTTTGGAAAGTCTGTCGGACTCTGCTGAAAAGTCAGTCGGGGAGACCGTCGGACCTAGTCTGACGGAAAGTCCAGTCATGTGTATGTGGCATTAGCGGATGAATGTAAATACTACAAGGGTTATTACTTGCTGCTGGGATCCTAACAACTAAGAATCCAGTCAGTTATTCAAGATATTCTGGAACATCAAGTTTAGGACGGCATATAGCCCTGCAGCACTGAGCTCTTTTGTTTTATTAAAAAAAACACCTTTATGCAGTTTTATGTTTATCTAAGTCTGTGTAGGTTTTCTTCAGGTGTTCTAGTTTCCTCGAACAACCCATAAACACTTTAGACCTGAAGTATAATCTGCTTATATTTGGCCTTCCCTGGTTCCTCCCTAGAGGAACCCCTCTGTACAGTTTTCTACCAAGCTTCCTGAAAACATCACAGCACTTAGTACTCTTTGCAAGAGCCCCCAATTCTGATGCAAACAGTAGACTGGCTCATAAAGGCCAAATATCGGGCGACATTGGCCGGTTAAATATAAACTGTCCAACATTTGGCCCATGTGTTTGGCAGCTGGACTGACAAAAGTAGTCAGTTTGGCTGGCTTCTGTCAGATGGGTTTGCTGGAAAACCAGCAGCTGACCATCTCCCAATCAGCGCTCTCAGCCAATGGCAGTGAGCGCTGAGCAGAGTGTTCTGGCAGGGGGCCGCCCCCATGTCCGAACACAATAGCACAGCGGGGGGAGAGTTGCCAGTTATTTTTCATTCAACTCGCTGCGATGAACTAAAAAAAAAAAACCTAATGGTGTGTACGAGGCTTTAGGAGAGGTTATGCAATTATCAAAATGCTTTAATGGGTGGATGTTGGCCAGTCTGGAGGGGTGGGAGCTTCTAGGCAGGTTGAATTTGCATGCAGACCATCCTAGGTAACACCCGCATGTGATGCTGAGCCTCCATTATTGAAAGGACTGAATTCCAATAAATAGAAAGGGCCAGCCAGGGACAGTAAGGCTGGAGAGGAAAGAGCTCGATGTTGCCTCGATCTTCTAATGCACACTGTGCAGTGAAATCAGAATGAGTAATTTCAGTACACAAGAGGAGTCTTTATAACTGTGCAAGCCTGAAGATAAGGCTGGAACCCAGCCTTAGGCAATCTGAAAATGCTGATACTATATCAATTCTGATAATATACGTATAAATACAAGTAACATTATTGAAGTCTTCTCCACATGTAAAAGAACGTTTCTTACCAATGTCACCAACGTTAACATCCTCAGGGACCATTTGGAGTAATATAGTGCCTGTTTCTTTGATGAGGGGGAAAGCGGAATATAATATGATGGCCACCATGACTAGAGTAAGGCTGGGATCGATGTAACACTGCCAGTTGCAGGGTTCTTCAGGTTTTAAAGGTCTGACATAAAATATGATTGCTGCCACCACTACTACCACTGACCCCAGTGCATCTCCCATAACATGAAGCAAGACACCTGCAGACAGAGAAAGAAAGTATTATTGTCAAACATCTCATTATATATTTTTTTATTTCTCTATTTCAATCAAAACTGGAATTTCAATTTTTGATAGATATTGGAACAGTGTCCTACGATATATTGATCTTGAGTCCCTATGTCCGCATTGAATTAAATCTGTTTATGTCCCTAAATCTTTCTCGACATCTGCCTCCTGTAAACCCTAACCATCAGCAATCATGACTGGAAGAAGACAAGGAAAGGGAGGGATTATTTAAGCAATTGTGTTGTTAGTCTAATTCATGGATCTTTCATAATGGAGGAGAGCGAACAAGCTCCACTGCAGTCTTTTTTTTAAAAAAAAACCTTTTTAAGGTTGTACCATGTGTTATCTATAACTCATATAGATAGTGTGATAGTCACTGGGAAGAATGCTCTTTACATTTTGTGGTCATTGGGGAGAATCCCACCCTTATGGGTAGCTTAAAAACTCATTGTTTTTCAGTGGTCTCCAAACTGCAGCCTGCAGGCCAGATGTGGTCCTTTGCTTTCCCTTATCTGGCCCTTGGGACACTATTCCTCTCGTTGATACAAGGCATTATTCATCTTACATACACCAATGATGGAGCACTATTCCTTCCACCAACACCAACGACTGGGCACTATTCCTCCCAATGACACCAATGATCAGTGATGGGGCACTATTCCTCCCACTGATACCAATGATGGGGCACTATTCCTCCCAATAACACCACTGAAGGGGCACTATTCCTGCCACTGAAACCAATGATGGGGCACTATTCCTCCCACTGATACAGATGATGGGACACTATTCCTCCCACTGACACCAATAATGAGGCACTATTCATCCCCCTGACACCAATGATGGGACACTATTCCTCCCACTGACACCAAGGATGGGGCATTATTCCTCCCACTGATAATGATAATGAGACACTATTCCTCCCACTGAGACCAATGATGGGGCACTTATTCCTCTCACTGTTATGAGACACTATTCTTTCTACTGCTTTCAGTGATGGGGAACTATTCTTCCAACTGCTACCAATTATGGGGCATTATTACTCCTACAGATAGCAATGATTGAACACTACAACTCATACTTATATCAATGATGGGGCACTATTCCTCTAATGACACCAATTATTGTGCATTATTCCTCTCACTGATCCCAATGGTCGGGAACTATGATTTGGCACTATTTCTCCTCATACTGACCATAAGTGGTATTTAATTTTTTTTTACATAAACTCACCACCAAGCCCGGGGCATTTTCTACTCCCACTGACCACAGTCCGGCTAACTCATTGAACGCATGTTGTGCTTTTAATCAAACTCATGGACCTCTCAGAATGGAGGAGAGAGTACAGGAATTACCTCATTAATGATCTGTTCTCCAATTGCAATCCTTGATCAAGCTCTATTGAATGTTCTCAACCTTTTTAACATGGAGGAACCATTGAAATAACTTTCCAGGCTAAGGAAAAATCTTCTAATAATTACTATAATCTATAATTAAAGGCATATTAGCCTGATGGTCACTAGAAAGGATGCTCCTTAAATCTGGAAAGAATCCCCTAGCAACCTCTGGAGAAACCCTAAGGTTTCATGGAAGGCTAATCTATTGCTTTGATTTTAGCGTAAAAAAAGTGAGATCATGGGCCTGGCTATGCTGCCTGGTAGGACAGTTGCTCTATAAGTACATTCTGTATATTTTTCTCCATTTTAATCTGCACATCTTCTTTTTATAATATTTACCTCTCATGTTCAGGGCTGCCCCACTGTTATTCTTGGACTTCTCATCCTCCAGATCAGAATCCTGGTCTTCTAGAGAGTCACCTGTAGCCAAAGAAGAAACGCTGTGTTGTGTATAAATTCTACAAACAGAAGAAACACCAGTTTTTCAAAAATCAGCTTTGCCATTGACAATACAAATAGAATGTTTTGTCTGGAGACACACTTTAAAAGCAAATAGGGTCATACAACTTTAGAAAATGGCACATACAAAGGACAAATCTCATAATGTGATGGCAAGATCCTAAACTAGGGGCCCCACAACATGATGAGTCAACTTGTTACACATGAGCCTATGAGTATGGGGCTTAAACTAACCTAAATGTAAACCTTTTGGAAGTTACTATATACCTCAATCCATAAAGTTTTTGCATAATCCTCAAGAAAAGGCAAGCAACATCTTTTTAATATTGTTTCAGCTGATTATGCAATGATGACAGATACACTTTACAGATGAAAACACAGAAATATTTTGGCAGACCAGTCAGCCAATAAAGAAAATAAAACATGCTAAGTGTAGTATCCCACTGCAACCAATCAGTAATCCAATTTTATTGATCAGGCTGTTCTAAACACATAATTTTCTATTCTTTAAAGCGGAGTTCCACCCAAAAATTGAACTTTTGCTTTAATGGAATGTAAACCCCTGACATGCCACATTTGGCATGTCATTTTTTGGGGTGGGGAGCGGAAACCCTCTTTTTAGAGGGTCCCAGCTCCCACTTGCTCCTGGCGCACCCGAGGCACCCGAAGATCACCTCTCCCCCTTCCCTCTCAGCAATCATCTGGGATACGTCACAGGTCTCAGATGATTGCCCGGCCGGTCACAGCGCGCAGCGCGGCTCGCGCGTTAGCAGTGCGTGTCCGGCTGTGAAGCCACAGCCGGGCGTCCACAGTGACAATGCTGGCGCTGCAGAGAGGAGGGGGAGATGAGCGGGGCTTTGTAGCGGTTGACTTTTTTTTTTAACAAACAAAATAATACAAATAGTGTAGCGCTTCACTAATGAATGTGGTCAGCATAAATTATATGAATAAAGGCAAAAATAATATAAATATGAATGCCTAAAGAAAAGTCCAATATTGGCCGCACATTCCACTATGTAGCAGGCCCAAGGGTGGCCGAACCGTCACAGAGGGGGGAAATTGGACTGGGCGGATGTATTCATGCGAGTCTGCTTGACTGTAACATCAGAGAAGAATGGATAAAATACTTCTTACCGACTTAGTTGGACCCATACAGTCATATGACAGTTGAGTCTAGAAGGCTTTAGGTCACAGTTTGGGACCGAGGAGTACGAAGAGGGAGGTCTGTTGAGCTGATGGATGAGCTCAAAACGATTGTAGGCCCTGTGATGGATCCTTTCAAATGGAACGTCAAGGGTGTATGTAGTCAATCTCAGACGTAGCCCGTTGTACTGATGCTCCAATCTCGCCCGAATAGGGAGGGAGACGTTGTGGGGGTTCAAGCCAGAGAAACAGAAAAAATGAAAAAAGAAAAAAGGCTCCACATGGTGCAGGTCAGACGGTATAAAAAAGGTTGATTTATTGAAGTCAAAAAATAATTAATGACTTAGTGATCACATAGACAGTCTAAAATAGAAATTAAAAGCAATGTAGGGTGCCAACAGCTCGCCCAACGCGTTTCGACATATGTGTCTTCTACAGGGACATGCCCCTGTAGAAGACACATATGTCGAAACGCGTTGGGCGAGCTGTTGGCACCCTACATTGCTTTTAATTTCTATTTTAGACTGTCTATGTGATCACTAAGTCATTAATTATTTTTTGACTTCAATAAATCAACCTTTTTTATACCGTCTGACCTGCACCATGTGGAGCCTTTTTTCTTTTTTCATTTTTTCTGTTTCTCTGGCTTGAACCCCCACAACGTCTCCCTCCCTATTCGGGCGAGATTGGAGCATCAGTACAACGGGCTACGTCTGAGATTGACTACATACACCCTTGACGTTCCATTTGAAAGGATCCATCACAGGGCCTACAATCGTTTTGAGCTCATCCATCAGCTCAACAGACCTCCCTCTTCGTACTCCTCGGTCCCAAACTGTGACCTAAAGCCTTCTAGACTCAACTGTCATATGACTGTATGGGTCCAACTAAGTCGGTAAGAAGTATTTTATCCATTCTTCTCTGATGTTACAGTCAAGCAGACTCGCATGAATACATCCGCCCAGTCCAATTTCCCCCCTCTGTGACGGTTCGGCCACCCTTGGGCCTGCTACATAGTGGAATGTGCGGCCAATATTGGACTTTTCTTTAGGCATTCATATTTATATTATTTTTGCCTTTATTCATATAATTTATGCTGACCACATTCATTAGTGAAGCGCTACACTATTTGTATTATTTTGTTTGTTGAACTTTGTTTGTTTTTTGGTGTTGGCTGCTGTTTTTGGCTGTTGAGGCCTTTTTCCATATATACTAAATTGTAGCGCAGTGTTTTCCCCTTAAACTGGACTTTTTTTTTTATTGGAACTCCGCTTTAAAGGTATATACACATACACTATATACACACACAATTTCTGCTTGTGCCTCTGTTTTAAGTGGTTGCATATCAGCCACTACATGTGCAGTCTGCAAGTTGAGGTAAGATAAGCATATCTAACCATTCATGAAGTCATTAACCCTTAGACCTCAGATATGACTCATGAAACTGCTCATACCCCAAGGTCACAGCAAGCTGCAAAGTACATGTTATCTGAGTTGAGTCTTATTACAGTCCATAGTACATAGTACATCAAAAGAAAGAAACATTCTTCCCTCTATGGGGTATTTCACTGTTCTGTCTCCCCCCCCCCCCCCCCCCCCGGAATCATACCAGAATAGCCTTGACTTGTTATAAATGTTAATAATACTATCATTAGGCATACAGTGAACAGTTTTATCGATTGGTGAGTTCTAGGCATCTCATGACCCATAACTTTGTTTATGGGACAGGAGTGGACAGGGTTAGTACCTTTGTTTTAGTATAGTTATATAATAATCCATTCACACTGATCTGGGACCCACAATTGTAACACTCTTGTTGACACAAAACGTGTATCATTGACAACCCCTGTTGTCTGTCAAAACTTGATTTCAATAAAAACCATTTGAAACAGAAAAAAAAGAAATGTTCTTGTAGAAATACAAGTCCCAGCAGAACCAGGTGCAAGACCATCATGCTGGAACTTGTTATTTTCAAGGTGGAACATGCAGATTGGTTGACCCAATGACCAATATGGCCAACAAAATCAGAGGGGTAAGTAGAAGAGGCCAAAAGAGACAGCTGCCTGGGGCTGTGATAATTGGGGGTCAGTATTGCATTAGAAAAAAAGATTATTGATAGTTAAACCTGATCCCTACAAATATTATTATTATTAAATTATTATTATTAGTAGTAGTAGTATATATTTTGTAGTTTGTACTGTAACTATCATTATTTGCTGTTGTATTGTTTGTTTTTGCAGGGACGGCTTAAAATAACAGTCACAAGGCTGAAAATAATCATCAGGGAAAACAAAAAATATTTGGCTTAATAAATTACACCTGAATTTGAGAAGATGGTTTGACATAATAAAATGCTTGGCATTTGTCTATAATGGGGTACATTTTTCTTGGGTTATGAAGCAAAATTGCAAACACTGTAACCATAAATCAAAAGTACCTAATTAAACCTCTGATCCATAGTAACGGTCAAATCTGTCTGAAATAGACGTATATTAGTCTGTCCCAGACGAATAGATTGTGTAGGGGAAAACAACTGTGAGCATATAAAGGCCACCACTGCCATTGGATGACCACATTTTAGCAGCTTGGAAAGATATGGATGACCCATATGGCCTAATTATTAGCACATTAGGGCTAAAACAGCCTCATCAGCCAATTATATGTGTGTATGGGCACATAATATACAACTCAAGGCCTCGGTTGCTCATTGGTGCCTTTTTAAAAACCCACTAACCAACACCCATAGTAAAATAACCGAAAGGCACCTGCTCTGTCGTGGTCCTCATGCTCCGTCTCTTGGATATCCGCCCTATAAGGGGTGACATTCAGGTGGTCATTGGATGATCTCTGAGGATTCTCTGGGTCCTTTGTTTTTCTGAATCTCCGCATGCATGCTCCATAGTCCTGGAAGACCAGCAGACCCACAATGTTTACCCCCAGACCCAGGGCACCCACGATCAGCACCAGCTCTGGGCCATCGATCTTCTCTGGCTTGGCTATTCGCAGCACTGAGTCCACCAGGATGGTAAAACAAAGGGCTGTCAAGAAGACGGCATTGCTCAGGGCGCCCACCACCTCTGCCCGGCCATAGCCATAGGAAAACCGAGGACCCCAGTTTGTGCGGCGGGAGATGCGGCTGGCGGTAAGGCCCACACAAAGTGAGATGAGGTCAGACAGCATATTGAAAGAGTCTGAAATGAGGGCAATAGAGTTGCCCAAGTAGCCAGACACCAACTCTGCCACAAAGAAGATGACTGTGATGACCAGCATGAAGATCAGCCGGCAGGTCTTCCCTGTGTACCGCCCCATGGCAGGAAGTAGAGGTAATGGTCAGTGCCAGGAAAGAGAAATGTCTCAGAGGATCAATAGGGCAACAGACTGGGTCACTGTCAGCTCTGTACCTGATTACTGGTTCTGATTGCTCTGCAGGGTTTGCAGCTACTGAGCATATGGCACCAGACACCAAGCAGTGTACAAGCCAGCGTGAGCTGTCTACTGAGCAGTGAACTCAGATCTTATATGTACAATTTAAAGGAGCCAAAAATGTCACTTATTTATCTGTACTGTTTCTAATCAATAAGTGAGATCAAACAACACTGCCTACTAAAGCAGTGAGATCATGTAGCACTGCCTGATGCAGGATAAGTACAATGATGTTCAGTAGCACATTGCAATCTTACAGTGCTAGGCCAGCAGAACAGGGGAGGGTTGCAGAACTGGCTATTTATTGCTGAATATCTTTACTGCAGCAATGGGATCCTGCAGAGCAGGGAGGCAGATCAGCAGTGTAATCTTGCAGTGTGGGGAAG
Source organism: Lithobates pipiens (assembly GCF_037356315.1). Classification (NCBI taxonomy): domain Eukaryota; kingdom Metazoa; phylum Chordata; class Amphibia; order Anura; family Ranidae; genus Lithobates; species Lithobates pipiens. Next base: position 74,135,567 of record NW_027507758.1, read on the forward strand.
TAGATCAGCAGTGGGATCTTGCAGTGTGGCAAAGTGGATTAGCAATGGGATCTGGCAGTTCAGGAAGGTAGATCAGCAGTAAGATCTGGCAGTTCAGGAAGGTAGATCAGCAGTGGGATCTGACAGTTAAGGAAGGTAGATCAGCAGTGGGATCTGGCAGTTCAGGAAGGTAGATCAGCAGTGGGATCTTACAGTATGAAAAGATTAGAAGTAGGATCTGGTAGGTAGGTATGCAAGCAGTGGTATCTTGCAGTGCAGGAAGGTAGGTTGGTGACTAGTTCCTGCAGTGCAGGAAGGTAGGTCATCAGTGGGATCTTGCAGTATAATAAGGTCGATCAACAATGGGAACTCGCAGTGCTGAAAGGTAGGTCAGCAGTGGGATCTTGCAGTGCAGGAAGGCAGGTCGGCAACTGGATTATGCAGTGCAGGAAGGTAGGTCAGCAGTGCAGGAAGGTAGGTCAGTAGCTGGATCTTGCAGTGCAGGAAGGTAGGTCAGCAGAGCAATCTTGCAGTGCAGGAAGGTAGGTAGGTCAGTAGCTGGATCATGCAGTGCAGGAAGGTAGGTAGGTCAGTAGCTGGATCATGCAGTGCAGGAAGGTAGGTCAGCAGCTCCTCCAGTAATTTCTTCCAGTGGTGTCTCCAGGCTGAGCCTTGCAGTTTATATAGACGGAGCCGAGTGATATAATCGGTGGAGAGTGATGTCACCGCCCAGCCCGGCCGCTCCTATTTTCCAATACAGCGGCACGTACTCAGCACGGTGTGAGCTCCATGTGACAGGCGAGACTCCTCCGATTACACCTGTATGTACCGTGCATTCATCACCCGAGTCACCGGGGACCGGGCTCTCCGAAGCCGGAGGATGGGAGATCCGTAATCATCAACCCAATCCATTCACCGACCAGTCTGTACACTGGATAGAGACATTTCTGACCAATGTGTGTATGCTGTATCTCTCTCTCTCTCTATAGATATTTTTATATCTATATCTATATATAATATATATATATATACACACACGTATAGATATGGATAGATATGTTTGTATTCTAATCACTCATGTCAATACATTGTAACAATGAGTTTATAAAATGTTGTATATACATTTGGAAAACTATAGCCATTCTTAATTCTACAACTCATTAAAATAATCATCATAATGGTCATCATGTAGATTGTAGATTTTTAAGGCTCCCCTCATATCGAAGCATTTTGCGCTTGTGCTTCCATCAGTTGGTAGCGGCGCCCCAAACGCAGCAAGCTGACGCGCATTTTTTCCAGAAGGACATCAAAAAGCTACATAAGTTACTTTGATGTGTTTGTTGTGCACACAAAACCCGCATAAGCATGATGAGATTTTGCACCTATTCTCAAATGTCTTGCTGTGAGTACAGTTCCATGACAAGTCTTTCCCCATGTTTTCCAATGATAACCATTCATATACGCGCGACTTAAAGTTGCAGCAAAATCTTACCTGGATTTTATACTGTGAAATAGGGATGAGCCGAACACCCCCCTGTTCGGTTCGCACCAGAACTTTTGAACGGACCCCAAATTCGTACGAACATTAGAACCCCATTGAAGTCTATGGGACTCGAATGTTCGAAATTAAAAGTGCTAATTTTAACTGCTAATATGCAAGATACTGTCCTAAAAAGGGTTTGGGGACCTGGCTCCTGCCCCAGGGGACATGGGTCAATGCAAAAAAAGTTTCAAAAACGTCAGTTTTGGCGGGAGCACTGATTTTAACCACTTCCCACCCGGCCAATGTATATATACGGCCGGGTGGGAGCCGCCTGCTCCTGATAGGACGTTCAGGAACGTCATTCAGGAGCAGCGGGATCGCGCGCGCCCGCGCAGCGGCGCGATCCCGATGTGCTCGTGTCACCCGGACACGGCACATCTCAGATCGGCAGGAGGGCTCTGTGATTGGCCCTCCTGATCACATGACGGCCGTGTCCAATCACGGCCGTCATGTGATGTAAACAAACAGCCGGTTGCTAGGCAATCGGCTCTCCTCTCCTCACACGGAAGTCACCGCTGAGAAGAGGAGAGCAGAACGCTGCAGCCGGCTGATGATCAGTGAGTATGGGCTGCTTTTCACAGCTTTTTACTCACTGATCATCAGTGTAGTGTAAACACACAACACACCACACAGTGAAAACACAGTCCCCACATATGTCCCCAAAACACACATGTCCCCAAAACATACATGTCCCCAAATAATAAAAACACATGTCCCTAATAATAAAAACATGTCCCCCACATATGTCCCACTAAAATCACATGTCCCAATGATTATCTGCACACATATGTACGTGATCACCTGCACACATATGTACATGATCATTTGCGTACATATGTCCGTGATCACACAAACCAATTATTATACACTTAACGGAATTTTTTTTACCAAAAACATGTAGCAGAATACATTTTGGCTTAAATTTATGACAAAATTTGATTTTATTGGATTTCTTTTCAAATAGAAAAAAGAAAATATTGTTTTTTTCCCAAATTTCCGCTTTTTTTGCGCTTATATCGCAAAAAAAAAAAAACGGAGTCGTGAATAAATAACACCAAAATAAAGCTCTATTTGTGCGAACAAAATGATAACAATTTCATTTGGGTACAGTGTAGCATGACCGCGCAATTGTCACTGAAAGCGCTAGAGCGATGAAAGCTGAAAATTGGGCTGGGAAGGAAGGGGGTGAAAGTGCCCTGTATTGAAGTGGTTAATGACGATTAAAGTGAAAAAAAAAAGTGAAATATTCCTTTAAATATAGTGCCTGGGGGGTGTCTATAGTATGCCTGTGAAGTGCCACGTGTTTCCCGTGTTTAGAACAGTCCCTGCACAAAATGACATTTAACGGAAATAACGTCATTTAAAACTGCTTGCGGTTTTAATGTTATATCTGGTTCCTGCAATATGGTTGAAAATCATTGAGAAAAATGGCATGGGTAGCCCTCCCTGCCCATTACCAGCCCCTTTGGGTCTTAAGGATATTAAGGGGAACCCCGTACCCATATTAAAAAAAGGAAATACGTGTGGCCCCCAGGCCCTATATACTCAGAACACCAGTATACAGGCAGTGCAAACAAGACAGGGACTGTGTAGATTTGTTGTGTTAAGTTGAATCTGTTTGTAATTTTCAAGTGGTACATTTTTAAAGTGTAGCTCCAGTCAAAAAAACTATTTTTAAGCTTTTTGGAAAACATAGGGAAGGGTTATCACCCCTGTATAATTTGTTTTGCCGTCCGTCTTTTTTCTCACTTGCTGTTGTCTCCTTCCGTTTGCAAGTAGGAGATGTTTGTAAGTTGGATGTTTGAAAGTAGGGGCCTGCTCTATATGCTCTGCAGAAATAGCAGAACAAGGTGTTGGTTTTGCCACAACATTGTAAGCCCTCAAAGTGACTCTTGGTGGGCACTGGAGCGCCCTGCTGTGAACGATTATATCAAGAATTGTAATTACATGCCATTGTTGAACAGTGGTAGAAAAATTGACCTTTGGTGGTTGTGGTGCTGGTGCCACAACACTATAAGTCCTCACAGTTACTCTGGGTGGGCACAGGAACGGGCCCTCCTGTGAAATATTATATCAAGAATTGTAATTACATGTCCCTGTTAAACAGGGGCTGAAAAATTGGGCTGCTGGCACTGGTGCTGGTGCCATAACACTGCAACCTCTCCCATACACTCTAGTTTTAGTGCAGGAATTAGCCCTGCCGTAAAGCATTGCATCAAAAATTGTAATTAAACGCCCCTGTTAAACATGGGCAGAAAAATTGGGCCTTAGGCACTGGTGCTGGTGCCACGACACTGCAACCTCTCCCATATACTCTAGTTTTAGTGCAGGAATTAGCCCTGCTGCAAAGCATTGCATCAAAAATTGTAATTAAACGCCCCTGTTAAACAGGGGCAGAAAAATTGGGCGTTAGGCACTGGTGCTGGTGCCATGACACTGCAACCTCTCCCATATACTCTAGTTTTAGTGCTGGAATTAGCCCTGCTGCAAAGCATTGCATCAAAAATTGTAATTAAACGCCCCTGTTAAACAGGGGCAGAAAAATTGGGCTGATGGCATCACCCAGAACCAAAAATGTTCTTCCAACATATTAGCGGAGGAGGAAGAGGATAGACAATCAACATAACATGACAGTCACTCAGCATCAGCATAGGCAGTCTTGAAGGGATGTGATATTTCAAAAAAAATTATTCGGTTACATCAGCTTCAGGTGCTTGGTAGCTGTGGGTGATCCAAGACTGATTCATCTTGATGAAGGTCAGTCGATCAACTGATTCGGTGGACAGGCGCACCCTGTGATCGGTAACAAAGCCACCAGCAGCACTGAAGGTGCATTCCGAAAGAACGCTGGATGCAGGACAGGCCAGTAGCTCAATTGCATACTGTGCAAACTCTGGCCAGTGATCCATCCTCAAGACCCAGTAAGCCAGAGGATTTTCGGTGGGAAGGTGTCCAAGTCTGACCTTGCCCCTAGGTATTCCTGCACCATGTAAATCAGACGCTGGCGATGGTTGCTGGAACCGATCATACCTTGGGGCTGTGGACTTAAAAATTGTCTGAAAGCATCGGTCAGACGGCATCGGTCAGACGGCCACCTTCACCACCGCTCCTTCTGACCGATGCCTCAGCAACACGTTGTCCAGGACCAGGAGTTTGTAACCTCCCAGTCTCTGGGAACGCGTAGCACAGACCTTTCTGCAAGGCCTCCCGGAGATGTCTCATCCTCTGCTCCCTCTGCGACGGCAACCTTACCCTTGTACCGTGGATCAAGGAGAGTGGCCAGCCAGTAATGGTCCCTCTCCTTGATCCGAAGAATACGAGGATCCTTCCGCATGCTTTGCAGGATCAGGGAGGCCATGCAGCGTAGGTTAGCTGAGGCATTCGGTCCAGAGTCCTCTGGGTCACTAAGGCCAACATGATCCGCAGCTACCTCCTCCCAGCCACGTACAAGTCCACGGGTTTCTTGGGACTGTAAATCATCCCTACAAGACTGCTGCTGCTGCTGATGCTGAGTGCCAGCCTCCACCTCCATGCTGACACAATCATCCTCCTCCTCCTCATCCTCTTCCTGTGTGATGGGTGGCACAGCCGGAACACTGTCTGGATAAAGGGGGCCTTGAGAGGCAAGGAAGTCCTCCTCTTTCTGCCTCTGTTCTGCCTCAAGTGCCCTGTCCATTATTCCACGCAGCGTATGCTCCAAGAGGTGGACAAGAGGTACAGTGTCACTGATGCATGCACTGTCACTGCTCACCATCCTTGTGGCCTCCTCAAACGGTGACAGGACAGTGCATGCATCCCTGATCATGCCCCACTGGCGTGGTGAGAAAAAACCGAGCTCCCCTGACCCTGTCCTGGTGCCGTAGTCGCACAGGTACTCATTGATGGCCCTCTGCTGCGTGGGCAGCCGCTGCAGCATGGCCAACGTTGAGTTCCACCTGGTGGGCATGTCACATATAAGGCAGTTCTTGGGCAGGTTCAACTCCTTTTGGAGCTCAGCCAGCCGAGCACAGGCATTAAATGATCGGCGGAAATGCACACAGACTTTCCTGGCCTGCTTCAGGACATCCTGTAAGCCCGGGTACCTGCCCAAGAACCGCTGAACCACCAGGTTAAGGACGTGAGCCACACAGGGCACATGGGTCAGTTGTCCCTGTCGGAGGGCGGAGAGGAGGTTGGTGCCATTGTCGCAAACCACCATTCCTGGCTTAAGCTGGCGTGGCGTCAACCACCTCTCGGCCTGCCCCTGCAGAGCTGACAAAACATCCGCCCCAGTGTGGCTCCTGTCCCCCAAACAAACCAGCGCAAGCACGGCATGGCATTGTTTTGCCTGCGTACTTGCGTAGCCCCTGGAACGCCTACGGAGCACCGCTGGTTCTGAGGACAGAGCACTGGAAGAGGCCATGGAGGAAGAAGAAGAGGAGGGGGTGGAGGAGAGAGGTGTGTCACAACCAATAGTAGCATTTTGGAGGCGTGGTGGCGGAACAACCTCCAACACTACTGCACCTTGTCCTGCATCCTTCCCAGCTGCCAGAAGAGTGACCCAATGGGCCGTGAAAGACAAGTAACGTCCCTGTCCATGCCTGCTGGACCATGAGTCAGCGGTAATATGCACCTTACCGCTGACCGCCCTGTCCAGCGAGGCAAGGACATTGCCTTCCACATGCCGGTAGAGAGCCGGAATCGCCTTCCGTGAGAAAAAGTGGCGTTTGGGGACCTGCCACTGAGGAACCGCACATTGTACAAACTCACGGAAGGGGGCCGAGTCTACCAACTGAAAAGGCAGCAGATGAAGTGCTAGCAATTTAGCCAAGCTAGCATTCAACCGCTGGGCATGTGGATGGCTGGGAGTGAACTTCTTTCGCCGGTCCAGCAGCTGGGGCAGGGACATTTGCCTGCTATAATCGGACGTGGGTGTACTGCTAGCAGAGTGCCCGGAAGCACTAGGCTGTGACACACCTAATTGTACACCTTCATTCCTCTCAGAGCAGGTTTCAGAGAGGACTGAAGGTCTAGTGGGGTTGTAGATCCCAGCTGATGAGGAGCAAGGAGAGGTCCGCTTTGTTCTTTGGTGTCGGTCTTTGAGGTACGCTTGCCAACGAGCTGCATGGCAGGTCAACATATGTCTGGTCAAGCATGTGGTGCCCAAGCGGCTGATGTTTTGGCCACACGAGATACGCTTGAGACATATGTTGCAAATAGCAGCGGTGCGATCTGATGCACTCGTCTCAAAAAAGGCCCACACCAAAGAACTTTTAGAATAACGCGCAGAGGCAGCGCCCTGCACAGGCAGAGCTCTGCGGTGTGATTCAGTCAGTGTGCTGCCCCTAAGCTGGCCCCCCGAAGGGCATCCTGCCTCGTTGGACATGTGCCTCCTCCTCCTCCTCCTCTCTCCTACCAGGCACCCACGTGGAGTCAGTGCCCTCATCATCCTCTCCCTCTTCATCGCTGTAGCAAACCTGGCAGTATGCAGTAGCTTGTGGAACATGACTGCCAGATTGCTGTCCTTCTTGAGCATCCCCTCTCTCTACATTCACGCTACTGCCTTCCTCTAGCTGAGTATCATCATCAGAGCCTACAAAACACTGGGCATCCTCCTGGAGCATGTACACAACACTGTGCTCAAAGAGTTCAGGAGACTCCTCAGGAGGACGTGGTGGGTCTAGGGAAGGAGTCACTGATGATGACATTGAGAGGAGGGAAGACGATGCGTTGGCAGCTGCTTTGCTAGTACCCTGAGCCTGGGTGAGAGAGGATGAGGAGAATGAAGAGGGCTTGGTCATCCACTCTACCAAGTCGTTGGCATGTTGCGGCTCAACATGTCCAGCTGCCGAAAAGAAGGACAAGCGTGTCCCATGGCCACGTGCTGATGATGACGATGCACCGCGTCCATGACCAGCACTGTTGTCTCTAGACACAGAGCCTGCTTGCCCTCTTTTATTGGCTTGCGCCTGTCTTCCTCTCCTTGCTGGCCTTCCAGACATGGTAATGGCCTGAAGGGAGTTGGGAAAACCAGCAATTGGGTAGTGTATATTGTGCTGGAGGCACACACAACATCCACTAACTCCTGCAGATGGCAGATGGCTTAATTAGAGAGGAGCTATGTAGGTGGATATAACGGTGTATACTGGGTTCAGAGCACACAGACAGCACGCACAATCTCCTACCACTGACTGCAAGCTCTATTTAAAACAAGCAAGATAGCTAGCTATATAGATGGATATAGCGGTGTATACTGGGTTCAGAGCACGCAGACAGCACGCACAATCTCCTACCACTGACTGCAAGCTCTATTTAAAACGAGCAAGATAGCTAGCTATATAGATGGATATAGCGGTGTATACTGGGTTCAGAGCACGCAGACAGCACTCACAATCTCCTACCACTGACTGCAAGCTCTATTTAAAACAAGCAAGATAGCTAGCTATATAGATGGATATAGCGGTGTATACTGGGTTCAGAGCACGCAGACAGCACGCACAATCTCCTACCACTGACTGCAAGCTCTATTTAAAACGAGCAAGATAGCTAGCTATATAGATGGATATAGCGGTGTATACTGGGTTCAGAGCACGCAAACAGCACGCACAATCTCCTACCACTGACTGCAAGCTCTATTTAAAACGAGCAAGATAGCTAGCTATATAGATGGATATAGCGGTGTATACTGGGTTCAGAGCACGCAGACAGCACGCACAATCTCCTACCACTGACTGCAAGCTCTATTTAAAACGAGCAAGATAGCTAGCTATATAGATGGATATAGCGGTGTATACTGGGTTCAGAGCACACAGACAGCACGCACAATCTCCTACCACTGACTGCAAGCTCTATTTAAAACGAGCAAGATAGCTAGCTATATAGATGGATATAGCGGTGTATACTGGGTTCAGAGCACGCAGACAGCACGCACAATCTCCTACCACTGACTGCAAGCTCTATTTAAACCGAGCAATATAGTTAGCTATATAGGTGGATACAGCGGTGTATTCTGGGTTCAAGGCACGCAGACAGCACGCACAATCTCCTACCACTGACTGCAAGCTCTATTAAAAAAGATAAATAAAGCTAGCTATATAGGTGAATATAGCGGTGTATACTGCGGTCAGGGCACGCAGACAACAACCACTACAGAAGAGCAAGAACGAAAAATCGTCCGATAACGATCGGTGTATACTGTGTTGAAGGTACACAGAACACCCACTAACTCCTACAGACGCCAACACACTACACAAGGTCGCCGCGCTGGCGGCCTTATATAGTGTGGGGCGTGTACTACACAGCCTGAGCTATGATTGGCCACAGGCATCCTGCCTGTGGCCAATCATGGCTCTCCTCGCTGCCGGCGCTGTGATTGGCCAAGCATGCGGGGTCACAGTGCATGCTTGGCCAATCACGAGCCAGCAATGCACTGCGATGGCGCAGTGCATTGTGGGCCGTAAGCGCCACGCGAATTTGGCGCGAACGGCCCATAACGTTCGGAATCCGCCGAACAGGCGAACAGCCGATGTTCGAGTCGAACGTATGTTCGACTCGAACACGAAGCTCATCCCTACTGTGAAATAGTGATGAATGAACTTCCGACGGGACGTTTTGCGAACCGAGCCAAAATTTTGCCGCGGACCCCATTTACTTTAATGGCAGGCGAACCTTAAAAACCTACAGGTCATATTCTCAGCCACAAAATACTAGCTGTGCACACATAGTCCCAACATATGGACACTGGCATAACAAAAGTATTATGTGAATCTGGGATTGACAACGACAAGCATTCTTTTTTTTTCTGTGAAATTTTGACAATTCAGGAGCATATGAAGGCCATGGAGGAGAGGCAAGGTCAGGGCAGGCTATGAAGGGAGTGCAGGAGATGATCAGTGCTACAGTCAGAGCAGCGCAGTCCTGTGCCAGTGTCCCAGTGTGCCAACCTGTGCTTGAGCCCCTCCCTCTGCCCAGCCCTTACCCCCACCTATGCAGGGCTCCACTGCTGTGGTCCGGAGGTGCCAGTCCAGTGCTGATCCTCAGCCATAGTGATGGCACTGCCTGCTGATTGGCTTCTCCGCTGCTATCTCCCTCACTGTCTGAAACCAGCACCGTGATAGAGACTGAGCACTGACACCAGCACCGTGATAGAGAGCACTGACACCAGCACCAAGATAGAGAGCACTGACACCACACCAGCATCGTGATAGAGAGCACTGACACCAGCACCGAGATAGAGAGCACTGACACCAGCACCGTGATAGAGAGCACTGACACCAGCACTGAGATAGAGAGCACTGACACCAGCACCGAGATAGAGAGCAAAGACACCACACCAGCACCGTGATAGAGAGCACTGACACTAGCACCTTGATAGAGAGCACTGAGATAGAGAGCACTGACACCAGCACTCTTTGTAGTATCGCTGCAGAACCGCTCAGCAGTCACAATGCTGCACAGTGGAAATGCACTATACTATGCTTTCTATATGTGCAAGTATTTTATACGTGTATTACACCCCTATATACTGCACACCAAATAGTACACCTATACCAGTCCTTAAAAGGACCTTTGTGGACCTAGTAGCTAGTGATTTACAGACTGTCCCTCAGTCCCTACACTGATAAAAGACAGCTGCAGAATCGGTCAGCAGTCAAGTACAATTGGCTTTCTATATTTGAAAGAAAGTATATTATACGTGTAGAACCCTATATACTGTACACCTATACCAGTCCTTAAAAGGACCTTTGTGGACCTAATAGTAATAGCTAGTGATTAAACTGACTGTCCCTGCTCCACACAGCGCCCTGTCCCTACACTGACAAAAGACAGCTGCAGAATCGGTCAGCAGTGCAATCAGCAGCACAGCAGTCAGCAGCAGTGCACCAGAACCCTATATACTTTACACCTATACCAGTCCTTAAAAGGACTTTTGTGGACCTAATAGCTAGTGATTTGTGTCACCACAGTCTGTCCCTGCTCCACACAGCAACCTCTCCCTACACTGACAAAAGACGGAATGTAAAATGGCCGCCAGATCAGGTCTATTTATAAGGTAGGAGGAATGTCCAATTGTCCATGTGCTGAAATGTCTCAATTGGCTGTCCTGTACCCCATGATGGATGTGTCATCATGGGTCGAAGTTCTTTCACAATGTAAACGCATATGTCCGCCGTGCAAACAGCGCCAGAAGTTCGCTGGTTTAGCGGATCGCGGACATGCAGCTCATTTTCATCCAACCGCCCCATAGAGGAGAGCGGGCTGTGTCCGTGTCCGCTTTGCATAGCAGAGCGGTCACGGACCTGTCACCCGCTGCTCCGCGGGGATCAGCAGAGAGATCCCCCGTTGAGCAGGCAGATTCTGCTTGGAAAGATCCACCTCATGTGAAAGGGGCCTTAAAGCGGTAGTAAACCTGCAATTTTTTTTTTTTTTTTTTAAACCTGCAAAGCAAAAGGCATAATGAGCTAGTATGCACCGCATACTAGCTCATTATGAAATACTTACCTTAGAACGAGGCCCCGACATCTGGCCCGATCCACGCCGAGGGAGCCGACATGCTCCCTCGGCGTCTCTTCCGGGTATCGCAGCTCCGGCGCTGTGAGTGGCCGGAGCCGCGATATTGTCACTCCCGCGCATGCGCGCGGGAGATTTCAGTCCGGCCGCACGAGCGCTGCCGGATTTTCACGGAGAGAACCCCCTTGTGCGCATGCGCCGCTGTAGTCAGCGGCGCATACTGAGGGGAATATCTCCTAAACCGTACAGGTTTAGGAGATATTTTTTTTACCTACAGGTAAGCCTTATTATAGGCTTTCCTGTAGGTAAAAGTTAAAAAATTGACCATACAACCACTTTAAGCTGGCCATATATTGGTCAGTTGTGTTTTTTTTTTCAATCAACCAGCAGGCTGATCAAAAAAAGTTGGAGGAATTGTGCCCTATCATTAATGTTTGAGGAATTGCGCCCCTTCGTGTGTGTCATTGGGAGAAATTATGTCCCATCATTGGTGTCATTGCACCGTGCTAACTTATGTCAAGGCAAAGCCGTAGCAATAAACTGGAATAATTAATGTTGGTCAATAGATTTGACCCCTGAGAAGGCACAGATACAGTAGGCCAAAATGACAGATGGGTGGACATTCGCTCATTGTTTGCAGAGCCAGGATCGATTTACCACTGTCCCCATGGTTGTAATGGGAACTGGCCAGTTTTGTACCGGGGTCCTCCTTGCATTTCTGAGAACAAAATGCTCATCATTGTTCTCTAAAGGTACCACTAAAAGGCCCAATCCGTATTATCCCTTGCATTAGTTGTCAGTGAAGAAATGCCCTCATATAAAGGAGATCGTGGAGAAATGCCTCTTTATATTGGTGGTTAATGTAGGAAAGCCCCCTTGCACTGGTTATCAGCGTAGACGTAATCTCTTACATTGCATGTCAATGGGAAATTGCCCCCTTACAATGGTGGTCATTCTAGGTGGGAGATCAGTTCATTTATCGCTAACCTCAGAAAATCATTGCCAAAATGTAATGTTGCTGGCTGGGTGAAACGTGCATTGTCATTTTTCCAGTGGCACCCCAGTCCTTAGAGTCCAAAAAAATGTAAGTCCTCTCTAAGACCCCTTTCACACCAGGGCGTCTTGCAGGCGCTATAGCGTTAGAAATAGCGCCTGCAAAACGCCCTAAAGAAGCTGCACCATTGTGTGTAGTGTGAAAGCCCCGAGGGCTTTCACACTACAGCGGTGCGCTGGCAGGACGTCAGAAAAAAGTCCTGCCAGCAGCTTCTTTGGAGCGGTGAAGGAGCGGTGTGTTTACCGCTCCTCCACCGTTGCTGCCCATTGAAATCAATGGGGCAGCGCTGTAATGCCGCCGGCAAAACGCCGCTATTGCGGTGTATTGCCGGCAGTTTTAACCCTTTCGCGGCCACTAGCGGGGGGTAAAAGCGCCCCGCTAGCGGCCGAAATGCGCCGCAAATCCGCCGGTAAAACGCCGCTAAAAATAGCGGCGTTTTACCGCCGACGCAAGGTGCGGTGTGGTGTGAAAGGGGTCTTAAAGATCAAAACTGCACAAACCGCTATTTCAGTTATGCCTGCTCATGGAAAATAGGGTTTTATGCTGGATTCTTATGTCGCTTGGGTAACTCAAGTTCCATCTGTCACAGTCACGAAAAGAAACAAACAATGGTGTCATGCTTGCTTAATAGATTTTCTATCAAACCAAAACCAGACCAGTAAAATCTGAGAGTCCAGCTACCCAAAAAATGGCGCCTTTGTTTTGGCCTTGTGGAAAAGGCAGAGACACAAACACAAACTAATCTTACCTTGGAACCGTTAGAATATAAAAAATGGCAGGCGGTTTAAACTCTTCAGCCATGGTAAAATATCAGTATATCAGTTTGGGTAAAACTGACCATTAAAACCAAGGTTATTTTTAAAATGATCAGTAGATCCAGAGAAAGATCTTTTTCTGCAAATATTTAGCTTGACCCCACCTTGCCTCCTCCTGATCATCCTTATTGGCTAAGTGAGGCTGCTTATTGCTTTTAAAACCATTATAAAAGCTTGGAAGGTTGGAGATAGGCTGTCGGTGTAAATTGCTATTGATCACACAGTGCCTGGTGGGGCTTAACTATAAGGAGACAGCAGTCACACCAAGGGCATGATTACAGAACATGGAACCCTACAGCTAAATTTTGATGGGCTCTGCATGACTGGAAGTATCACATGGGGTACAGAGCGCAACAGCAACCTTTGCAATCCCTAATGATACAGTGAGGGATATGTAATATCTTCACAGGCACTCAGATTTTTTATGTTTAAAGTTGAACTCCAGGAATTATTTTTATTGCATGCTTGGATAAGTCCAGCTTGGCTTAATGTAAGTGTGCATATCTCATACCTGATTGTCCATTGGGAAAGCTGAAAATCATTGGAGTAGTTGGTGCTACTTCGGCGATCACCACAAACTTCCAGGTAATACGCCACGTAGCTTCCACTCTGCACACTGACAACAGGGGGTTGCTTCCTCAAGTCCATCTTGTGGAGGTATTCTATGACTGTCACTGAACCCAGAAGAATGCGGCTATCACTGAAGTAGCGCCAACTACTGCAGTGGTTTCCAGCTTCCCCAGCTGTTCATCATGTATGAGTAAGGCATACTTATATTGTACCAAGCTGGAGTAACGTGAGTTTGCAATATAAAATAATTCTTGGAGCTTTAAACTGCCTTAACGGCTCCCCTAATTGGGCCCCCTTGTAACCCCAAGACCAGTAGCAGCTGTGTGGGCTGATATGGCTATAGTTATGCCATTGAGTCACACATAGTGGCATTGGAACAAGGATAGCAGACGTTGTGAGAGCAACTGGGCCACTTTTCAAGGAGGGCCTGTAAGACCACTCTAGTCTTAAACAAGTACCCTCTCCATTGCCATAAGCAAGTTTGCCCCCAGTGGAAGGGAAGAGAATTACTATACCAGGCAGAATAGATTATAAGCCCTTGTACACACGGTCGGACATTCCGACAACCAAATCCGTCTGATTTTGTCCGACGGATTTTCTCCGAAACTGGTGTTGTATACACACGGTCGGACAAAGTTGTCGGAAAATCCGATCGTTCAGAAAGTGATTTCATTACGACGGGACTACGTTCAGGCTAGTAGCCAATAGCTTTGGTCTAGGAATTTGATCTGAGCATGCGTGGCACTTTGTCCGATCAGAATTCTCTACAAATGATTGGACATCCGATCGGATCATGTTGTCGGAAAATTTTATAGCCCAGCTCTAAAACTTTGTCGGTCGGATATTCTGACGCAAACAGTCCGATGGAGCCCACACACAGTCGGATTATTCCGACAACATGGTCCGATCGGACATTTTCCGTCGGAATGTCCGACTGTGTGTACAAGGGCTAAGAGTTGGGCTGTTATATTTGATAGAGGGGATGTGAGAGTTGGGGATTTTAGAAACAGAAAGCAATGGGTTGGTTATGTTACTCACGGGGGGGATCAAGGGAATGTTAAATTTGGGGCAGTGGGTACAGTATTAAAGCTTGGGGATCTGGATCTTATCTTGTGCCAGGGCCCAGTTGTACCCAGATAAGCTTCCAGTCAAACAGTTTATTGTCTATTCTTCCAAGTTCATTGCAATTATATTGTGCAATGTTCCTATCTAAAGCAAACCAGTTATTAAGATCATCTTTATCTCACACCCTTTTATTAAAATGGCATTGATCCACTTATACACATCATATTCACGGACTAAAACTGTGCTTATTATTGGCTACTATAGTGCACTGTGCAGTTTCATCCAGACTTCAGTTCGATTTTGTGTTACAGTATTAATCTGTAGCATTCCATTTGTATATTCTTTCCTTTTTCTACAACTATATATGGCACATTTTTAAAACTAAAGGGTATAGTGTGTGAATGTTGCCCTTAAAGAGACACTAAATGATATCCCTATCCTCCGAAATGAATACATTTGTATCCACTTCTTAAAGTTTTAATAAACCCAGGACCCTGCATTTATTATATCTGGTCTCGCACAGAACATGGGAATGCAATTATTTTAGTAAGTATAAACTGCTAAATGCCTTTTCTCTTAAGCAGTATATAGCAGTCTTGTGACTTCTATCAGTGCCTGGCTAAAGCTTGTAGGAGGAGTTTTCATACTGCACTGACTGTACTATTAGGATTCAGGACCCCTGACCCTCTGAGCATGTACACAGTGGCTCCAAAGGCTCTGTCTTATCAGGAGATGGATTGGGGACTGTGGACGAAGAGGAGGATCAGAGAAGATAGGATAGCCTTTTTATACAATGCGTCGGATTAACCCCTTAGGTTCCACAGTGACTATAACAAGCGTGCTTTACTGCATATACAGACTGATTTTACTGTTGTGTGTTTAGTAACACTTTAATAGCCCTGTAATCTATTTTTCATGAAATAATTTATTTCTGCCACCTTATAATGCCCTCTGTGGGCTCCTAGACCTCTGCTCCCAGACCTTCACTTTAGTTTCCCACAGTCCATAGTCTATCTCTGTAGCGAGCAAGATATGGTTCTGTGATCCTACATACAGTGGGACCATAGAGAATGAACAAACCCACCTCTACCAGGAAGTTGCACCTTTGCAGCAAAAAAAATTAAATAATGCATTCCAAAATTTGGAGGAGACTGACAGGAAAAGAAAGGACTTTTTTAGGTTAAGAATAAATACTTGAATAGAATTATTTTTTGTAGTCAGAGTTTAGTGTCACAGAAATTCGTCATTGACGGCCTCCGGGAATTGTTTATATCCCACACCACAAGTCTCCCTCTACTGGCCATGCTTGTCCAAGTACGTCTCCTGATCTAGTTGACGGCCCCATAGAAGTATATGGGAGTGTAATGCAGAGGTGGGGCCAGCACAAGGAGTCTTATGGTACGGGATGTAAACAGTCCCGAAGGCTGCAGGCGACGGATCTCGGTAAGTATGGATCTGAGGACGGGGATGGTGGGATGGTTTAGGTTGGGGAACAGAGGCAGCCTCCATAATTTCTCATGACAGGGGATAAGCTTGGATTTGATCTGAACTTTAGTTCAGACCAAACTCAAAAGAAAACTGTCACTCCTGCCTACTACCACCCAATTAACTGCAGCTAGTACCTTTCACTCCCCACACCTGCACATACACAAAGGGGAAGGGATGGTCATGACATGAGAGATCCAATAGGGCCTTCTGGGCTCAGTCTGAACTCAAGTTCGGACCGAACCTGATATCATCTCTACTCCAAACAAACTATCTTGAACAACATGCTCTTTCTTTTTTTCTATCATGCCCTCAGACTGATTTTAGTTCTTTTAGTTTAGTTCTTGTAGACCATTGGTTCTCAACCCACGTTACATGTACCCCTGGAGGTATGCGCCCCAAGGACAGGGGGTATGCTGCCCCGAGCCAGCACCATCGGAAAGAGGGGCTGACTACCTGGTGTGTTCTGCCGAGAACTCCAAATTGCCCTCAGCAGAACCCCGGCGTGGCCCAGTGAAATGGAAGTCCCGCCTCCGGCTCTTATGGTGGACATCACACTGGTCCAATACCAGGACATGAGACGTTCATCATAGGAGCCGTGGATCCAGGAGGCGGGTCTTAGTGGACACTGCAGCGGAAGATTCCTGTTCATTGTAAACCGGCAGGCGAGGCTGCGCTGATGGGCACTGGCAAGGCTGCACAAATGGCCACTGGTGACTGGCAAGGCTGCACTGATGAACACTGGAGACTGGCAAGGCTGCATTGATGGGCACTGGCAAGGCTGTGCTGATAGGCACTGGCAAGGCTGCACTAATTGGGCAATGGAGACTGACAAGGCTTAACTGGTGAGCACTGCCGAGACTGCGTTGATGGGCACTGGTAACTGGCAAGGCTACATTGATGGGCACTGGAGAGGCTATGCTGATGGGCACTGTCAAGGCTGCACCCATGGGCATTGGTGACTGGCCAGGCTGCACTGATGGGCACTGCCAAGGCTGAGTTGATGGGCACTGGTGACTGGTAAGGCTGCATTGATGGGCACTGGCCAGGCTACACTGATGGGCACAGGTAAGGCTGCACAAATGGGCACTGGTGACTGGTAAGGCTGCACTGATGGGCACTGCCAAGGCTGCCTTGATGGGCACTGGTGACTGGCAAGGCTGTATTGATGGGCACTGGCGAGGCTGCACTGATGGACACTGTTGAGGCAGCATTGATGGGCACTGCAGAGGTTGCATTAGTGAGGCTGAGCTGACAAGCACTGATCAGGCTGCACTGATGGGCACTGATCAGGCTGCATTGATGGGCATTGGTAAGGCTGAGCTGATGGGCACAGGTAAGGCTGCATTGATGGGCACTGGTGAGGGTGCATTGATGGGCACTGATCAGGCTGCATTGATGAGTATTGGTGAGGCTACAATGGTGAGGCTAAGCTGATGGGCACGGATCTGTGTGTGTGTGTGTGTGTGTGTGTGTGTGTATGTATCTGTCATTGCAGCATGCACACATACAATGATATTGCAAAGGAACAAAAACCATCACAAACACATACTGACCTTATACACACAGAAACTATGACACCCAAACAACAGAAATTACTTTCTCGAGACAGGGGTACTTTGGAAATTTTTTTAGACCTGCAGGGGTACTTTACCATAAAAGGTTGAGAAACACTGTTGTCAGCTACCATGGTCCTGAGCACCACACACTTGCTTGGTAAGGAACAGTGTGGCAGTCATGTGATCATTGCCAACAATGTAGGCATCTGACCCTAGCCATGTTTTTATCCAGAATCCTATATATTATGCTCCAACATCCTAACTCAGCATATCATGGGCTAATCATTAAAATGTACGCAAAGCCAAAACATTTTTTTACAGTTTTGGATCGAGTAGGGTAGGGTCAACACCCCTATCAGATTTTTTATTTTTATTTTTTTGCTGCCTTCATCCAGCTGTGGAGCTTTCATATCTCTTCCTATCCAGGAGATGCAAAAGGAAATTAAACATTTTTTTTTTCAAAGTAAAAGGAATTTCCATCTTAGAAAGCTGTCACATGAACGGCTTCATTGGAGGACTTGTGCCAATGCCAGCTCTAAAATATTGGATTTCCTATCACTTTCTACCTTAGTCACCAGGACAAACCAAGGGTTGAATCTTCACAAAAACTTTCATATAAGTCTAACCCAGGGATATGCAATTAGCGGACCTCCAGCTGTTGCAAAACTACAAGTCCCATCATGCTCTGCCTCTGGGTGTCATGCTTGTGGCTGTCAGAGTCTTGCTATGCCTCATGGGACTTGTAGTTCTGCAACAGCTGGAGGTCCGCTAATTGCATATCCCTTACCCTGACGAGACATCTCCTTAAAGGAGAATTAACCAAAAAATTGGTTAATTAAATCTACAAGGGCTTTTTTTACCACTACTATTCCTTTATATTGACTTTTACAAATGCAGCAATTTAGAATTTGGATCAAAGGTTTAGCACTAGAAAAACTGTTTTTGAAGGATAAAAAGTTCATTTTATATACAACTCTATAGATCAGACCAAAATGAGGGACACATGGGGGGGAAAGAGGGACAGAGGGACAATGCTCCAAATCAGGGACAGTTGGGAGCTATGCCATTATGCAGTAACCTATAACCCAATATTATTTTATCCGCTTCCCGACCGCCTCGCGCAAATATACTGCGGCAGAAGTGCACATACAGGGTGAATCACGTACCTGTATATTGCCCTTTAAGAGGCGAGTTGCGGCGCGTGTGCCCGCTGGGAGCTTTGTGAGCGCGATCGTGGGTCCCGCGGATTCGATGTCCGCGAGGATACCCGCGATCGTCTCACGGAGAGGAAGAACGGGGAAATGTAAACAAGCATTTCCCCGTTCTGCCTAGTGACACTGATCACAGCTCCCTGTAATTGGGAGCGGTGATCAGTGTTGTGTCACACGTAGCCCCTCCCCCCACAGTTATAATCACTCCTTAGGACACACTTAACCCCTACAGTGCTATCTAGTGGTTAACCCCTTCAGTGCCAGTCACATTTACACAGAAATCAATGCATTTTTAATTGCACTGATCACCGTATAAATGTGAATGGTCCCAAAATCGCGCCAAGAGTGTGCGATCTGTCCGCCACAATGTCGCAGTCACGATAAAAATCACTCATCGCCGCCATTACTAATAAAAAAAAAATTATTAATAAAAATGCCATAATACTATCCCTTATTTTGTAAACGCTATAACTTTGGCGCAAACCAATCAATAAATGCTTATTGGGATTTTTTTTTACCAAAAATATTTAAAAGAATACGTATCGGCCTAAACTGAGGAAAAAACATTTTTTTATATATTTTTTGGGGATATTTATTATAACAAAAATGAAAAAATAATGCGTTTTTTCTAAATTGTTGCTATTTTTTTGTTTATAGCGAAAAAAAATAAAAACCGCAGAGGTGATCAAATACCACCAAAAGAAAGCTCTATTTGTGGGGAAAAAAAGAACATCAATTTTGTTTGGAAGCCACATCGCACAACAACGCAATTGTCAGTTAAAGTGACACAGTGCCGAATCGCAAAAAAACGGTCTTTGGCCAGCCAAAGTGGTTAAATGATTAAATGTATTTTTAACTTGCCAGCAACCACCCAAAAAATTAAATGAGAGCTTGGGTGGAGTTCTATGGAAAAATTGCAAAAGGTTATGCAGTGTGTCCATGTGTCCTATTATATAAATCCATCGTAAATACCACTTCCCTATAAATTAACTTTACATATGTAATGAGGCTTCCTGGTATAACTAGGTCACCTAGGTGATAACCTGATGCTGCCTGTGATATGGAGATCACTCGCTGCCCCCTGGAGGTAAGGAATGGCACAGCAGGTAATTACAATGTCACATTGCTGGTAGTAAAGAAATGGCTTAAACTAGTAGGGGCTCTGTTTTATTTAAAAAATAAATTAACTCACAACACCCTAGTCCCAGTTGCCCTGAGCTCCTTTATTATTTTCCGATGCAAGTGTGGCAGTCCGGGCATTTGAAAAATATCATTTACAAACCTAAGGTTATGTAGCATCATAATGCTTGCAATGGCAAGCGGTCATTGGTCAGCAGCAGCATGTAACCGCACTTGTGAATAAGAATTTCTTTTTTCTGATGTCAGTATTTCTGAATCAATGACCTGTAGCAAGCATGCAGCTCATATAATCAGAACTCCTAATCTCAGCATACTGGTTCCAGGTCAATGGGTCAAAATGCCAGTAGGTGAGCATGAGAGCCAGAGAGCTAATGAGGACATTAACTCCTTCCCAATGGCCATATGCATATACTGTGTGTGACAGCACGGCGGTGGGCTTTCATGCCATCCGCCACTTGTATGTGTACAGTCGATGTCCCTGTTCTGTCCTGGGAGGGTACACACTCCGCTCCCCCAGCACTGTGACTGCACTGTCACCAACAGCTTCTGGTCACTGTTTATGATCGGAAGTCGGAATGCAAGCTACCCCCAGACAATCACAGTGATCACATGACCCATGACACATGTAACACTTCCAACATGATAAAGGGTCAGGCTCCTGCCAGCTGGAAAGGGGTTTGCATAGAGAGGAGGAAAAATAAAACTAAAAATATTTTTTTTTGCACCGTCCCTGGAAAGATTTGCGCTCAGTTCATCCTGGAGATTATTGTTACTGGAACAGAAATTGATGGGAAATTTAAAATTTTACAGTTGTCATCAGAACAGGAAGTGGGGGGAAATCTCTCTTTTTAGGGACAACTGGCTAGGAAGGGATGTCCCCTCACTTTGCAGAGATTTCCTCTCCCTTTTCGTTGTGTCTCTGGGATGTGCAGTGAAGTGATATCTTCCCAGTGGCATCTATAAAGATAGAAAATTAATAGATTCACTTTAAAAACATAAGGGACACTTTTTGCATAGCTGTGCCTCTTTCCCCCGTATTTGTCCCTCATTTTGGTCTGATCTATAAAGTTGTATATAAAATGCACTTTTTATCTTTCAAAAAGTGTTTCCCAGTGCTAAACCTTTCATCCAAATTCTAAATTGCTGCATTTGTAAAATTTAAAAGCCAATATAAAGGAATAATAGTGGTACAAAAAAAGCCCTTGTGGATTTAATTAACTTTTTTGGGTTAATTCTCCTTTAAGGGGGTGTGGCAGGGGGCGTGTCCTATGCCTACATACATTTGCTAGTAGTTGTCCCTCATTCCCATCTCTAAATGTTGGGAGGTATGCTTTTGTGGTGATATAATTGTGTCAAACTGCACAACCTGAAACAGAATTGTGTGCACATATAAAACCTAACCATTTATTAAAGAAGAACTCCAGTTTGGGATTTTTTTCCTTGCCTCTACTGCAGAGGAGGTCTGGAATCCACTTATTTTTTCCTTTGCATTCAGGATGTCCTTGTATTCTCTCCTCTGGCAATAGCTTTGTGGTAACTCCTGCCTGTGTGACGTGGAGCTTCAGTTGCCACTTTCTGTGGTGGGCCAGCTTTTGTATAACACCCCCCACAGTGCCACCTTGACAACTGATGCACTGGGGCCCCTACCAGGGAGCTGGTGACCCGCGGCACACATAGTGGGCTACAGCAAACAGTGAGTGTGTCTAAATGATGATATATATTGGGTGTGGCTTTTTAGAAATTACTAAAAAAAATAATTACAATTTATTTTTGTTTTTTTTATATTTTAATTGTTAAATTTCTTTTCACAACACTTTTGGGGGGTGTTTAGTGAGATATCAGGGGCCTAAACAGACCCCTGAAGTCTCACTTTTGAGACAGAGAAAGGGACTGTGGAATGAATGAACAGGAGACAGAAGCTACTATTCATTCATAAACTGAAGCATCGTAATTACAGTCTACCCCCAAGGAGCAATGGCAGGGGGCCCCAGAAGAGGAGGATTGGGGCCAGTATGTGCAATACATTGCAGAGAGCAAGTATAACAGTTTGTTATCACAGATGTGCACAGCCTATTGCATTAGGGTGTGCACCCCAAAGCTTAAACCCATATGTGTGTGTGAAAGTGTATATATTATGACAGTGTCCATAGAGAAGTGGACAGTGTCAGTAGGGCAGATTGGTGGCAGTAGGGCAGTGGGCAGTGGACTGTGTCTGTATTTTTTTGTAATTTTTTTATTTTTTTTCCATTTTATTTTTTTTACAATATGTTTAGGAGCTTCTTTAGGGGGCTTTGGTGAAATACCAGGGGTCTAAACAGGGGGAATCTGTGCGCATGCCTGTTTGTTATTTAAAAAATAAATATATTTAAAAAAATAGAAAACCTTCTGTGTGCAGCAGCCCCCATAATACTTACCTGAGCCCCATCCAGCGATGTTGTACAAAAGACTTGGCTGTATGGTGCTCTCCCTCCTGATTGGCTGAGACAGCAGCGGGGCGCCATTGGCTCCTGCTGCTGTGACCCAACACAGTGATCTAATGAGGAGAGAGAGAGGGGGCTGGGCCAGGCTCTGGGTTTGGGTGCCCTCCATAGCAAGCTGCTTGCTGTGGGGGGCACTCAGCAAGGGGGAGGGGCCAGGAGCACCAAAGAGGGACCCGAGAAGAGGAGGATCAGGTAAGTAGAACATGGTTGTTATTTTAAAAATATATAAAAACAAGACATTACAATCACTTTAAAGATCAACTGCCTATACCATGATATAAATAAGTTTTTTCTTTTAGTGAGTTGACTTTATATCGCAATTTTTATGTGATATTTATCATTCATATCTACAGATTTTGCAGTATTCAATATTTGAATGTATTGAATTGGCTGTTTAAATATTCCATTTAGAAAATGGTCATGTGACACAAATATCATGCATCAACCGTTATGCCGCGTACACACGACTGGACTTTTTGACGGACATGGTCCGGCGGACTAGAATCTGTTGGACAATTCGATCGTATATGGGCTCCAGCGGACTTTTTCTTCCCAAAAGTCCGGCGGACCTAGAAATAAAACTTGCTTCAAATCTTTCTGATGGACTCGAGTCCGGTTGAAAAATTCGGTCGTCTGTATGCTAGTCCGACGGACTAAAACCGACGCTAGGGCAGCTATTGGCTACCGTCGGATTGCCTGCCAGACCTAGTCCGTCAAAAAGTCCAGTCGTGTGTACGTGGCATTAGTGAATTGACCCCTGTGTCTCTCAACAATAATCTGTCGGTTTGCAGCAGCTGGAAGATGTATTGGAATGAGGAGAGGGTTATGCGATCATAGAGCGAGGATGGGGGTATCTAGACAACCCCCCCCCCCCCACTTCTTTGTCCTATTCCCCCTCATTTCTTTTCTTCATTCTCTCCCTATAATATCCTAATTGGTCTCCAGTTTTCTTCTTTACCTTATTGTTTTTTTTGCCAACTCTTTCCTTCTCTTTCCCTGCATTACATTCAATCTCTAAGTGGTTATTTTACCTCTCAAAATGTGTACACCATGAGAAATGACAAAGAAAAAAATGTGTGCAGGATGGCGGTGAGACCATGAGAAATGACAGTCATAAACTCGTTAAATTGATTATAATTCAATTTAGAACTTCATGTACCATTCTATAAGGTATGATGTATTTGCCTATTTTTTGAATTGTCATTTTCTCTTAAATAAAGAATTTATAAAAAATAAAATGAAAACCTGGGCAAAGCCAAGTTCACTTTAAATGATTTAAAAAACAATAAATTACTATAAAATACTCGCTCTAGGCTTTGCATTTCCATAGTTAATAGGAATGCAAAACACACACACCATAAAAAATTGCAACCACAGGTTAAATGTATCAGTCAGTGAATTCTGAAAGATATCAGAAGCACCCCAAACTGGCACTATTGAGGCAAGCCATTTTGCCTATGCATTCTGTATACCCTAAGCTCCTACACAAAATCATTCTGCATAGGTGGGAGGTATGCACTCAGAATGTAACTAGGAAGCTAGTAATTTCCAGGCACATTTTCCATGATTAGTGTGTTAAAATTACTGCGAATAAGCTCAGCACAGCTGTCACTATGCCTCCCAGGGAATTCAATCAAATGATCCTATTTTTAAGTGAATTCTCTGGAGTGCACGTCCCCATTCAAACTGAAAGTGTAAAGCAATCGATGGAACAAGTCATGTGACATCTCATGTAAGCGGAAGTAAAGACTACATATAAAAAATGCTTAAAGTGTTACTAAACCCAGGACCCTGCATTCAATATATCTGATCTCCCACAGTACGCAGAACATGCAAATGCAATTATTTTAGTAACTATAAACTGCTAAATACCTTTTCTCATCAGCAGTATATAGCAGTCTTGTGACTTCTATCAGTGTCTGGTTAAAGCTTGTAGGAGGAGTTTGCATTCTCCTCTGACTGCCCTATGAAGCTGCATGACCCCTGACCCTCTATGTGTACAGTGCTGATTGGCTCTGTGCCAATCACACGCACCCTCCCCAAGAAAAACTCTCTAGCAATACACACCAAACATGGTGCGGAGTGTCTGCAAGGATCTGTTCTATCAGCAGATGGATTGGGGACAGTAAAATAAGGGGAGGATCAGAGAAGACAGGATCAAACAGCCTTTCTACACAATGCAGAGGATTAACCCCTTAGGTTCCGCAGAGAGCATACAGACTGATTTTACTGTTGTGGGTTTCGTAACACTTTAAAACCACTGTTCCCCTACTACCTTACTACCTATGCTGTAGAGTGCTTATAAAAAGAACTGTGTAAATGCCTTATTTCAATCCATTAATAGTGTATTCTACTAGTCAATGCCTTAAAAATAAATCATAAGAGGGGAGATACCTTGTCCCAACTGTAATCATATCCAAAAACCAGAAAAATTGAAAGTTGGACATTCTTGGTAACCATTGAACAAGACCATATACATATAGTATGAAAAGACAATTTTGTCACAACATTAAAAATGTCTAAGTGGACTAAAACATACCTAATAACCCCTCAAAACATACTGGAGATCGTTCTTCTATAATCCAAAACTATTTCAGTCAGTCCAGATATGGCATTTATGCTCTTATTTCAATCCACTCTGGTCTGGTTATTGACCAGCTGTTGCCGGCAAGAGGAGGTGGCACCAATAATGAATGGACAGTGGAATCTGGCCGGTGACGTTATGGCTCCCTGAATTCAGACCCATATCAGAGCAAATTGAAGTAATGTATTTACACAGCTTATTTTTACCAGGACTCTACAGCATAGTTCGGAATGGGGGGGGGGGGACAACGGTTTTAAAGTGGATGAAAAACCTAACTATATCTATTCTTAAAAATGTTTCCTCATCTAAGATGGTTATATCAAACCTCTCCACTGTCTCAGCACACACTTAGTAATAGGCCCAGAAACCTACTTCCAATACTTGCAAATGGCCCACTGCCTTAAAAATAACCCACAACTTTGGGTCTCCATTCCCATTAAGGCATTGTCCTATTATTCACCCAGTTCCCTAGGGAAGAAAATAATTTCTACATTCTATAATATACTCCAAAAAAAAACGCACTTCCAACATTCCCTAGGTATCAACGAAAGGGAACTTGACTTTGGTAAAACATACACAGACAGACAATGGCTTAGAACCCTACAATATACATATCAAGCTACAAAGTGCACCCCAATGTGGTAACTCACGCAAAATATTGTCTAAAGACCTCACCCCATACAGAATAGCAAAATTTGACAAACACACCTCTCCCAAATGTTGGAGGAACTGTGGGGGGGCCGACACATTATTACACATCTTATGGGAATGCCCACAACTAACGCAGTTCTGGCATGAGGTATTTTCACTCCTTTCACGTTACCAAGTTGAACATATTACCTTCTCCTGAACTTGCCCTACTAAATTTAAACATAGAATCCCTACCAAATAGCCATAGAAGAGTAAAAACACATCCTACTAGCGACTAGACTCAATATAACCAAACTTTGGAAAAATACCAAATCTCCTGAGGTGCTTGAGGTCATTAATTAAAATGACCCAGACACACCACACATACAAAATATTACTGGCAAAAGACAATATATCCGATATCAAAATGGAAAAATATGTGGACTCCGTGGTCTAACTGGTATAAATCTTATATAGTAAAGTAAATGTATACTTCTCTCATGCATACCCCCTCTGCCTTCCTTCCTTAATGTATTTACACAGATTTTTTTATCAGGACTCTACAGTATAGTTGGGAAGGGGGGAGGGGGGCAATGGTTTTGCAAGACGTTCATATCAAACCTCTCCACCGCCTCAACGCAGACTTAGGAATAGGCCCAGAAGCCTACTTTCAATACTTGTAAATGGCCCACTGCCTTAAAAATAACCCACAAATTTGGGTCTCCATTCCCATTAAGGCATTGTCCTATTATTCACCCAGTTCCCAAGGAAAGAAAGGAATTTATACATTCTATAATATACTCCAGGAAAAAACGCACTTCAAACATTCCCTAGATATCAACAAAGGGGAACTCAACTGGGGTAAAACTTATACAGACAGACAATGGCTTAGAACCCTACAATCTACATATCAAGCTACTAAGTGCACCACAATGTGGCAGCTCACGCAAAATATTATCCAAAGACGATACCTCACCCCATACAGATTAGAAAAATTTGGCAAACACACCTCTCCCAAATGTTGGAGGAACTGTGGGGCGACCGGCACACTATTACACATCTTATGGAAATGCCCGCAACTAACGCAGTACTGGCCGAGTTGAACCTATTACCTTCTCCTACTAAACTTAACCATAGAATCCATACCAAATAGCCATAGAAGAGTAATAACACATATCCTACTAGTGGCTAGACTCAATATAACCAAACTTTGGAAAAATACCAAATCTCCTGAGGTGCTTGAGGCCAGTAAAATAACCCAGACCCACCACACATACAAAGTATAACCAACAAAAGACAATATATCCTATATCAAAATGGGAAAATGTGGGATCTGTGGTCTAACTGGTATAAATTTTATATAGTAAAGTAAATATATGCTTCTCTCATGCATACCCCCTCTGACTTCCTTCCTCCCTTGCTACCCTTCCTATTCCCATACATTAATTCCCCCCCCCCCCCCACATTACCCACCTTCCCTCCCCTCATCTGAAACAATATTTGTGCACCTGCTGCAAGGTGCATCTATTCGCCAGAGAAACAATATTACTGAACCTATCCCATTACTGTTAACTATATGTATGTTTATGCATATTTTGCATTTATATCAAGAATTGTGCCTTTCATAATACTGTTTGTACTTTATCATTGAAAACATTGAAATGAAAAAAAAAAATTCTCTCCCTCCTCCTACCTATCCTGGCCAACCTGTATAAAAAAAAAAAAGATACCTATTCACCTATTCTTTTAATCTTTCTCATCACGTGATCGCAAAGCTCCGGCTCCCCTGTGTCAGTGAGTGGCTGCTGCAGGGGAGAGGAGGGAGCGCCAACAACAGCGGGCTATTGGAGCCTATGGGTGATGCCACGTCTTCTGGACTGCTCCCTTACACAGAGCTGCAGGAACATGTCACCGAACCAGAGAGGATTGAAAATAGGTAAGTATACAGTTCCTGTTTATACAATTTAGGCAGGATAGGTAAGAGGAGGTGGAGGGGGGGGGGAATTTTTAAGAATCAATATAGATTAGGGTTTCCCGAGGAGCTACAGTTCA
This sequence comes from Lithobates pipiens, assembly GCF_037356315.1. NCBI lineage: Eukaryota > Metazoa > Chordata > Amphibia > Anura > Ranidae > Lithobates > Lithobates pipiens. The sequence continues at coordinate 74,163,223 of NW_027507758.1, forward strand.
TGCTTTATACAATATATTATAGGATAAGGTGTATGGGCCCAAAATAGCACTTTGTACTTTTAATGTGTCCTTTCTTTTTCATAAAACTATATTCAATTAAAAAGGTGTTTGGTCTCGTGTGTACATGTGTACATACACAAAATCTTGCAATGTAATATTGTAAAAGAGATGCAGAAGAGTGTTAGCGGATATTTTTGCTGCATCATCCTACTAGCATGCACTGCTCAGATGTTCCAGCTAAATGTAGTCTGACACCAATCCCATTCTTGTGACTGCCAGGGTGTGGTCCGGGAATTAGACACACATTGCAGAATGTATTCTTTCTTACCCTTCCATTACCTGCCTGTAAATGGAGATGGCTAATGTACATTAGGAGATAATTCTATCTATAATACATGAGAATCTTATTAAAAGATCATTTTTTATCAAAGCAAGTATCAAGGGAAATTACTTACTAAAGGACACAAATATACTGTATATGTATGACATATAAAATATCTATGCAAGGGGAAGCTCCTGCTGCATCATGGGAGTTTTTTTTATGTTTTACTGGTTCAGAACTATGCAGCAGTGACTTGTATACACTATATTATCCAAAGTATTGGGACACCTGCCTTTACACACACATGAACCTTAAAATATAAGTTTACCTTTACAGAAAAATCCATAAGGTGAATTTACACAGGACCCCCTCCTCAACCCCCCCCCCCCCCCCCATAGTCTCGCTGACCTGTTGTGCGGCGATCTCCCGTTCTGAGCCCCGGTATGGCTGTCTCAGGGGTCCGATGCTAATTCATCCCAAAGGTTTTCTGTCGGGTGGAGGTCATGGAGTCTGTGCAGGCCAGTCAAGTTCTTCCACCCCAAACTTGCTCATCCATGTCTTCATGGACCTTGCTTTGTGCAATGGTCTAAATTATTTGGTGGAGGGGGGATTATGGTGAGGGGTTTTTTCTCAGGGGTTGGGCTTGGCCCCTTAGTTCCAGTGAAGGCAACTCTTAAGGCGTCAGAATAACAAGACATTTTGGACAATTTCATGCACCCAACTTTTGGGGATGGCACCTTCCTGTTATAACATGACTGCGCACCAGTCCAGCCATGGTGCTTTTCAGAGGTTATTCGACAGGCAGTGAGGGGGTGTTATATTACCTTCTCACCACCAGATGTCACCCTATAATACTGTACTACCACGCTGCAATCACATGCATTGCATGCAGTTCTGGTACAGCCCCATTGAACTCAGTGGGTGAGTTTGTCAAGCGGTGGCACTTTTCAAACTCTGCAGCCCAAGTTGAAAATGCCCCGGCCACAGCATGTGAACAGCCTGGTCCAACTGTTATTTTACAATTTGGGTGCCGGCCCAGGGAAGGTAAAACCTAGGATGAAAGACATTTATTTCATAAGCAGTTGTATCTGTTATTCTTAGCACTAGGTGTTTGTTTTCTATGTTTACATACTTATGGACAGGGGCGGGCTGGGCCGGGGGGCAGGGTGGAAATTTCCTCCCAGGCCGGCACCTACATTATGTTTAAAACGGCCGCTGGCCGTTTGTTCATTTCTTTTACGCTGTGACGGGCAGCCGGGACCCGGTTCAATAATCTCCTTCTCTCTGTGGTTGTGTCGCTCCGTTCTGATCAGTCCCGGCAGCAGCTGTCACTCACAGCCGAGCAGAGTGAAGCCGCCTCCCCCTCCTCCATGCACAGCACTGTGTAGTGTGGCAGCAAGCAGGTAAAGTCACCTGGTTGTATCCAGGATGGGAAATATGTGTGCCCTAGATTCAGGCTTTATGCAGACCTTTACAATTAGAGGGGAAGAGTTAATGAGCCCAGCTGAAGTAAGTGGGCTCATTAAGACCTCTACAAAAAACCCCAGCATGCTTAGGGAGATGCTCCATCCTGGAACCAGTTTTTGTGTTGTATAGACTGGGGAGTGTGATATCTGTTCTGTGCGGTGAGTTAACGCCTGTGTGGCAAACCTCTACAACAGGGACAGGGACTGGGGCAGCACAAGGCTGCTCTCAGTTGTTAGACAGGGAATCTAAGTGTGTAGTTAGAGGTCAAGCTGACCAGGATTTATTTTCATGTTTTATTTTTGTTTGGCTGTTATATGTATCACTGCATGTAGCATAAATAAACCGCATCTTTTGTTTTTTTGCACCTACAACGCTGTCTGCTGTGCCTGATTTTGTGTTGTGAACCCATCCAGGGGGTCACACACACCCGCTGCCGAGCTAACACCTCACAGTTGGTGGAGAATTTTGGCAGTTTTTTTTTAAAGGCCAGCATGGAGGAGATACTGAGACAGCTGGCTCTAGCAAATGCAAATCAGCAGCAAACAAATGCGGGTTTACAAAGGAGCCTTGCAGCCCAGCAGCAGACAAATGCAACTTTGCAGCAAAGTCTGGAAGCTCAGCAGAAGGCTCACCAGCAGAGTTTGGAAGCTCAGCAACAAGCCCAGCAGCAATCTGAAGCCCGCTTTATAGACCTGTTGCAGAAGCAAGAGCAGAGTTTTCAACAGAAAATAGAGACATTAATACAGCAACGTCCGCAGACCAATGAAGCAAGTGGTTACAATAATACCGCATCCTTTGGTGTGAGCCGTTTATTGACAAAAATGACTGGAGAGGATGATCCGGAGGTGTTTTTGACCACATTTGAAAGGACTGCTGAAAGGGAAAAGTGGCCTAAGGAGCAATGGGCTGGACTGGTGGCCCCTCTGTTAACTGGGGAATCGCAGAAAGCTTATTATGACCTAGAGCCTGACCAAGCAAAAGACTAAGTGGTGCTAAAAGCAGAAATATTGGCACGGCTGGGTGTCACCCTGGCTGTCCGGGCTCAGCGTGTGCATAATTGGACTTTTCAGGTTGGAAAACCCCCCAGGTCTCAAATGTATGATCTCATTCACCTGAGCAGGAAGTGGCTGCAGCCAGAGACTTTGACCGCACCAAAAATTGTGGAACGTGTTGTTATGGATCGTTTCCTGAGAGCTCTTCCTACTGCCATCCAAAAATGGTTAAGCCATGGAGACCCAGAAAATGCAGATAAACTTGTGGATCTGGTTGAGAGGTACTTGGCTACAGAGAACTTGACCACCTCTTCCAGGGACTCACGGACTTTCCATCCTAAGACCAGTTCATCCCCAGTGGCGGGTAAGATGACTCCAAGGGGTGAGGGTGGAGAGAGTGAGAGGGTGGGGGTTCTACCTAAGGTCTGGTGGGAGCAGCCCAGGAAACCCATGCTGCAAGAGACAGTGAAAAAGATTATTTGCTACCGTTGCCGGCAAGAGGGACATATTGCAGCCAATTGCCCCGTTGTGGATGAGCCTATGCAATGTGACTTTATAAGGGAGAGACGTCAGTCGCTGTTTGCGACAGTTGCATGCACTGCCATTCGGGGACCTGAGAAACATTTATGTAAAATGTTTATTAATGGTAGAAATGTTGATGTGTTGCTGGATTCAGGTAGCCTGGTAACATTGATAAAAGCTGAATTAGTTACTACAGAGGTCTCTGGGAAGAACAGGGTGGCTGTTATTTGTGTGCATGGGGACACCCGAGAGTATCCTGTAACTTCAGTGTTTTTTGAGACCCCCAAAGGTAACCTCTCTCATCAGGTGGGGTTAGTGTCTCACTTACCACATGATGCTATTGTGGGAAGGGATTTTCCAAAATTCTGGGAACTCTGGGATTGTCCTGAGCCCCCCACTGGTGCCCCTATAAACCAGGAAGATGACCAGAATTCCTCTGGGAGTGGTGAGGACTCTCCTGAATTTCCCTTGTCGGTATTGGCGGGGGAAACTCGAGAAACTGGGGAGGAGCCAACATCCTCAGATGAAAACATGCTGTCTGTGGAGTTTTCGGATCTTGAGGTTCACAGGGAAAATTTTGCCACAGAACAGTTAAAAGACCCCACCCTAATAAAGGCACGGGAAAATGTGGTGAAAATAGATGGCGAGTTAGTGAACCCAGATAAGACTTGCCCTTATCCTTACTTCACTATGGAAAGGGACCTGCTGTATCGAGTGGCTCAAAGGGCAGAAGAAACCATTGAGCAACTTGTAGTGCCCAAACCTTACAGGAAGTTGGTGTTAGAATTGGCTCATGGGCACATTCTGGGAGGTCATCTGGGGACAGAGAAAACCAGAGAGAGGGTATTGCAGAGATTCTATTGGCCTGGGGTCATGAAGGAAATAGAAAATTATTATTCCTCCTGCCCTGTGTGTCAGAAGTCGGCACCTATGCCACATTTCCGTAACCCGCTGGTACCTCTTCCTATCATTGAGGTCCCCTTTGAAAGGATCGCAATGGATTTGGTAGGTCCGATAATGAAATCCGCCAGGGGCCATCAGTACATTTTGGTTATATTGGACTATGCCACCCGTTATCCGGAAGCAATTCCTCTCCGAAATACCTCGGCCAAAACCATAGCCAAAGAGCTATCTCTTGTTTTTAGCCACGTGGGTATTTGTAAGGAACTGCTTACGGATCAAGGTACACCCTTTATGTCCCGGGTTATGAAAGAATTATGCAAGTTGTACAAAGTGAAGCAATTGCGTACATCTGTGTATCACCCCCAAACAGACGGGTTGGTTGAAAGATTCAACAAAACCCTAAAACAAATGTTAAAGAAGGTGGTGGATAGAGATGGAAAGAATTGGGACTGTCTAATACCCTATCTGATGTTTGCCATTAGGGAGGTACCCCAATCCTCTACGGGTTTCTCACCCTTCGAGTTGCTCTATGGGAGACACCCAAGAGGGCTGCTGGATATCGCCAAGGAAACTTGGGAAAATGAGAGTTCTCCTCACAGGAGTGTGATTGAGCATGTCGCCCTGATGCAAGATAGAATTGCACAGGTAATGCCAATTGTAAAGGAACATTTAACCCAAGCGCAGTTAGCACAGCAGAGAGTGTACAACCGTGGGGCCAAGACCCGTACTTTTTCCCCGGGGGATAGGGTCTTGGTGCTAGTCCCTACGGTTGAAAGCAAATTTCTGGCCAAATGGCAAGGTCCATATGAAGTAATTGAAAAAATGAGTGAGGTGAACTATAGGGTTAGACAGCCAGGAAGGCGAAAGCCGGAGCAGATCTATCACGTCAATCTGCTGAAAGCCTGGAGGGATAGGGAATCCCTAGTCGCAGAGACTTTGTCACAAGTACAGCCTGATTGCTTAGTTCCTGAGGTTGGAATAGCAGACACCTTATCGAAAGCCCAACAACAGGAGGTTAAAGAGTTTGTACTTCGTAACAAAGAGATTTTCTCTGAGCTTCCGGGACAAACATCTGGTGTAGAGCATGACATTATCACCCCGCCAGGAGAAAGGGTAAAACTAAAACCTTATAGAATACCAGAGGCCCGACGGGAGGCAATACGTGGGGAGGTTCAAAGGATGTTGGAATTGGGTGTGATAGAGGAGTCCCAGAGTGACTGGTCCAGTCCTATCGTACTAGTGCCCAAACCTGATGGGAGCTGGCGGTTTTGTAACGATTTTCGACAATTAAATAAAGTTACAAAATTTGACACCTACCCCATGCCGCGTATAGATGAGTTGATTGACCGGCTGGGAACAGCCCGATATATGACAACTCTTGATCTCACCAAAGGGTATTGGCAAATTCCCCTGGCCGAGTCGGCCAAGGAGAAAACTGCGTTTGTAACCCCAGATGGGGCATTCCAATATAAGAGAATGCCGTTTGGGTTACAGAATGCACCCGCAACATTCCAGCGGAAAATGGATAAGATTCTGAGGCCCCATCAGAAATATGCTGCAGCTTACCTGGATGATGTGATTATCCATAGCACAGACTGGGTCTCACATTTGCCGAAAGTACAAGCAGTCCTAGACTCTATCCGGGAAGCTGGGTTTACGGCCAATCCAAAGAAGTGTACCATTGGACAGGAGGAGGCCAAATATCTTGGGTACACTATTGGGAGGGGGGTGATAAAACCCCAAGTCAATAAAGTCGAGGCCATACAGAGTTGGCCACGTCCCAACAGCAAGAAACAGGTACGAGCCTTTCTGGGAATCGCTGGCTATTATCGACGATTAATTCCCCATTTTGCTTCTCAGGCTGTGCCCCTCACCAACCTGACAAAAGGGAAAGAGTCTGTCATGGTTAAATGGTCCCCAGAGGCTGAAGAAGCATTTCAGTCCTTAAAAACAGCCTTATGTAGCCAGCCAGTGTTGTACTCACCAGACTTCTCTAAGGACTTCGTGGTACAAACTGATGCGTCAGACGTTGGGTTAGGAGCAGTGTTATCCCAGGTCTGGAACGGGGAAGAGCACCCAGTCATTTACCTCAGCAGGAAGTTGAAGTCCCATGAGGTAAATTACGCCACGATTGAGAAGGAATGTTTAGCAGTGAAGTTGGCTCTAGATTCCCTTCGGTACTATCTGCTAGGTAGGCACTTTGACCTGGTGACTGATCACGCTCCTTTAAAGTGGATGGCTCAAAACAAGGAGACCAATAGAAGGGTAAATAGGTGGTTCCTGGCCCTACAGGAATTTAACTTTACAGTTAAGCATCACCCTGGTGTTAAAATGGGGAATGTGGATGCTTTGTCTCGGATACATGCGTGTCTGACTGCTTGTGTTACAACCCCAAGGTTGAAACAAGAGGGGGGGGTATGTGGCAGCAAGCAGGTAAAGTCACCTGGTTGTATCCAGGATGGGAAATATGTGTGCCCTAGATTCAGGCTTTATGCAGACCTTTACAATTAGAGGGGAAGAGTTAATGAGCCCAGCTGAAGTAAGTGGGCTCATTAAGACCTCTACAAAAAACCCCAGCATGCTTAGGGAGATGCTCCATCCTGGAACCAGTTTTTGTGTTGTATAGACTGGGGAGTGTGATATCTGTTCTGTGCGGTGAGTTAACGCCTGTGTGGCAAACCTCTACAACAGGGACAGGGACTGGGGCAGCACAAGGCTGCTCTCAGTTGTTAGACAGGGAATCTAAGTGTGTAGTTAGAGGTCAAGCTGACCAGGATTTATTTTCATGTTTTATTTTTGTTTGGCTGTTATATGTATCACTGCATGTAGCATAAATAAACCGCATCTTTTGTTTTTTTGCACCTACAACGCTGTCTGCTGTGCCTGATTTTGTGTTGTGAACCCATCCAGGGGGTCACACACACCCGCTGCCGAGCTAACCCCTCACAGTAGACATGAAGGAGGAGGGGGAGGCGGCTTCACTCTGCTCGGCTGTGAGTGACAGCCGCTGCCGGGACTGATCAGAACGGCGCGACGTGAGTCACGTGACCACAGAGAGAAGGGGATTATTGCGCCGGGTCCCGGATCAGTGAGCCGACAGATGTCACTCCACTCGGGTGCTGCTCGCACCTCCCCCCTGCAATGCCACTGCCTTGGGCTCGAGGTACATTATGGGTCCTTAGGGGGGTTCTTTACTGTGGGGGGTCCTGCACTGTAGAGGGGGTCCTGCACTGTAGAGGGGGTCTGCACTGTAGAGGGGGTCCTGCACTGTAGAGGGTGTCTGCACTGTAGGGGGGGGTCCTGCACTGTAGAGGGGTCCTGCACTGTAGAGGGGGTCTGCACTGTAGAGGAGGTCTGCACTGTAGAGGGGGTCCTGCACTGTAGAGGGGGTCTGCACTGTAGAGGGGTCCTGCACTGTAGGGGGGGTCCTGCACTGTAGGGGGGCCTGCACTGTAGGGGGGGTCCTGCACTGTAGGGGGGGTCTGCACTGTAGAGGGGGTCCTGCACTGTAGAGGGGGTCTGCACTGTAGAAGGGGTCTTGCACTGTAGGGGGGTCCTGCACTGTAGGAGGGGTCCTGCACTGTAGGGGGGTCTGCACTGTAGGGGGAGGGGGTCTGTACTGTAGGGGAAGATTCAGCACTGTAGGGGGGTCTGTACTGTAGGGGAGTCTGTACTGTAGGGGGTCTGTGCTGTAGGGTGGAGGGGTCTGTACTGTAGGAGGGTCTGCACTGTAGATGGGGGTCTGTATGGTAGGGAGGGGGGTCTGCACTGTAGGGGGTCTGTGTAACATGCAGGGGGTCCAGAGCTGTGAGGGGCTGTGTAATGTAAAGGGGTGCGGAGGTACAAGGGCTGTGTAATGTAAAGGGGTCCAGAGGTTCAGGGTGCTGTGTAATGTAAAGGGGTCCAAAGGTACAAGGTTCTGTGTAATGTAAAGGGGTCCGGAGGTGCAGGGTGCTGTGTAATGTAAAGGGGTCCAGAGATGCAGGGTGCAGTGTAATTTAAAGGGGTCCAGAGGTACAGTTGTGGAGAGGGGGGGTACACAGTAGTGACAAAAAGATATTGAAGGATGCAGAGGTATGCAGGGGACACAGTGGGTGTTTTTACATTTTATGGTGGGGGGGGGGGTGCCAGATATAGGATCCGCCCCGGGTGCCAAATGCTCTAGGTACGCCCCTGGTGTGAGCACAGCAGACTACAACTCCTACCTCCCAGGAGTCTCAGAGGCAGGCCAGGTGTGTGGCACGTCAGGGGAGGGGACGCCCGGCGTCAAGAACGTCACGTCGCACGTGACCTGCTGGGCTTATGGGGAGCAGTGGCTAGCTGCAGTCTGCAGAGAAGATGAGACCTGCTTCAGGATCATCACCCCCCCCCCCCCCGAAGAGTGGCAAGGACCTGGCTCAGTGTCTCCAGTCCTCACTGAATCAATGCTCCCCAGCCTGAAGTAAGACATCTGTGATAACCTTCACAAAATGGAATAGAATGAGAAAATCCGCTTCAGTTGTAAATTTAATTAATAATGCATAGTCATCAAGACAATTTAAAATTTTGGCAGTGGCAGCGTGTGTTTTTTTTTCTTTCTAGCACCTCCCCCCCACCAGCGGACTTAACACCCTCCCCCCCACCAGCAGACTTAACACCCTCCCCCCCAACCAGCCAGCGGACTTATCTAACACCCTCCCCCCCAACCAGCGGACTTATCTAACACCCTCCCCCCAACCAGCGGGCTTATCTAACACCCTCCCCCCCAACCAGCGGACTTAACACCCTCCCCCCCACCAGCGGACTTAACACCCTCCCCCCCACCAGCAGACTTAACACCCTCCCCCCCAACCAGCCAGCGGACTTATCTAACACCCTCCCCCCCAACCAGCGGACTTATCTAACACCCTCCCCCCCAACCAGCGGACTTAACACCCTCCCCCCCACCAGCGGACTTATCTAACACCCTCCCCCCCACCAGCGGACTTAACACCCTCCCCCCCAACCAGCGGACTTATCTAACACCCTCCCCCCCACCAGCGGACTTAACACCCTCCCCCCACCAGCAGACTTAACACCCTCCCCCCCAACCAGCGGACTTATCTAACACCCTCCCCCCCAACCAGCGGGCTTATCTAACACCCTCCCCCCAACAAGCGGACTTAACACCCTCCCCCCACCAGAGGACTTAACACCCTCCCCCCCACCAGCGGACTTAACACCCTCCCCCCCACCAGCAGACTTAACACCCTCCCCCCAACCAGCGGACTTATCTAACACCCTCCCCCCCACCAGCGGACTTATCTAACACCCTCCCCCCCACCAGCAGACTTAACACCCTCCCCCCAACCAGCGGACTTATCTAACACCCTCCCCCCCAACCAGCGGGCTTATCTAACACCCTCCCCCCCACCAGCGGACTTAACACCCTCCCCCCCAACCAGCGGACTTAACACCCTCCCCCCCAACCAGCGGACTTATCTAACACCCTCCCCCCCAACCAGTGGGCTTATCTAACACCCTACCCCCCAACCAGCGGACTTAACACCCTCCCCCCCACCAGCGGACCTAACACCCTCCCCCCCACCAGCGGACTTGACACCCTCCCCCCACCAGCAGACTTATCTAACACCCTCCCCCCCAACCAGCGGACTTATCTAACACCCTCCCCCCAACCAGCGGACTTATCTAACACCCTCCCCCCAACCAGCGGGCTTATCTAACACCCTCCCCCCCAACCAGCGGACTTAACACCCTCCCCCCCACCAGCAGACTTAACACCCTCCCCCCCACCAGAGGACTTGACACCCTCCCCCCCACCAGCAGACTTATCTAACACCCTCCCCCCCAACCAGCGGACTTATCTAACACACTCCCCCCCACCAGCAGACTTATCTAACACCCTCCCCCCCACCAGTGGACTTATCTAACACCCTCCCCCCCAACCAGCGGACTTATCTAACACCCTCCCCCCCACCAGCGGACTTATCTAACACCCCCCCACCAGCGGATTTATCTAACACCCCCCACCAGCGGACTTATCTAACACCCTCCCCCCACCAGCGGACTTATCTAACACCCTCCCCCCACCAGCGGACTTATCTAACACCCTCCCCCCCACCAGCGGACTTATCTAACACCCCCCCCCCCACCAGTGGACTTATCTAAAATGCTCCCCCCACCCACCAGCGAACTTACCTAACACCTTCCTCCCACCAGCGGACTTACCTAACACCCTCCCCCCACCAGTGGACTTATCTAAAATGCTCCCCCCACCCACCTGCGGACTTACCTAACACCCACCCCCCACCAGCGGACTTACCTAACACCCTCCCCCCACCAGCGGACTCACCTAGCTGATTAAAGAAAATTAATTTCCCACCCCTGCTCTACTCAGTGCTATAAATGCGAGCATGAATCAAGGTAATAAAGTCCTCAGTACAATGTAGTTGGTTTAATCATGTTTGCTTTAGGTATGTAAGAGCTGACAGATATGTACTGATATGTAGCAGTGTTGCCAACCGCCCGTTCATTTACAGGAAGCCTGCAAGACTCTGGAACAATCATACAGGCTCGGCTGGGCAGCGCATGCGCATTAACATAATGTCATCGCCTGCCGCCATTTTTAAACAGGAGCCGCTTGTTCTTCTGAGTGGTGCTGCACGTATGCCTGTAATATGGTAATATGAAGGGGAACAGTGGAGGAAGCTACCATGAACCACAGCCTTTAACCATGTCCTTTCCACAGCCTTTAACCATCTCCTTCTCCTGTCCACAGCCTTTAACCATCTCCTGTCCATGGCCTTTAACCATCTCCTGTCCACGGCCTCTGGCCATCTCCTGTCCACAGCCTCTGACTATCTCCTGTACACAGCCTCTAACTATCTCCTGTCCATGGCCTCTGACCATCTCCTGTCCACGGCCTCTGACCATCTCCTGTCCAGGGCCTCTTACCATCTCCTGTCCAGGGCCTCTTACCATCTCCTGTCCACGGCCTCTTACCATCTCCTGTTCATGGCCTCTGGCCATCTCCTGTCCACGGCCTCTGACCATCTCCTGTCCATGGTCTCTGACCATCTCCTGTCCACGGCCTCTGACCATCTCCTGTCCAGGGTCTCTGACCATCTCCTGTCCAGGGCCTCTTACCATCTCCTGTCCACGGCCTCTTACCATCTCCTGTCCACGGCCTCTGACATCTCCTGTCCACGGCCTCTGGCCATCTCCTGTCCACGGCTTCTGACCATCTCCTTCCACGGCCTCTGATCATCTCCAGTCCACGGCCTCTGACCATCTCCAGTCCACGGCCTCTGACCATCTCCTGTCCATGGGCTCTGACCATCTCCTGTCTACGGTCCATGGTCATCTCCTGTCCACGGTGGAACCAATTGCCTTCATAAGTCACCTAACTAGCAAATAGAGTCCAACTGTGTGTAATTTAATCTCAGTATAAATACAGCTGTTCTGTGAAGCCCTCTGAGTTTTGTTAGAGAACTTTAGTGAACAAACAGCATCGTGAAGACCAAGGAACACACCAGACAGGTCAGGAATAAAGTTGTGAAGAAGTTTTAGAAGTTAGGTTATAAAAAAAAATCCCAGGCTTTGAACATCTCACGGAGCACTGTCCTAAACATACACCCAGAGCTACAATGGAATGGTTTAGATAAAAGTATATTCATGTGCTAGAATGACTCAGACAAAGTCTAGACCTAAATCCAATTGAGAATCTTTGTCAAGAATTGAAAATTGCTGTTCACAGATGCTCTCCATCTGTGAACAGGAACTTTCAAGTCTTGCAACAGATTCTGAATTGGATTTAGGTCTGGACTTTGACTGGGCTATTCTAATACATGAATCTGCTACCCTGTTTCCCCTAAAATAAGACCTAGCGTGATTGTCGGTGTTGGCTGCAATATAAGCCCTACCACCAAAATAAGCCCTACTCTGTTTCCTCAAAAATAAGCCCTACCCTGAAAAGAAGACCTACAAGGACTTTAACTAGGGCTTATTTGGGGGGTAGGGCTTTTATTGCAGCTATCACCGACAATCACACTAGGTCTTATTTTAGGGGAAACAGGGTATGAGCTATTTTGCAAAGAAGAATGGGCAAAAACGTCACTCTCTAAATGTGCAAAGCTGGTAGAGACATCCATAAAAAGACTTGCAGCTGTAATTGCAGCAAAAGATGGTTCTTCAAAGTATTGACTCAGGGGGGCTGAATATCAACATCCCTTTCACACTGGATGCGTTTTTCAGGCACTTTAGCGCTAAAAATAGTGCCTGTAAAGCGCCTGAAAAAAGCCTCGTCTGCAATCCCAGTGTGAAAGCATCAAAAAAATTCCTGCAAGCAGCATCTTTGAGGCGCTTTAGGAGCAGTGTATACACCAATCACAAAGCGCACCTGGTTTTGTTGGTTTGTTAGTTGTTTATTTTGGGGGAAAGTAAGGAGGGAAATGAACTGTAATTAAGAGAAGTGGGTGGAAAACTAGAGGGTGGTAGCTGTGTCTTCACCGGGCCTGGGGATAGCGTCAACCCAGGGTCAGGCACAGGGTACGGGGGCCGAATTCAGAGGCAGGTGTTACCTCGTTTTCGACCCCATACTCTACCTCCCTCACTTACCAACTTAGCTGTTTCCTTAGACTTATATACAGAATTATAAAGAAGGTCAGAGACAAAGGAAATACAATGTATTGATTTATTTTATATATATATATATATATATATATATATATATATATATATATATATATATATATACATATATATATAAATGTAATGTAAAGCATTGGAAAGACTGTTCATATAAGTTTCCGTCCTTGTTTAAAAGAAAAAGATAAAAATAAAGAAATTGAAAAAAAAAACGCCTCTGCCCATTGTAATCAATGGGCAGCGCTTGCAAAGCGCCTCTGCAGCGGCAGTTTGCGGGGGCTTTGAAAGCTTTATTCAGCTGCAATCGGGCCGCTAAAGTAATGGGAAAGCACCGCTAAAACTAGTGACGCTTTACCGACGACTCCCCCGCGCTGTCAGTGTGAAAGGGCTCACACTGCATTTTTCACATATTTATTTGGAAAAAAATTGTAAAAACATTAATCATTTTCCTTCCACTTCACAATTATGTGCCACTTTGTTTTGCAATTCAGTGACAACGCTTCATGTATTGTAGCTCTTTATGATGCTCCACACTCTGCCTAGAGTATGCATACTAGATGTTATGTTTGCTTCCAGTGCTGTAGGTTACATTTTGTCTTTTTCTGTACTGTAAATTATTCAAAACAATTTTTTGAAATAAAAAGTTACTTGATTTAAAAAAACGCTTTGGATTTACCCTCACTTTCATTGCCAGAGACATTAGTTATCAGGTCAGTTAGATTGAGTGAATCTCCTTAACATAAATACAGACAGCAATTTAAAACCTGGCAGAGGCACTAACCCCTCATCCTAAACAGGATTACACACAGGGTTATTTTGTTTCTACACTTATTTATGTATAAATGTATTCATGGGGGTCAATTTGTAAAAAATCTTCTGCGCTGTTTACAACTTCTCACCCCTGGAATTCCCCATCCCCCTAGGATGTTCTAACATCTGACCGACATACCTTAAATGTTTTTCTAATGGTTTTCAAAGTGAACCTTAGAGTCATTCTATACATTGGGAGTTACCTTACAAATGTGTAAATAACTCGGCACGAAGATAAGCAAGATCAGCGGTGATAATACATGACTATGTGTCGGGGTTTCTTGCAATATCGCACAATGCATTACAAAGTAGAGGAAAATAATATTCAATTGTGTATTCAATTAAGAATTAGCATTGGTTCACACAGGGGCGACCTGTCAGGCGACTTAGCCACCTAACAAGACGCACTCCATGCATTGCAATGGAACCATTCTAATAGGAGTGACTCAAGATGCTCCAACTTAGAAAAAGACTCCTGTACTACTTTGGGGGGACTTCGGAGGGGCTTGTATTGACTTCTTTACAGAAATCGTTTGCAAGCCGCTCTGAAGTCGCGCTGTACGGGGCGGCTTCAGAGTCGGACAACTTTGAAGCTGCACCTGTGTGAACCAGCACTTAGAATTCAAGACAAACTAACATTTGTAGCGGGTAATAAAATATTGGTGACAATGTTTCAGTATTTACAAGCAATGTAGCTAGCCTATTGAAACATCATCACTGTCAATAATTGGCAATGTAGGAGCTCAGTGCACATCGATAATGAGAACCTCCAAGAGCCAGAAATGCGTTATATTGCTCACTGAAATTGCTTCCTTTTCTTGAAGGTGAACGGCTCCTGGTACTCTCGTGAAAAAGCTCGGAGATGGGAAGAGAAATATCAGAGGGTTCTAGTAGGTGTACAGTATGAGGAAGCTTAAGGAGAGAATTCCATATGCATGACCAAAAAGCAAAGAATATTCACCGCAAGTTTTAGGTTATGGCCACTGAGAAAATTGGCTTGGGTGCCCTTTGGCTTCACAGTTTGCTGAATTTGTCATGGAATGTTCATAAAACCCCAAAAAAAAAAAATCTATAAATAATGAACTGTGAAAAAGCTGAAAAAGTAATATGCCATAGTAGGTATCTATAAATATTTAATTTATCTATTTGTATGATCTATCTATCTATCTATCTATCTATCTATCTATCTATCTATCATACAGCTGTTCTTATTTCTCCTTTTGCATTCCCCATAATCTAGGAAGGAAGGAGCCCCTGATGTCCAAAAGAATACAGATTTGAAAGTAGGTTAAAAGGTATTTATTGGTATTATTGACAAGAATATAAAAGCCAACACGTTTTAGGGGAAAGGACTCCCCCTTCTTCAGGGCTGTTGCTGCATGCTATTTCAAATAAAAGTTCCCAAACCGGATAAATATTTGCAAGGTATCAGAGTGCACACTGACAGAATTATAGCTGTGGTTGCAGGTGCATAACCTAAACATGTCTTTACAACAATCAATAGATGTAGGACTTTAAATGTAATTTAAATACTAAGAATTTAATTTAAAGTTTCATTCCATTCCACTGACTAGGTAAATGGACACAAGAAATGAAAAGGAAAAATGCACATTTCTCACATTTTATTTATAATAAATCAGTATAAATCATAGTGAATAAAAAATATATATATATATATATATATATATATATATATATATATATATGTATATATATATATATATATATATATATATATATATATATATATATATATATATATATAATAAAAAAATACACTGACTTCAGAAATAAGTGATAAACAACATCTTCCCAATGTGCAGGGTTTATGATTCCTGTTTTCTGCAGAAGTGCCAAATGTCCTCCAAAATTGATCATGTGGCTATTGATGCAGATGTAAGTGCTAACCATAGCAAATCAGTATAAATCATAGTAAATAAAATACGCATATAATAAAAAAAATACACTGACTTCTGAAATAAGTTATGCACAACATCTTCCCAATGTGCAGGGTTTATGATTCCTGTTTTCTGCAAAAGTACCGAATGTCCTCCAAAATTGATCATGTGGCTATTGATGCAGATTTAATTTCTAACCATAGCTTGTATTTTGTTTAACTCTACATACCCCTACCAATTTAAAACAAACTTTAAAGAGACAGCGCAGTCACAAAATATTTATTTACCTTTTTCTGGGTCTGGAAGAACATTTGACTTCGCAGGCAAGCAGCACTCGAGAAAGATGACATAGTTTATTAAGTTGATGGCGAGGCCAACCACTCCGACAATCAGAACCAGCGTGGCATTTTCAGTCTTCTCTGGGCCGATAAACCTCTTGATGGCCTCTATCAGGATGCTGAACATCAGAGCAGCACAAAAGATGGTGTTGCCAAAGGCTCCCACCGCGTCTGCCCTGAGGAAGCCATAGGTGTTTCGTTGGTGCCACTGGACACGGCTGTATCGGACCCCCAGCAAACCAATGACCATGGAGATGAAGTGGGTAAGAACGGCAAAGCCGTCAGAGGAGAGAGAAAGAGAATTCCCTATGTACCCTACCACCAACTCTACTATAAATAAGAAAAAACTCACAACACACATTAAGATCAAGCGGCAGGACTTGCCCGTATAGCGACCCATTATTGACCTGCGATATCTACTCTCTCTGTAACTCTCAGAGCACCTTCTGCCTGTTATTTTACAGCTACCTTATATGCTTTTGCCCCAAGAGCACATCGCATGTAAAATCTCTTTTTATGATGCCATAAAATAATCAGTTTATTTTTTCAAAGACCAATTAAGTGAAGGGATATTATTACACGTTACAGTACAAAAGTTGCATAACTATAGGGGACTGCAAAGATTTATTGGCCTATATGTAGACTTATGTTACAGAGTTTACCAGGTGGAAGGAAGCTGCCATTAAACCAGGGTTAGCGCTTCACTGTTCATTACAAATGTTTTTTTAAGGAAAATTCAGTAGCAAATAATGTAAAACGAACAAATACAAACTTATGTTGCTTTTTTTCTAAATTGTTCAGAAGAAAAAAATCCACTTTTTTTATTCAGTAGCAGAAAATGAGACATGCCATGGAAAATGACCTGATTCTTATGGGTTCAGGACAATATATTAGCTGTCACGTGTGTCGCAAATTCATGTGACAGAGTGACCAACCCATTGAGTCCCTATCTTGAAATAATTATTTTTATGTCCCTTTTCACAGAGCTGTAGAGCACAACAGTTGGCAGCTTAACCTGTGCTTGTCTAAAAAACAAAAAAAAAACCACTTAAAATAAAAGGAAAAACAGTTGGCATCTGAGTTTTTAATGGTATTATAAAATAGATATGTAACCTGTGTTATGGTGTGAGCACACTCATTGGAGATGATTTACTACAAGCAAATCGACTGTTCACTTTGCAAGGGATTTTGCCCCAGAGTTGAATCAATGTAGTGAAATTTAAGTTTGCAAAATACCCAATCACATGCAAGGAAAATAAATAAAACAGCAATTATGCTTGTCACATGATTGGATGATGAAAGTCAGCAGATCTTCACACCATTCACTAAGCTCTGGGGCAAATACCCTTACAAAGTGAACAGTCTATTTGCCTGTAGAAAATCAACCCCATTGAGTTTCCTGTATTCTGCAAGGCAGAGTAGTTATAGACTTTATTTGCAACTTCAAGCATCCATAATACACCAAAAAGAAAAACAGTTCTCCTGCGCTTGAGAAAAATGTGTGTGTGGCTATATGTAATCGTGTGTCTCCACTGGTTCAGTCTCCACATTGGCTGTGCTGCCACTCTCACCAGTTCAGGGAAACCCAAGTGGAACTCTTTAAAGAAAAGGAACAGAGGGTGCACCAACCTAGCAGATTACCTTTGCAACAATATACCTTTGCAGCAGCTCTGAGGAAGAGGAGACATCCCTCGAAATGTGTCATTTCATTTGGACTCCTCATCCCACAATTGGTACTTTCCAGTCGATCATGTTGGGTTGAGCACTTGGTTGACTGTATTTTGCTTGGCATATGCACTCGTTTGTAAGTATAATGTCATATATATGTTTTAACAATAAATTGTTGCGAAGGTAATGCGCTAGGCTGGTGTGCCCTCTGTTCCTTATCCATAATATACCTATAGGCTACTGAGAATCTCATAACAGGAACTGGAAAAAATGTGTACAGAGTATAGAAAGTATAATACATGTAACAAATGTACCGTATGTAGTGACAGCTGCAAGACAGATGTAAAATACCACATATCTCCCTAAAAGTAAAACAAAATAAAAAATACTTTTTCCTCAATAGTGAGAAATACAGACAACAACAATGTAAAAGGTTTTATCAGAAAACAGTACTATTCAGTTTAATGACATCACATAACCCTTGGTCTACACAGGAAGCCTTCTGATTCTTTGACCATGCATGTCTAGATGGTTCAGGTTTCTGGTTTCAGGTTTGGTTGTTATCAGCAGAAATAGGAAAATGTCCTTTGTCAAATTAAACTTCAGAAAAGCCCTGCTTAAGAGATGCAAGATGACTGAAATTCTATATGTGTCCATCAGACAGTTCATATGTGTAGGGTCCTCAATGACCTGGAAAATTGGAAAAGCAGACTGGAAAATTTGGATTGTCCCAGTTAATTATTATTATTATACAGGATTTATATATCGCAGCACTTTACAATATAAAAGGGAGACAGAACAGTTACAATACAGTAAAATACAAAAGGGTTAAGAAGGCCCTGCTCATAAGAGCTTCCAATGGAATAGGGTAGGGCTAGTGGTATAGAAGGTTGTAAATGTGGGGGGTGAGCTGATGGAAGTGATAAAAGATTAGTTGGAGGCATGATAGGATTCCATCGAGAGATGAGTTTCCAGGGATCACCTAAAGGCAGTCAGAGTAGGAGATAGCTGGACAGATTAAGGTAGAGGGTACCAGAGGATGGGAGAGGCTCTGGAGAAGTCCTGGAGACGAGCATGGGGGGGGGGGCTGAGACAAGTGAGCTCGAGAGCAGGAGGTCTTGAGAGGAGCGGAGAGAGCGGATTGGATGATATATGGAGATATAATTGGTGATTTAGCTCAGGGCAGAGTTGTATATGGCTTTTTGTGTTGTTGCTAGTATCTTAAATTTAATTTGCTGGGTGATCAGAAGCCAGTGTATGGATTGGCAGAGAGAGGTGGCAGACACTGAGCAGTTGGTAAGGTAGATGAGTCTGGCAGCAGCATTCATTATAGACTGAAGAGAGGATAGCCTATGGAGAGGTAGGCCTATGAGAACAAAGTTGTCATAGTCAAGGCAAGAGATAAGGGAGTGAATGTTTTTTAGAGATTCTAAAAGCTACTAAAATGCTACTAGAAATTGGGACAAAAATGCTATTATCAGCATTTTTAATCCAGCATTTTGTTCTAGCTTTCTTTGAGCTTTTGAAAAATGCTAGTGTGCATGGAACCTTCATTTACTGCAAAAATGCTAATAAAATGCTACTAGAAGCTGGCACAAAAATGCTATTATCAGCATTTTTCATCCAGCATTTTCTTTCTACCTTTTTTTGAGATTTTGAAAAATGCTATTGTGCATGGAGCCTGAAACTATATTCTTGCACCTCATTTCTAAATGCCTTTATCTTTTGAGCTTTAACACCCCTTTCACACCAGGGCATTTTGCAGGCGCTATAGCGTTAGAAATAGCGCCTGCAATCCGCCCTAAAGAAGCTGCACCATTGTGTGTAGTGTGAAAGCCCCGGAAAGAGTTTTCATTGGAAAAATCTTGGATGTTTTTTCCGATGGAATTCCGCTCAAGCTTGGCTTGCATACACACAGTCACACAAAAGTTCTCTGAGCTTTCGACTGTCAAGAACGCGGTGACTTACAACAATACGATGAGCCGAGAAAATGAAGTTCAATGCTTCCAAGCATGCGTAGGAATTTTGCGCGTTGGAATTGCTACAGACGATACGAATTTCCGATCAGAACTTTTTCCGTCGTAAAAATAGAGAACCTGCTCTCAATCTTATCCAAAAACTCAATAAATATATTGAAACAGGAAAAAAAAAGCCTTATGCCCTGTATACATGATCGGAATTCCCATCAGCAAAAGTCAGATGGAGCATAAACGTGGTCGCAATTTCTGACCAAAACCTCACAACGGACTTTTGCTGGAGGAATTTCCAATCGTGTGTACAGGGCATACAGCTTTTTCCTGTTTCAATATGTTTATTGAGTTTTTGAATAAACAAGAGCTTTATAAATAGGGATGAGCTTCGAGTTCGAGTCGAACTCATGTTCGACTCGAACATTGCCTGTTCGCCCGTTCGCCAAACAGCAAACAATTTGGGGTGTTCGTGGCAAATTGGAAAAGCCGTGGAACACCCTGTAAAAGTCTATGGGAGAAATCTAAAGTGCTAATTTTAAAGGCTTATATGCAAGTTATTTTCATAAAAAGTGTTTGGGGACCTGGGTCCTGCCCCAGGGGACATGTATCAATGCAAAAAAAAGTTTTAAAAAATGTCAGTTTTTTCGGGAGCAGTGATTTTAATAATGTTTAAAGTGAAACAATAAAAGTGTAATATTCCTTTAAACTTCGTACCGGGGTGTGTGTATAGTATGCCTGTAAAAGGGGCGCATGTTTCCTGTACTTAAAACTGTCCCTGCACAAAGTGTAATTTCTTCAGGAAAAAAAGTCATTTAAAAGCACTTGCGGCTATAATGAATTGTTGGCTCCCCGTAATACAGAGAACAGTCATTGATAAAAAAAAAAAAAATGTGTGGGGTTCCCCCCAAATTCAATTACTGGGCCCTTCAGGTCTGGTATTGATTTTAAGGGGAACTCCACGCCAAATTTAAAAAAAAATGGCGTGGAGTTCCCCCCAAAAATCTGGGAAGTGTGGGTGACCCCGCCCCCTCTGATGTAATGGAAACCTGCATTACATCAGAGGGGGGCGGGGTCACCCGCACATCATTGGGGAAGCCCGGGTTTCCCCTTGCGTCAGAGGGGGCGGGGTCAGGTGACGGGTGGCCCCATCCTCCTCAGCTAAGACCTGTCAGGCTGCCGGGATTCCAGCAGTGTCTCTGGAAGAGACAGGATGTGCGCGCTGGACATCATCGGGAGAGATCACCCATCGCTGGACCCCGGATAGATGATCACCCATCACAGGATACCAAGAGTGGATTACCACCGCTGGAATCTTTTTCTTTTTTTTTTTTTTTTTAATAAAGGACTTATCTCTGTCTCTCTTGTCTGTGTCTTTTTTAACAATTTTTTACACTTTCTTTGTGAAATGGTAGGGGTACAATGGTACCCGTTACCATTTCAAACGGGGGGGTGGGACGGGATCTGGGGGTCTCCTTGTTAAAGGGGGCTTCCAGATTCTGAACAGCCCCCCGCCCGCAGACCCCCACAACCAACGGCCAGGGTTGTGGGGGTGCAGCCCTCAAAGCATCCTCCCAATGTTGAGGGCATGTGGCCTGGTACGGTTCAGGGGGGGGCGCTCTCTCCCCCCCTCTTTTCCTGCGGCCTTCCAGGTTGCGTGCTCGGATAAAGGGTCTGGTCTGGTATGGATTTTTGGGGGGAACTCCAAGACATTTTTTTTTTTATTTGACGTGGAGTTCCCCTTAAAATCCATACCAGACCTGAAGGGTCTGGTATGGATATTTGGGGGCGGGCCCCCACATAATTTTTTTTTTTAATTTGACACGGGGTTCCCCTTAATATCCATACCAGACCTGAAGGGCCTGGAAATTGAATTTGGGGGGGAACCCCACGCTTTTTTTATCAATGACTTTCAATGACTGTTCTCTCTATTACGGGGAGCCGACAATACATTATAGCCGCTAGTGCTTTTAAATGACTTTTTTTCCTGCAGAAATGACACTTTGTGCAGGGACAGTTCTAAGCATAGGAAACATGCGCCCCTTTACAGGCACAATATACACACCCCCAGGTACGAAATTTAAAGGTATATTAGACTTTAAGCATTATTAAGCATAAAATCACTGTTCCTGAAAAAACTTCAGTTTTTAAAAGTTTTTTTTGCATTGATACATGTCCCCTGGGGCAGGAACCCTTTTTAGGACAATAACTTGCATATTAGCCTTTAAAACTAGCACTTTTGATTTCGAACATTGGAGTCCCATAGACTTTAATAGGGTTCTAAAGTTCACACGAATTTTAGGTCTGTTCTGGTGCCAACTGAACCGGGGGGTGTTCGGCTCATCCCTATTTTTAAACAAGCTCGTTGATCGCCCGGTAGGGGATAGAAATGTGTAAAAATTACAAATGACCGATATTGTTCACAATTATCCTATGACATAGTGAAAATAGGGGATGTTATCAAAAAAGGAATACTGCATAAAATGCCATATCCCTAAAATCGTCACAGAAGGGGAGGCTCTTCTCCAGCAATCCCCCTCCAAAGGAGGCAACGGCGGGATAAGGCTTTTTTTTTTTAATTTCTCCATTTGCTTGGGGATAATAAATTAAGGATTTCATATGCACAATATTTCTCTCGCTCAGGATGGAATGAACCTAAGATTAAACAAATTGTAGTTTATTTTCAGACATTAGTTCCTGTGGGTTACCTTCTCTGTTAAAGGCTGCGATATGTAATTAGAGTATCAAATTTTATATCTGAGATTAATGTAACTTCTGGCCATTTATTGTAATAACTTATTAATGTATAAAAAATCAGCAGTCCACAGGTGCCTCTGAGAAAGGACCTACAATATCAATAGCAAGCTTCTCTCAAGCAGAATAAGGATATGGCAGAATGAGTGGCAGGCAGTACTTGGGTATACAAGCCTAGCCACGGGCATAGTTCACTTATGTGCAAGTTGTAAAGGGGTGTTCTCTCAAAGTCTACTAGTACTACTGGTACTAGTAAGTATTGAGATCCATGAAAAATATAGCCATCAGCTAAGTACAGTTCATGTCTAATCCTGTAGTAAGGTCATAGAACATGGTTCAATTTATTTTCTGTGTTTGGCTATTTGTTTCGTAAAATACCTTGTACTTGGCATGCAAGACAAGCTTGTTTGATCTCATGATCTCAATGTGCTATAAGCAACATATCAATAATTCCAATAACTTCAACATCCTCATCCCGCATACTAGGAGCTGCAGGTAAGGCCAACTGTGACAATCAGCAATAGATTTTTCAAACCTGGTTTTTATTGTATTGTGTACTTAAAATTTTGTAGATTTTCTAATCATCATTCCTGCTTGCCCAAGTCACTTTGTGGTAAGCTGTGTAGTTAAAGAATGACGGTTAGTCCATAAGATAAAATGTCAACCCTACAGGTGTGTCCTCTATATTCCTGTTGCCCAAACACATCCCAGAGCTTTTTTGTACAGTAGAATACTTTTGTTCTACTTCTTTAAGGGTTTTGGATTCAAAAGCAACAATTTTCTCTACCTGGTCTGCATGGCACTATATAAGGACCACACCATGCAATTGCCTGAAGAATCTGTGGTAACAATAGCAATTAGAGAAGGCTCAAGCTATGTACTCCTTCTCTGGCAATCTCTGACCAGACCATTCTTGCATCTCCACATAGTAATGCTCTCAGTGCCACCACATCTGAGGTATAATTTGGAAGACATTTGGAATACCATGAAGTAAGACCTAAGAAAGCACAGAAGGTCCCATATAAAACAAGGGGGTTATTTCTCCTCTGCAATGTTAAATGCACATATAGCCATTGTTTCTAAACCAAAGACACTCGCAGCTGGTTCAATTACCAGCCTATATTATTACTTAATATAGACGCTAAGATACTTATTAAAATTTTGGCCAACAGACTATACTTTCTTACCCAATTGGTTAAGAAAGACCAAATGAGATTAAGCAACAGGCAGGGGGCATCATTTGCAGAATATTGTATCTCAACCACATAGCCGATTCACGTTCCCAGGAGATAATCTTACCTATGCTGGATCTTTAAGGCTTCTCATACCATATATTGGTGTACTCCATGAAGTAGGCTTTGATCCCCAATTTAAGACTTGGATCTCCAACATCTATAGCACCCCCCAGCCAAACTCAAATACTATGAATTAGAATTTTTTTTTGTTCCCTATCTGGAGAACTCAACAGTGATGCCAGCTTTCACCTATACTCTTATTTTTAGGTCTAAAACTGTTTGCAAAAGTGATATGAACACACATTGACAATGCAGGAATTGAAACAGTCGGGTTTAACCATAGCTTACGTTATTTGTAGACGACATACTAATGTCTCTTACCACCCGCATATCTCTCCCAAACCTTTTCTCAGTACTAGGTGAATTTGCTTTCTTATCAGACCTACAGTTCATGTAAACTCAAGTCCAAAACTCAAGTCCAAAGCCATTTCTTTTGTTGCAGTGCATTTGCACAGAGCAGCCCAGATCCTCCTCTTCTGTAGTCCCTCTTCTGTGCTCCTGGCCCCTCCCTTTCTGGTGAGTGTCCCCAGTCCCCACAGCAAGCAGCTTGCTATGGGGGCACTGAGCCGAGTCACAGCTTTGTGTGTCCATTCAGACACGGAGCTTTGACCTGGCCCTGCCCCTTTCTCGCCTCATTGGTTGACTGACTTTGATTGACAGCAGTAGGAGCCAATGGTTCACGCTGCTGTGTCTCAACCAATCAGAAGGAGAGGGACTTGTGGACATCGCTGGACAGAGATGTGGCTCAGGTAAGTATTAGGGGGTGCTGGGGGAGCTGCTGCACACAGAAGACTTTTTATCTTAATGCATAGAATGCATTAAGATAAAAAAAACTTTTGCCTTGATAACCACTTTAATATGTCCTTGGAGCTAGAAAGCTGGCAGACCATCTGGCAAGCCACAGCCAAAGGCTCTAGAAACCTAATTTCCTATATAAACCTCTTGTAGCTGATATTAAATGTCGGCCCACCTGGCTCGCTTTAAACCAACATGCCCCTCCACCTGTTTCTGTGACGGTTCCCATGAGGGCAAAATGACCCATACTTGGTGGACCTGTCCATTAGTGAGCAGACACTGATTATGGGTTGTTGGTTCTTCAGCTATTCATGGCCACCAGACTCACAATAGCCAAGATATGGAAGGCCTCCACCCCTAGCTTCGAAGCAGTAAAAAATAGGATGACGTGTAGCATGCTTAGCGAAAAGCTTATGGCAATCCTGACTTTGATTCCCAAACCTCATGACTTGATGATTCTCTATTGACAATAGATATATTAAAACCCCTTTTACCTACCTCTTCTTGCATCCTCCCCCCTTCTCTGCTCTGCTAATCTTTCTTAACCTGACTCATCTCTGATTTTGTAGCTTCAATGTCCACTCCTTAGATCTATATCTTTCTCCCTACACATTTATTTACGCAATCCTTGATAGATTTTTTTATTAATTCTCATGGATACAGAACTGTCCAGCACCCAGCTTGGGTGCCTCCATCAAGATATAGCTTCCTCCAGTCATGGACCCGGGAACCGGGTATTGTAGCTGAGCCCACAAGACTAGGGGACACTAGCTTAGATGCAAACTGGAACTCACTTTATTGAAAACTCACACAGAATTTATAGCACAGAAGATCAGGTAGAACCTGATCATATTACCTTAACAATACAAAATGTAGGCAGGAATCTAATTAAAATAGCTAAGGAACAGCCAACATAAACATCAATTTAATTAAACTACTACAAGCCTAGGTAACTCAGTGCCCACCCAGACAATGCTTTGATTAATCAGAGATCCCATTCCAGCTCAGACTGTCTGGCACCAAGCCCACAACAAAGTACATTACACTTTATCATAAGTATAAACACATAACATCCAACAATGGTTCGGTAACAAGGTAAAGTGGACACAATATTGATCACATCTCCAAGAGATGAGCAGACAGACAGAAACAATAGGTGACTTGATTAACAATTTGAATGCACACCTCGGGGGCACACAATGAAAGAGACACAAACTTGTTTAATCTGTCCACTAGACAAGTCAGAAGACAAACAATGTTCTAGCAGTCTGATACAATGGAATTTATTTATTTATTGATGATAAATATTTCTGTCCCAAGTGAAGAAGCTTCTCCAATCACGTCTGCAGGAGGGCCACCATATTCCATATTACACCTTTCCATCCACCAAAGAAGGAAAGCTTTATTATCCTTATTCAGAGAATGAATCCAAGCCTCACTCTCAGCAATCATCATGTGGTTTTTCATCATTAGTTAATGATCTGCTCCCTCCAAAGCCCATAGTGAGTAAGCAATAGGCCACCCTGCAGTCCCCTCCAAAAGCCCCTGTTCTGGTTGGGTCTGTCACACTCATTAGCTACACCTGTAAGTAAACAAAGACTCTAACTCCGAACCCCTCTATCTACCCAAAAGATAATATAGCTGATTCTAAGGCAAGCCATAGATGATGTGATTTCCTTTCCTGTAAACTGTGGTTGAGAAAATCGCTTGATTCCCCCATCAATAATGACTGCCGGTCTGCCAGCAGAACACAATGATGACTGCTGGCGGCTATAGCTATAATTGCATGCAAAAGATCTGACAGGGTGGTTGTATTAAAGTCGATCAATGGATTGTCTTCAGTACAACCAGCCCACCCATAGATGGATCGAATGTCGGCTGGTCCCTGCTGCACTGGCCCAGATTTAATCCATGTATGGCTGGCTTTAAACAGAGATCCTTAACTTAAATTACTGTACCTTGACCTTTACTTGTCAGTGTGGCTACTTCTATATAATGTTGACCATTTTTATATGTCCACATTAGTTTGAAATATGTCAGTGCCAATGTTGTTACCTTGGTTAACTTCTGAAATTTTTTTTGTGAAAGATAAGATCTAAAATCAGATAGAGCAGGTATTTGTATCACAGTTTGTACATAAGGCAATAATCCCTCTTGTGATATAATGTGACCCAGAAATAACAGCTGAGTTTGTTTAAAGCAGAATTTAGAAAGATTCAGTTTTAGTCTTACAGATTAAATTTGTTGAGAATAATTTTAAAGTAAATGTGAAGGTACAGAGTGGGACTGTGTACAATCGTGGCATCAAGATAGCACGGTACACCAGGAGTATCTCTAAGATAACTAACAAGTTTCAGAGTAGGTGCAATAAGTGGTTCATTTGTAAAGTACCTCTTTTCGATTTTCTAAGTGTAGAGACCGTAGACCCTGCATCAAGTATCGGGATAATGGAGCAGCCCTTGTTTGCTGAAGCAGTAGTAATAGTTACAGAGCACAAACGTTTATCCGGAATGGAAGCGTCATATTTATCTACACATAAAGTGTTAACGTAGGGAAGAGAGGATGTTAGGTCTACATAACACCTCCCTCTCTTCTTCCTAATGGGGGGGGGTTTTAATCCATGGAGTGGCGGCTGGTGCTCAATATTTTTTTTTGGGGGGGCAGCAACCTAACACCCTTTTTTTCAAGCCAATTAGAGCCTCAGGCTCTAATCATGTGCTTAAAAAAAACCCATTGGAATTCATGCGTTTGGCGTCCCACATGTAGATTAGGGGGCCGGATGCATGGATGGGGGGCGACGCCCCAGTGCCCTGCATTACAGGCCACCACTACTGATAACAGTCCAGAGGCAGAAAGCATGGAGATTTATCAGATCACAAGATTTCTGGCTGATTGAACAGCTATTTTTTTTTATTCTGCATTGGTTGAACAGGAAGCAATAAAGAGAAATTGTTATTTTGCTTTTGTCACAGCCATTTCACTTTGGCTTAAAATTGTTATAGCTTTTGCTAGAGTTAAAGTGGTTCTGAAGTCTAAAGTTTTTTTTTTTTTTTTACCTTAATGCATGGTCTGCATTAAGATAAAAAAAGGCCCCACTACCTATCCCACCCACCCCCATCACTAAACACCTGGCTGATGTCACCAGTCCAGTACTGTCTGGGCTGCAGGACTTCTCTTCTCACTTATCTTTTTCATAGGAGATACTGAGGACGGCGGGAGCCATAGGCTCCTGTTGCTGTCAGTCAAACTCCTGCAAGGAGGGAATGGACAAGTGGCTTACCCATGCTGTGTGTGTCTATGGACGCACATAGGCCAACACGGGAGCATGCACACATGGGTGCCTCCTTAACACCTGGCTAAGGGGGCACCCGGAGCAGAGAGAAGCGAACAACGCTTGTGGGGAACTGCCAGAAAAGGAAGTAAGGGACATCTCAGTAAAATATCATTGCATAGAGCAAGAATATTTAAATTTTAAACCCCCAAAAAATTGCATTTATTATTACTTTAAAGTGGAGGGCAACCCTAAAATAAAAAATAGCATTAATATTCTTAAAAAATGTTTTAAAACATTTGAATATTTTTTTTTTAACCTACCAGAAACCCTTGTTGCTAGGCAGTCTTCCTAATCTGCCTCTTTCTATTCTGCGGCGCTTCTTCCTCTTCAGCGAGTGGACCCGTTTCCTTCTGGTACATGTGGGTGTCCCAAAAAACAACGGGGCCATTCACAAAGCGCCAGTAGGAAACGGGCAGTGAAGTCACAAGGCTCCACTGCCTCATTCTCTTCGTAAACTCTGACAACTGATCTGATGGACGGATTGGCCTTGGGGGGGCCGACATCGCGGACTCGCTGGACAGGTAAGTGTCCTTATTAAAAGTTAGCAGCTACAGTGTTTGTAGCTGCTGACTTTTAAAAAAAAAAACACATTGTAGCCGGAACGCCCCTTTAAATCATGTTGCAACACCAATCTTTCTCTAATGCTGTTTGCCTTCGCTTTTTCTACAAGTTGGTCTCGTATCATTTAATTTGAGCACCAAATGCAGAAGTAATACAAACTCTCAAAGCTGCTATAAATTGTTCTGTGGATTTGCCATTTTGCTGTTGACACTGCTGTAACCACATTTACTTTAGGCACAAAGAAGTTCTTTAGAAGAAAAATATGGGCAATGCTTTTTTGGCCATACTTCTCTTGTGGGTCACAGGAATACATTTACTTTAGTACCCCTCCATCATATTTAATGTGATTGTAGCCGTATTAGTGCAATTGTGACAGAGAAAATTGAGTACTGTCCGTGATACTTTTTTTATTTGCACTAACATACAATTTTTCAGGACAAGCTTTCGGGTATGTCCCCTAAGGGGACATACCCGAAAGCTTGTCCTGAAAAATTGTATGTTAGTGCAAATAAAAAAAGTATCACGGACAGTACTCAATTTTCTTTAGTACCCCTGTAACCCAGAGTCAGCTGAGAGTGGGCTGTTCCCTGCTATTAACTGAAAGGGCAGAGCCATGCCGAGCTCAGGAAAAATCCCTACAAAATTGTCGGGATCCACCCTGCTGCATGATTCACAGCTGGCTCTATCTTTGAGCGCATGGTTGAGAGCCAGAGTCAGCCATGCCCACCCCCTCTCCAGCCTGGAGCTCTCATTCAGTTAGCGCTGGAGGAGCAAAGCGATGATGGCCAGTCACTGCTCTCCGCTTGGAACAGACTGAGAGTTGAATGACCAGCAGTCATATGATCGCTCAGTTCTCAGTGTTAGAGTCAGAGTGAGACAGCTGCAGCATCACACTGATGATGAAGCTTTGAGGTATCCATGGAGTTGAGGAACAGAGGAAAAAAAGAGTAGCACATGAAAAAAGAATGGATCCATGCACAGCTTTATACAGTATATTTCATATGAGTAAACCTGACTGTGAGCCTAGGTTCACACTGAATGTGGGTTTGAAACTGTGGGATTTCAGCTGAACCCACACAATGTCAAACCCGCATTTCAGTCTGACTTTCGGGGCGATTTGAGAGACATCTGTGCGGGTTCATGCACAGATGTCTATTGAACGTTGCCCAGTAGTGCAGAAACTACTTTTGGGAATCGGTGCGGCACCACAAAGTCGGCAATAGGCTCTGATTTGGCATGCAATTTGACATGTCAAATCGCCCCAATGTGAACGGGGGCTGAAGGTGTGGTTTTTTTCACACTCAGCTAGATTTGTAGGAAATGTTGAAGAGATTTCAGCACCTACCCTATATATCTCCTACATTTAAAATTGAGGAAGCAACTTATGGCTCAAAAAGACAATGGGGTTAATTTACTAAAGGCAAAACCACTCTGCACTACAAATGCACTGCAAGTGCACTTGAAAGTGCAGTCTCTGTAGATCTGAAGGGAAGATCTGAAATGAGCGGAAGCTCTGCTGATTTTATCATCCAATTGTGTGCACGCTAAAATGCTTTTTTTTTCTTGTATGTCCCCCTCAGATCTACAGTGGCTGTACTTCCAAGTGCCCTTGTAGGGCGCTTGTAGTGCAAAGTGGATTTGCCTTTAGTAAATAACCCCCAATGGGGTTGATTTACTAGAACTGGAGAGTGCAAAATCTGGTGCAGCTCTGCATGGTAGCCGATCAGTTCCGGCTACAGCTTGTTCAGTTAACCTTTGTCAAGAATTAGTAAATCTCCCCCAACGCGTTGCATTAAGAAATGTGAATACAATGCTATATTGTATGTAAAGGGTGCACTGCATTAAGTTAATTTGAGTGGGCTTGCAGCACAACTTAATACATTAAAAATGCACCTGCCTGTTTTTTGTTTTTTTACACAGTGCCCTACAATGCACTGCATGTGGGTTGAGGTGCGTTGCAGTGCAGATGTTAAGCCTGCTACTGGAATTGTGCATTGAGATGTTATTGAAAATGAATGATACTGAACAGTGGTTCATGCATTATGGTAGCGCATTGCAAAATAAGTTTTACCGCCCTTAAATGCAAAGAAAAAATGTGAAGGTCTTGGGAGGTAAAATGTCTTTAGCATCTCCAAAAAAGTCCAGTTGGATGTAACTGCATACTACTTGAACCTTTCTCTATAAAGGTTTTCAACATTCTCCTAGATCAAAGTGGTCTCTTTTTGCACAGACTATTTCGTTATGTGAGAAGAAAAGCATGTTTAGTATATTTAAATTGAATATCTACACAAAGAATTATGATTGCATCCCTTTTCTTTTTTATTTTATGCTGCAGCTTTGAGTCCTAATTCTTTTGTTTATTTGGAGAAAAATGCAATGATTTTATATATATATATATATATATATTTCTATATTGTGTTTCTAATATTTTATGTCCATGTTGTATGTTCTTGTACTGATCAGGAAAAAAAAAACAATGGATGTGAAATGAAAACAGACTGATAGTGACAACTAATGATGTTGATTTACTAAAAGCAAATGGACTGTGCATTTTGCACACGTAGTTTCACCCAGAAAAGGGCATTTACTCCAGAGCTTAAATTGGTTGTTAAGCCACTGATATAAAATTATCACATCCTCTCTGTAATATCACTATAAGTGTCACCTGTGCCTGTGTTATATAAAAAAATATATGCTGATCAGTACCTATTTCACAGCAACTCCCAGCGATCATGTGACTCCTCGTCTCTCTCCTCTGCCCGGCTGACAGCTCCAGCAGGGGGGGCCGAGCACTCCTGCTGATATCAGCCAGGGAGGAGGGGAAGAGAGAAGAGAAAGACCTGAGGAGTCACATGATCTCCGGGAGCCGCTGTGATATAGGCACAGATCAGCATATTTTTTATTTAACACAGACACAGGGACACTTATTGTTATATTACAGAGAAGATGGGATGATTTTATATTAGATATAAGAGCAGCAGGAGTGGAGGGGTTGGTCGCTGACATGAGCAGACAGGCAGGGAGGGGAGGGGGGAGAGGACGGAGGAGGGGACAGAGAAGGGCAGAGCATGGAAGAGGATGACAGAGGCACGTAAACTGACCACGGTGTCAGGGGCTCAGCACCTATGACATACTGTGGTCAGTTTACAGGGGGGAGGTTATAGCTAGACAGGATCAGCCAGGATTTTTAGGTGATACAGGGAGCCAAATGACACAGCACAAGCTCTGTTCTGTATAACATGCTTTAAGGGAACAGGATGTTTTTTTTTTTTTTGGGGGTTAACAAACACTTTAAGTTTACAGACTGCGGCACTATGTAATGTTGCATCTAGAGTGCATGGGTCTAAATTATGTAAGGTAAAAGGTACAAGTGTATAGATTGCAGGGGTCAGGAGCATGTAACACAAATAGCATACTTACCTTAACAGCTGTTCTGTTTCCTGTACCTCTGCCTTACTCTGCCTATCATGACAACTGGAGCTATGGAGGTAATGTCAAGCAGGAACTCATATATAGTGCATGAGTCAGAAGTATGCAATGTACAAAATGGTGTAATGAGTGCAAGGGTAAGGAGCATGTAACATACAACATAGCATATATAGTAGACTGGACAACAGTATGTAGCAGAGGGTCCCTACATTGCTGGTTAGTGGGAGTCAAAAGGCTCAGCTAAAAGAACAATTTTCCAATGTCAGTGTGAAAATACCCCCCATCATTGGTGCCATGTGTAAATTACCTGAACAGACCATGCTGCTACCTCACTCTTCCTATCCTGATAATGCCAAGCTATGCAGACATTAACATTGCAGCACCCAGCACTGGGTAAAGTCCCAATTGATCCCACAGTTGGGGGTTTTGGGTTCTTCACTTTACTTCCCCCAAAAAAACAAGTTTTGACTGAATTTATTTGGCTTATATAGAATATAGGATAGTTGGGATCACATGTAGAATGGAAGGAAAATTTCTCCTCCGGCACTGCAACCATAACAAGAATAATACGT
Source organism: Lithobates pipiens (assembly GCF_037356315.1). Lineage (NCBI taxonomy): Eukaryota > Metazoa > Chordata > Amphibia > Anura > Ranidae > Lithobates > Lithobates pipiens. Next base: position 74,195,475 of record NW_027507758.1, read on the forward strand.
GCGTATTCAGGATATGAAACAATCTAATATCTAACTAAGCCTTTCTCATGCTCGCATAACATTTGGGGTCTGCTGGGTCAGCTACACAAATGTGTAAATAGCAATATTGCTGCAATAATATTTTATTGTAGATTTATACTAGATAGACCTATGAGAGGTGATATGTTTAGTTGTCAAGCATGCATTCAAATGTAATAAAGAGAAAATTGAGCAGTTACATGATCACTGGTGATAAACCACCGTCACTGTAATAAATGTAATTACTGCAGGATATCTTTATGGAAAATAATTTGAAATTATGTTTCAGGATTCAGGGTTACAGATAAAGACTTTGCGTGCATGTAGAATGGCAAAGGTAAGTTTAGGTACTTGATGAAGGGAAGCTGAGAAAATAAATATAATTTGTAACAACCTTCAAGGGCTAATGACATCCTGTCCCCTAGCACCTAAATACACCCCATAAATACCAGCTACAGCAATTAACACCTGAAAGTACTGACAGTGATGCAACTTAAGATAGAGCACTTTCAACCTCAGCAGAGGCTACTTAAAGCCACTAACGATATCATTTAGCAAACACCGTGGCATAGAAACCAGGGTTTTACATAAGGATGAGGTTTGGGTATGCCGCAGCCTTGGTTTTGAATCTTGTTAGTTCAAAATTTGTAGTGAATTAAGTTGGCCATGCATGGATGGAAATTTGGCTGGCCTTGCTGATCCATTTATGGTCACAGTGATCTACCAATCGACTTCAATCACCCTGTTGGAAAAATTCCACTCGATCAGTGTATTCTGACAGCAGGAAAGTCTCCCCCGCTGTGAAAATACAAGCACACCAGGGAGGATTGCCCCCCTCCACTGTGAATTGGCGGGTTGAAAAAAATTGACTCATTCATGACCAGCTTTCTAGTAAAACCATAATGTGTTGCATTTTGGATAACCTTTAGACAATAGCTGGTGGGTTTAGAATATTGGGGCTAAGCCTCCCTATCAAAGTGAAGGCTCAGGGCAGCCATGTTGTAAATGTATTGGTGCCGCTGTAGAGAGGAAAAGGGACAGCTGACAATCTGCATAGGGTCCATTACTTATTAGTCTTCTTTAAAACTACCACCTGTCCCAGCAACATGATTGATTTCTGTTTGGCAATCACACTCTTTGTTGCCTTTTTTCTATTTTTTTGTTGTCTTTAATTTTAATTTGTGGTTTGATAGTAGCAGTCATGAACTAAACATGTTTGATCTTTGGTAGCGTGAGCTCTTGCCTTTGATTGATTTATCCATCTGAGGGCCATGGATGGTCTCCAAGAACCGTTTCAAGTATACCACAAGGCCTGTCATATCTGGAGCCCTTATGATGCTGGCTTACCGCTGGATAATGGTATCCTAATTAGATCATAATACATTTTCATCCCTTGTGCGGAGGGTAGGTCCCATGGGTCAGTAGGCATAACCCTCTTTGGAGACTTTTTAATTCTGCTGTTTTCTCACTCTTTGATGGTGCATATGACAGTTATAGATCATCATTACAGTCAAGAGCTATATATTGTATATGCTAATGTAGCCTTGAAAAAGCGGTGCTCCCACGAAACGCGTTGACCAACTTATCATTGAACATGTACACAAACTCCACTTTCTCTACCAATATATTGTCTGTACTGTATGGTATACAATCCTTTGGATTTAAAGGGGTTGTAAAGGTACGTGTTTTTTCACCTTAATGCATCTATGCATTAAGGTGAGAAAACATCTGACAATACCGCCCCCCTCCCCATTTTACTTACCTGACCCCTCGAAAAGTCCCGCGCTCGCCCCCGACATCCTCTTCGCCGCTCAGCCTGGCCGTTGATTGGTTACAGTGGATGGATTGAAAGCAGCGCAGCCATTGGCTCACGCTGCAGTCAATCACATCCAATGACGTGGCATGCCGGGGCCGAGTGATACAATGAGAAGCTATGGCCGCTGGCTGTATCACAGGAGTGCGCCCGCAAGCACTCCACACCATGCGTGGGAGCTCGCATGAAGTTGTTGAGTCCTTGCAGGGGGGAGCCGAGACAGCCGCCAAGGGACCCAAGAAGACCAGGTTCAGGGCCACTTTGTGCAAAACGAGCTGCACAGTGGAGGTAAGTATAAAATGTTTGTTATTTTAAAAAATATATATCTTTAGTGATCCTTTAAGCCTTTTGGCATTTATTAAATAATATGTAAATGCAATAACATTTTGTATTTTTTTATATTTTATGTTCTCAGGGGCATATTTAAAATCCCATTTCTATTTGATTTCTCCCTTCTTATTGATTTTATTTTGCTATCTATGGTCTCTTAATTCATAAATAAAAATATATGTCTGTTCCTAATTTTTCTCATTAAAACTACTCTGCCACTGGCCACTTTTTGCACTGCTTTATCATCTGCTGTTTTATCATTCTTGTAAAAAAAAAAAAATGCCTGTGTCTTGTGTCTCTAAACTTGCCCAGCCACTGTCCATTTTTTTCAAGCTTTATCATCTGACCTCTCTTCTTTTTTTTTTTTTAAAGGTAACGTTCATCTGTCTCTTAATTCTTGGACGAAATCACCTGCCTGTGCTTTTTGTCGCTAGTACTTTATGGTCTAGCCTTGCTCAATAAACCTGCCCTGCTGCTAGCCAGTTTTTTATCCAAATGTTTTTTTTTATTGAAGGTTTTATTATTGTACAAGAAAAATAAAACAAAGAAAAATAAAGACCACTAGCCAGTTTTTAGATCTGCCTGTGCCTTGTGTATGTAGTACATTTTGGCCAACTCTCCATCATCAAAAAAAAAGCCTTGCCACTAGGCAATTTTTACAATGTTTTATTATCTGATGTCTATTAATTGTTTATGAGAGTTTGATAGAAATAAGCTAGTGGCAGGGTCGTTTTGCATACTACGTTCTACATTCTGGTCAAAACAGCTCTGTTAGGCCTCTTTCACACGGGGCGGATCAGTAATGATCCGCCCCGTGATGATCCGCTCGCTCAGCGGGGATAGCTCCGTTGTCCCCGCTGAGCCAGCTGCGGACAGTGCGGTCTCCGCACACTGTGCGGGGACCGCCCTGTCAGCTCTCCGCTCTCCTCTATGGGGATCGGGTGTGCACAGACCGTGTGGATTTTCCTCCGTCTGCAGAATCGGACTGTTGCGGAGGCGGAGGAAATCGGGTGTCTGCGGATGTTCATCCGCAGACACCCGCTATCCCATAGGGATGAATGTATGCCCATATTTCATCCGCAAACGGATAGATGAAATACGGACATATCATCCGCATGTGTGAAAGGGGCCTTACTGTCTGATAAAAAGGCATGTGTCACTGCTAAACCTTTTTTTTTACTGAAATTAAACAGATTGGGGTGCTGTTGTGCGTAACCCAAGTTCCAATTTAAAATATCAATTCCACGACCCAATTTGCTCTACCAGAGTAGGTTGTCACTGAGGCTATCCATGAAATCATACTGTTCTGTGTCCTGGCAATGCAGACCATACCCATTTCCAGAAACGCAAACTCCTTGTATGCACAATCAAAATTTTATTTTATGTAAGTACAGTTAGACACCATATACAGGCATACCCCACTTTTAAGTACACAATGGGGTTTATTTACTAAAGCTGGAAAGTGCAGAATCAGGCTCACTTCTGCATAGAAACCAATGAGCTGATAACCCCAGCTTGTTCAATGAAGCTTTGGTAATAAAACCTGGAAGCTCATTGGTTTCTATGCAGAAGTGAGACGGATTTTGCACTTTCCAGCTTTAGTAAATAAACCCCATTGTGTACTTAAAAGTGGGGTATGCCTGTACGTTACAATCATATGTAGATTTACTAACACTATGCAATGAGGACCTACCTTAACTATTCATTCTATTTGTATCAAACCAGGCAGCCCCTTGCACTACATAGTTGTTGGTCGATCTAAAGGAAATTGTACATTCAGATTGTAAAGTTTGTGGTTCATTTTAGGAAACTAGCATGCAAAACTAGTTTGTGCACAAGCGTATAAAACTAGTAAATTAATATACATAACAAAAACATCCCAGAAAGAGTGTGGTGAAATGCATTATAACCAATCAAATGCATATTCCAATTTTTTTTGGACTTGGCCATAATCAAAGAGGCATCTGTTTAAACAGATGTCCAATAGGTACTGAATGTCCCAGGCTTGAAATGTCAAAAAAGTAGGGGAAAGGTTATCTTGTTTTTGAGGAGCATAGAAAAGTATGTGTTCAGAAATAGTAAGCAAAAGGATGTTTCACACAAAATGACAAAGTCACTCATGAAAAAAAGGGCAAAAGCCTTGCAAGCCTATAAATCCAACATGTTTGCCCCTGTAGTTCATTCTCTGAACTAACACCCTCCATCGAGGATTCTGCACCCATTCATGAGACTAAAAGGGCCCACCTCCCAACCAGGTCCTCTTTTTATTGAGCCGTAAATCAAGGTTGCCTCTCCATCCAATTAGACAAACACACCTTGGTGTACTCAAAGAGGTGTGAGACAAAGATTTCAAAGCCATGGAAGAGTAAACTGGTGTACTTATCTTAGAATCTGAATCAGTGAGGTCAGACTATTGCATTTATATCTCCATTGAAGATGTTGTTACTGTCATTGTTCTTCAGGTGGTAGTGTGGCCACGCGCTTCCTTAACAATTAGAAATGAATACAAAAGACAAAAAACACTAGGTGGTTTCAGTTTCCGCAATTAGGGCATGCAATGGATGCACATATTTAAAAATCAAACAAATGGTGTTGCGCTACCTGAACTAAATAGAATTAAAGTGCTTATGCTTATGTAAATAGTGACAGTATTATTGAGTGATAAAAGATAATGGTAGATATTAATGCACTACCTAGAAACGTATGACTAAACTATACTAAATTAGAATAAAAGTGCCTTGTGCTTACATGAAAAATAATAGTGTTAAATGAGTGACCCACTCCCAGGAGCAGTGTCTCCTTCTTATTGAGTAATAAATTGTTCCTTTAAATAAATATGTGATAGTAAAAAATAGAAAATTATGCACAATTATAATATGAAAAAATCCAAAGTTGTGAAGTTTTTCTAACAAATTAATCCTTGAATAATCAAGTGAAAAGGGATATCCAGTCTGTTATAAATCATAAACCAAAAGTATCATGTGCTTTACATAAACATGAATATCTCCAAATAAAATTCATAAAATATTTTTCCTTATATTAAAACGTGCAACACACAATGCATGCTTGAACAAGAAAGCTATGTAAATAAAGTCTTTAGTGAAATAAAATAAAATACGGTGACCAGTGATTATTTGTTCAGTGATCTTCTTAATAGGGAAGATACAATAATAGAGTCTATATGTGAGCTGAAATAAAGTGACCAGTGGCTTATTCAGTGCTTCTCAAAGACAGGTGCCAGCAACCGTGTTTTGTGATTCCTGTATCTCCAGTGTACACGGCACACCAGGTAGAGTGGCCCCTTACCTTACTGCTGTAAGGTAAACAGCAAATCAAACAAACAACAGGGTCCAGGGGTTGTGCCCTAATTCCTGGTAGATGGGTACTGGTCCCCTCGGCTGGGTTTTTTTCTCAGATAATTTCCATATGGATCTTAGGCTTCAATAGCATCCTTAGAGGTCTCATAGGAAAGAGAGAGGTTAACTCCGATGGTGAAGTACGTTTGTAAATTTTATTACAGAAATATATTGAAAAGGTACTCACAAACATGTAGTAAAAACACAGCTTTAAAAACGAACGAGCGTTCCGCTCGTGTTGTGAACGTCACTTCCGGTATCCTAGTTCCTCCAGTTCCGATGCGTACCGTCACTAGTCACGTGACTTCATCAGGGAATGGAATACTCTATCATGGAAGTGTCTTTTATATTCACGTATATGGCGGCCATTTATTTAAAGTCTCTCATAGGTTAACATTGGCACGGCCATTTTTTTGAAGTCTCTCATAGGTTAACATTGGCGCGGCCATTTTTTTGGAGTCTCCCATAGGTTAACATGGTGCGGCCATCTTTTGTAGGTCAATCTACACCCAGCGCCATTTTCCGGATATCTAAGCTACACCCGCGGCCATTTTGTGTTAGTCTAATCATCGGCCATTTTCCCATAGTCCTGCCGTGAGTTACATCCACAGCCATTTTTTATATTTATATAGAATAGCGGAGATTCCTATTGGGCTACTATATTTAAGCTTATATTACCCTCTATGTCTGATGTACTAAAAATTAGTCCGCAATTCCATAGTTCAAACCCAGCTTTTGCCGGGGGACAACGAAAGGAGAAGAGGGGGGGGCAAGGGAAGGTATTTAGCAAACTGAGTATCATGTATTCAATATCTGCCTACTAAGGAATTATTTAGCAAGTGCCATAAATCGCATAAGCTTTGTAACCCCATATTAAAACTAGAGAATAAAATATTTAAAAGTATTTTAAAAAATATATATAAAAAGTGACAAGATTTCAATTTATCCCATGGCTAATAGGTAATATCATTATATTTCCCTTGAGTGGGGCACCCCTTAACTTCTATTATGGGGTTTTATATATTAGTCCAAACAGTCCATAGCTACTTGGCTCCTATTATGAGATTTTATGTAATAGTCCAACAGTCCATGGCTAGTCCATTATAATCATGTACTTATGTTATTTATATTTACCCCTATGTTTTAGATATTAAAATATCAAAGACCGGGTTGAGGTAAAGGGTTAACCTATTGGAATCATCTATACCGGACACCGGAAATGATGTTCAAATAAACACAGAATTTTCCATATATGTTATCAAAATGTAAAAAGTATATCAAATATATATATTATATAAAATGAGTACTGCAAGATCATTAGGTTAAAACAGATATCAGAAGGAAATGGTATGCAAATAGCTAAAACTAGAATAAAAAATATAAAGTGTCCCCAATTATTAAAAATCACTGATAAAACAGTTTAAATCGAAGTCTATGTTCAAACCTTGAGGGAGTAAATGTATCTAAAATAAAAATCCACTTAGATTCTACTTGGCTAAGTGTCCTGACTTTATGGCCCCCTCTCCAGTGTTTTTTATATGGTTCTATACCCCAAAAAGTCAAATGAGTGGGGTCCTTATTGTGGTGGGTGCTAAAGTGTCTGGATACACTGTGTTTATCAAAGCCGCTAATGATGTTTTTTTTACATGTTCCTTTATCCTTACTCTCAGCGGTCTTTTAGTTCGCCCAACATATTGTAGGCCGCAACTACACTGTAGGGCATAAACAGCTCCCTTAGTATTGCAGCATATAAAATCCTTAATATCATACACGTTTCCAGTACTTGTAGAGGTAAAATACCGCTGAGAGTAAGGATAAAGGAACATGTAAAAAACATCATTAGCGGCTTTGATAAACACAGTGTATCCAGACACTTTAGCACCCACCACAATAAGGACCCCACTCATTTGACTTTTTGGGGTATAGAACCATATAAAAAACACTGGAGAGGGGGCCAAAAAGTCAGGACACTTAGCCAAGTAGAATCTAAGTGGATTTTTATTTTAGATACATGCTCCTGGGAGTGGGTCACTCATTTAACACTATTATTTTTCATATAAGCACAAGGCACTTTTATTCTAATTTAGTATAGTTTAGTCATACGTTTCTAGGTAGTGCATTAATATCTACCATTATCTTTTATCACTCAATAATACTGTCACTATTTACATAAGCATAAGCACTTTAATTCTATTTAGTTCAGGTAGCGCAACACCATTTGTTTGATTTTTAAATATATTATCTGGGGGTTAGGGTTTATACCTCTGCCGGTGGTTTGCTGCAACCTACCCTTACAAATAGCTTAGGCCCTTGGCGACAGCTCGGGGATACTCTAACTTACTATAATGGATGCACATAGTTAACCACTTCCTGCCCAAGGTACGTCCATGACTTTGAGCGGGTATATCTGAATGATGCCTGCTTCTACCGACTCACTGATTCCATTGGTGAGTTGGAAACAGGATCCGCCGGCCCCGGATGGTAACCATAGAGATTCCTGGCCGACCAGATGGTCGATGGAGTCTCTATGATTGTTCGGAGACCGAGCGTGATGTTATGACATCACACCCAGCCTCTGCATTCAAACAAAAGGTGCCGTCTCGACTGGGAAGCCAAGATCGTTTTTTTTCATTTTTATTTCAGGCTTCCCAGCCTAGAGGTGAGATGTGGGTTATTGACCACATATCTCACTGTAAAGAGGACCGATCATGCCATATTCCTATTACAAGGGATGTTTTCATTCCTTGTAATAGGAAGAAAAGTGATCAAATTGTTTTTTTTTTTTAAAGTATCAAAATAAAAAAGAAAAGTAAAATTAACAATAAAAAAAAAAATGTAAAGTGCCCCTGTCCCCGCATGCAGAAGCAAATACATATGTAAGTCCCGCCCACATATGAAAACCATGTTCAAACCATACATGTGAGGTATAGCGACAAACTTTAGAGCGAGAGCAATAATTTTAGCCCTAGACCTCCTCTGTAACTCAAAACATGTAACCAGTAAAAAAAATTAAAGCGTCGCCTATGGGGATCTTTAAGTACCGAAGTTTGGCACCATTCCATGAACGTGTGCAATTTTGAAGCGTGACATGTTAGGTATCTATTTACTCGGCGTATCTTCATCTTTCGCATTGTGCAAAAAAATTGGGATAACTTAAATTTTTTTTAAAAGTGTATGCTCTAGGGTCTTTGCTAAAAAAAACATATATAATGTTTTGGGTTTCTTTGTAATTTTCTAACAAAACAATGATGAATTTTACATGTAGGAGAGAAATGTCAGAATTGGCCTGGATGGGGAGTGGTTAACAAGCATTTCATAACATTGAAGAGTAGAATAGAGTAAATATAGTAAGTGCCCATTCACTCCGGGTGCTGTAGGACTGCATTGGATGGCTATTCCAGCACAGTCACACTGCAAGACAAGGCAAACATCCTTGTCTCCTACTTTGCCAGTTCACCCCACCCCATTATGCTGAATATAACTATGACATGCAGTACTTATTTTCAGAGCAACGCAATCCACTGCTTCACACTGTGCTGTGGCCAACAGAACATAAAAAGACATTATTTGTGTTGAGAACATCGTTGTATACATTGTTATTGCTCGGTGTAGGCTGCATATCTTGAAAAATGTCATAGAGAATACTGGGCATTGTTAGAAAAAATATTACCCATTTGTTTCTGCTACAGATATTTTGTTTTGTTTTTTCTGAAGAAGCAGGCATTTACCTGAATGTAAAGACCCACTTTTTCATCTTTCTGACTGCAAACAAGGGGTAAAACAACTTTGTGTATATTGTGGGTGATACACCTGTACAATAAAATTAATATTATTAATATTAATAGTAAGACGTGCAATGGGGTTTTCTTTTTTTGTAGCACTTATAAAAATATCAAAAACATATTAAATCACTTTAAAAGGAATGTTGATATGGCACCATCAAAATCCTATTTATATTTCTTTTAGAGACTTTTATTGTAAGGGTAAATAATGGAGGATGTGGTACCTATAAAACCAATAAATAAATAAGGTGGATGATTGCCTTTTATTCCCCATGTTTTTGGTCTTTGCATATCTTATTAGACTATTTAACCAACCTAGGAATGGTCTTAGGCCGTGATTCCTCAATGCCAACTGTTTGCAATATTCCTCATCGAGGTATGGACCATATCTCCTGGACAAACTGCCATCTTATTTCCTTGATCACCATGGGAATCAAACTATTAGCCAAAATATTAGCTGCACGGGTAAACTTGGTGGGAGGAGGACTTGTTTCTAAAGACCAGGTAGGGTTCATCCCAGATAAAAAGGTAGGCGACATTGTATAAAGGATTTCCTTCCTTCTGCATAATAAAATTTGATTCCGTTTGATTCCCTGGGCTTGGACAATTTATGCTTGAATGCTTAAACACTGGACGTTCAGTTCAGTCCATACCTAGATGATGGTTCCATACAGCGGTCCAGCTCTACATTTTCATCCTATATTCGGGTTTCCAAATTGCAATGCAGTATTTTGGGACACCTTTCTATCAGAACCATCATTTACCTTTGTTTTTCAGCAATTTGACCTACAGTAGCTCTTCTATTGAATTAGACTATATGTGCCAGTGTTCACTCCTCCTGTCCTCAAGGAGCCTTAGCCACCCATGACCCTGTCACTGGTTTTCCTTCAATGGACCACTTTTGTTAGGTGCAGACCATGAAGTTTCCACAACTGCAATTTTGGAGTCAAACTGACCCAGTGGTCTAGCCATTCAAATGCTTATGCTTGACCATTTCTGCTTTCAACCCATCAACATCAGGGACAACATGCTGCTTAAAGCGGTAGTAAACCCTCAATTTTTTTTTTTTTTTTAACACCTGCAAAGCAAAAGGCATAATGAGCTAGTATGCACCGCATACTAGCTCATTATGAAATACTTACCTTAGAACGAGGCCCTGATATCTGGCCCGATCCACGCCGAGGGAGCTGACATGCTCCCTCGGCGTTTCTTGCGGGTATCGCGGCTCTGGCGCTGTGAGTGGCCGGAGCCGCGATATCGTCACTCGCGGGAGATTTCATTCCGGCCGGTCGGCCACTGCCGGATTTTCAGGCCGAGAATCCCCTTGTGCGCATGCGCCGCTGCAGTCAGTGGCGCATACCGAGGGAAATATCTCCTAAACCGTACAGGTTTAGGAGATTTTTTTTACCTACAGGTAAGCCTTATTATAGGCTTTCCTGTAGGTAAAAGTTAAAAAATTGAGTATACAACCACTTTAATATATTTTTTTTTTTCAGGTGCCATTGTCAAAGGCATAGGATTATCAATTCACTTTACCTGTCAGTGGTTATAATGTTATGGCTGATCAGTGTGTGTGTGTGTGTGTGTGTGTGTGCGTAATTATATATATATATATATATATATATATATATTAGATAAATATTTATTTTTTCTGGTGGAAGGGACTCGGGAGTGTCAATGATCCATGGCATCATTCAGATATTATCTTTTACAGCCACTGATTCTGTGTGCCCCGTAAGAACAATCATAGCAGGAGTTCAGCTGCTTGATAATAGTGCAATTAGTGCAATACGGGGGAGCAGTTAGATGCCCCAGTAGAAGTCCTTTGGGATGAAACGCGTAGGGCAAGGTTTCTATGTTCCCTGTAATGCCTTTTTTATCATGTGATCAAGTTTTTTTAATTTTCTTTTCATTGTATATGCTGGTTTTATGCCAATAAACAGCAAATTCTGTTTTTCGATCTACACTATGGAAAGCCGTTGTCCTTTTTTGTTTTACATACGATTCCCTTCGTGAGTTTTTTCTCTACTGTTGAGTTACTGGTTGGAGACCTTTTTTTCTTCTGTTGGAACCTTTGGAAGGAAGATTGGAACCCTTGAGGCGGTGTCGATTGCTCCTCTACTGATTGAAAGACCCACAGCCCCCCCATTGGCTGATGGACCTTCTGTGATCTGTAGTACAGTTCCTGTAGAGTTGAGGATTTATTTGTGTATGCTCATTTGACCTGGTGCTCATATACAGGTCCCGTGGCTCCGGTAAGAGTAGCCACCTTTTTTACACTTCACTTTGATGTCATTGCCATGAATGTCTTCGGGATCATCCTTTGGCTTATGCACTGTATGAATCACTACATCTGAGTTCCCCATGGATTCCAAAGATTGATTTGTTTCATTCTTGGGACTTTATGGTTATATTTTTTGGTGTTAGTCACTTCACCATTTAATTTTTTTTAATTATTTTTAAATTTCTTCTATTTTTAGCGCTACATTATAGTTTTCTTTCTGCTTGATAATACTTACAGGTGGCGGAAGGGGACATCCCGAAGCTCTCCAGTGCTTCTCTGGGCTCGCCCGTGCGATCGGCGAGCTGGAAAAGGAATCCGCCACCGCATGATGTTGATCGTAGAGATTTCCAGTGACCATATGGTACTCAGTCAACTCTATGACCTTCAGAGGGCTGGCCGTAAAGTTATGATGTTATGCCCGGGCAGCAGAAGTAAACAAAGCAGAGAATCCTGTGACGTCACCACGCACCAGCTGATAGCTTGAGAACCCAGAGCTGTGTGTATATTTCTGCGATGTGCATGTGAAAAAAATCTGCTTTGAATAAATATCAAGACTTTAGAGCACTATGGAGTTCTTTTCTTTTAAACAATTTAATTAAAAATATCCACTGGAGGAGCCTGTGAAGTAAACAGAAGGAAAAGTCTTTAGATTATCCAGGTATCCAATACAGGAGAGAGCCCATCCTTTGACCAGCAGACCAGGTGGAATCATTACAGCTAAATTGCTGGAGTCATCAGAGTGCATGGAGTGATCGTTTCAGTGTGGGGCTCCTGTTGAGAAAGAGCTGCTGATCTAATCCCTGGAGTCGATTGGGTGAGGGATTGTTGCAGTGTGTGGCTGATACCAGGCAAGTTTGACCCTTATCATTTGGGGTCCATCAGCTTCGGTAAGAGGCCATCCATTTGATTGTACATTCACTTTCCAGAGTTGCCACTGTGCGGAGTGTGAGGGGCGGCACCATCAAATCTCCTTGTTTCTTTGCACTGTTGCTTATTGGACACTCTTCAATACATTTAACATAAATATTTGTGTGGAATATATATATATATATATATATATATTTTTTTTTTTTTTGTGAGGATTATCCTTTCATCACAGATCAATTTAATTCTTAATGCGTTGAATTTTTTTTTTACATCAATTAGAGATCAATTTTATGTAGCAATGAGTGGCACCTTTATTCACATATTTGGGTGTATTAGTTTGCGCAATCTTCTTTCTGTTTATATAAAGCTGGAAAGAGAGATTGTTCTTTTTTTTTTTTTTATCTCAATCTTGCCAGCCTGGAGGAGAGATCTGGGAGATGTATAGACTCCAGATTTCTCCATAAAGGAGGACCTGTCACGCACCATTCCTGTTACAAGAGATGTTTACATTGCTTGTAATAGGAATAAAAATGATCAAATAAAAAAAAAACATTTTAAAGGGAAAGTGTAAAAGTAAAAAAATGAAAGTAAAATAAACAATAAAAAAATAAAATGTAAAGTGTCCTGGTCCCTGTGTGCTCACGCACAGAAGCAAACGGACACATAAGTCGCGCCCGCATATGTAAACAGCGTTCAAATCACACATGTGAGGTATTGCCGTAAAGTGTAAGAGCAACAATTCTAGCACTAGACCTCCTCTGTAACTCTAAACTGGTAACCTGTAAAAAAAATTAAAGCATTGCCTATGGAGATTTTAAAGTACCAAGGTTTGGCCCCATTCCACAAGTGTGCGCAATTTTAAAGCATGACACGTTGGGTAGATGATCTGCGCAACATCATCTTTCACATTATACAAAAATTGTTATTTTTTTAATTCATGAAAGTTTTTTTTTTCTTCCAAAAAACAAAACAAAACTAGTTTGAAAAATTGTTGCGCAAATACCGTGCGACATAAAAAGTTGCAACAACCATTTTATTCCCTAGGTCTCTGCTAAAAACAAAACAAAAAAAACACATATGTTTGGGGGTTCTAAGTAATTTTGAGCAAGAGGAGGAGTGCCAGAATAGACCTGGTGTGGAAGTGGTTAAAAGTGTAATACTGCTTTTAATAGTCTTTGAAAATGATATTCATAAATGTTTTTAAAATGTCCCTGTTGTATTATGTTCTGTGATGTAGTGGTATATTCCAGGCTGTTTTGGTGCTGCAATAGTTGTTTGGTACAGGGATAGTGATTCACCTCTACATTTCCGCAAATTCTTAGAAAACAAAACAGTGGCTTGACCACTTACTTTTCTTCCAAGGGAAGTGTTTGGATTTGTGTGTGTGTGTTGTGTTCTTGACCCTCAAAAGGTCAGTAAGTAAAGTATGTACCCCATACATATTTTGACAAAAGATTTATTCCTTTAGTCTCAAAAGTAGGAACTGTCCTGACTTGAAGCCTGTTAAAATAAGAGTAAGGAGCATTTACAATACTGTAAACAGGTGTAATGTGTAATAGCAGCCTAACTCCATCCAGGCCTCCCCCCCCCCCATGTTCAGTCCCACCCAAAGGACTTAGTCATGGAGGACCAGAGAGTGAGGCACAAAACATGTTGAGGGCGCAGCCTGGATGGAGTTATGCTGTGATCACCTATTACACACTGGGTTTAAATCGGGTGAGATTTTTCTGTACTGGTCTTGTGGAATACATGGCGTTAGGGCAGACTCCTAGCCTGACCTATACCCTCAGTGGAACGTACCGATTGGGGGACATACTGTAGATACTGGCGCAGACACCCTAAAGTTGGTTTACATTTAGGCATTGTGTGTGTTAGTTGGGATGCCATTAAGTATGAATGGCATTACACTAACTTGCATTTGCTGCTGAAAATACTAGTGTCTGGAAAAAGTATTCACACCCCTAAACATTTTACACATTTTGTCACGTTAAAACCAAAAAAAACGTAAATGGATTTTATGTGATAGGCCAACACAAAGTGGCACATAATTGTGCAGTGGAAGAAAAATAATAAATGGTTTTCAAAGATTTTTACAAATAAATATGTGAAAAATTGTGGCGTACATTTGTATTCAGCCCCCCTGAGTCAATATTTTGTAGAACCACCTTTGGCTGCAATTACAGCTGCAAGTCTTTTTGGGGATGTCTCTACCAGCTTTGCACATCCATAGAGCGAAATGTTTGCTAAATCTCCTTTGCAAAATAGCTCAAGCGCTGTCAGACTGGATGGAGAGTGTCAGTGAACAGCAAATTTCAAGTCTTGCCACAGATTTTCAATTGGATTTAGGTCTGGACTTTGGCTGGGCCAGTCTAACACATGAATATGCTTTGATCTAAACCATTCCATTTTAGCTATGGGTGCATGGTTAGGGACGTTGTCCTGCTGGAAGGTGAACCTCTGCCCCAGTCTCAAGTCTTTTGCAGATTTTAACAGGTTTTCTTGTAAGATTGCCCTGTATTTGGCTCCATTCATCTTCCCATCAACTCTGACCAGCTTCCCTGTTCCTGCTGAAGAAAAGTGTCTCCACAACATAATGCGCCACCACCATGTTTCACGGTGGGGATGCTGTGTTTAGGGTGATTTGCAGTGTTAGTTTTCCTGCCACACATACGGTTTTGCTTTTAGGCCAAAAAGTTAAATTTTGGCCTAATCTGATCAGAGCGCCTTCTTCCACGTTTGCTGTGTCCCCCACATGGCTTCTCACAAATGGGACTTGGCTTTCTTTCAACAATGGCTTTCTTCTTGCCACTCTTTCAGGCCAGATTTGTGGAGTGCATGACTAATAGTTGTCCTGTGGACAGATTCTCCCACCTGAGTTGTGGATCTTTGCAGCTCCTCCAGAGTTACCATGGGCCTCTTGGGTGCTTCTCTGATTAATGCTCTTCTTGCCCGGCCTGGCAGTTTAGGTGGACGGTCATGTCTTGGTAGGTTTGCAATTGTACCATACTCTTTCCATTTTCAGATGATGGATTGAACAGTGCTTCCGTGAGATGTGCAAAGCTTTTTTAAAACCTAACCCTGCTTTAAACTTCTCCACAACTTTATCCCTGACCTGTCTGGGGTGTTCCTTTGCTTTCACGATGCTGTTTGTTCACAAAGGTTCTCTAACAAACCTCTGAGGGCTTCAAAGAACAAAGAGTATATACTGAGATTAAATTACACACAGGTGGACTCTATTAGGTGACTTCTGAAGGCAATTGGTTCCATTAGATTTTAGTTAGGGGTATCAGAGTAAAGGGGGCTGAATACAAATGCATGCCACACTTTTCACATATTTGTAAGAAATGTTGAAAACCATTTATTTTCCTTTCATTTCACAATTATGTGCCACTTTGTGTTGATCTGTCACACAAATCCCAATAAAATACATTTACGTTTTTGGTTACAACATGACAAAATGTGGAAACGTGGGTATGAATACTTTTTTAAGGCACCTGTCTTTGTGCGCGATATGGTGCGTTAGGCAGGTTATTCAAATAAATAGGCTGGCTTAACACAATACATTACAATTTTAGTGTGATCACAGAACATCCCCAATGCATGCACCTCTGCCTCAGATAAGCCCCAAACCCTACACTTTAAGAAACAAATGATACCTGCTGCATGGTTTTATCTAGAGAATGAAGAGTGCCAATAGGCTCCTCCCACACACCACCGCCCACAGCTGCCAGCAGGCCCGTCCTGTCAATGATGTCAGGTAGGGGGGTGGGATGTGAGCAGACATGCTTTGTAATTGACAAGCTAATGAGCTGCCATTTTCAGCCTATGACAGTGGGGCTTTGGTTGCCAGTTAAAAAGCCATAGCATGCCTAACCAGGCTTGCACGCCACAGGTTGCTGATACCTGTGTTACACTTATAATACACATCATGATATTTTATGTAACAGACAAAATGTATACATTTGAATATGTCCAGTAAGCACAAGACTTTCTCTTTCATGGCTGCAGAGGTGCAATATGGAAGAAAAAGGGAGTGTGATTGACAAGTTCTGTTGATTTTTATTAAAGATAACCTTTGCTGCTGCAATAGATATAAAAATGAAGGGTTTATATACCCAACAAGCCAGCTTGTTCAGCACAGAAAACAGTAATCAGTAATGACAGACACATCATTTCCTTTAGCTTTTATTATCTGGGATGTACTCAGAAAAAAGTATGTGCAGAAATGGGAAGCATTTCAGCACACATAATGGGTCCTAAAATCTGTTTTAAGGTTAGGTAATAAAAATAAACAGCTCAGTATGGGGTCCGGGTGACTCTACTAATAACTGCGTCCAAATAGCGTATAGTGCTTGGCAGGGTTCTTGCCACACACGCACTTGGTTCCAGGTTGAAGCTCTCTCAGTGGCTTAAAGGGGATGCACAGACTCTTGGCTCCCATAGAAGGAGCTCCGGGTTCCAGATCCTGATCCCTGTATCAGAACAGAAAAAGAGGAGTTTAGAATTATGAGCCAAGACAGAAATTTTTAGTTCATTACAGTACTTACCATGCAAAACAGTACACTGCACTAAAACAGTTAAAGTAGGAGTTAACTTTTTTGGATACAGCACAAAACACATTAGTTATGTGTAACGGTTTGTATTCCATTGCCTGCAAACAGCTGATTCTGATAAAAAAAAAAAAGCTTCCCAACAGAGCCTCCTTCATAGCTATCAGATACTGCCCTGAGCGGCTGGCCATCTTAAGCCGCTGTGAGAGTTAGGCTGCTTTCACAATGGGGAGCTGGGTCCGTTAGCAGTAAAGCGCCACTAGTTTAATGGGTTAAAAGAGCCCATGTTGTGGCGCTTCGGAAGCGCTGCCCATTCATTCCAATGGACAGGGGCGGTGTGGGAGCACTGTATACAGCACTCCTACACCGCTCCAAAGATGCTGCTAGCAGGACTTTTTTCCCCGTCCTGCAAGCACACTGCCCCAGTGCGAAAGCACTCAGGCTTTTACATTGGGGAGGCATGAGAGGCAGTTTTCAGGCACTTTACAGGCACTATTTTTAGCGCTAAAACTGCCTCAGTGTGAAAGTTGTCTTAAAGGATAACTTCATCTTTCAGAACATGTTACGTGTTTTACCCATATTTAGGGTGGAACATGTTCCAGCTCCTGCCTCCAGTTCCCCCAATCCCTCTTTTAGGGAGACAGTGGATAGGTAACATGTCATTCATTCCCAGTTTCCTGCGAATGAATGAACTACATGTACCTTCGGCCACCGCAGCCCATGGTTTGTAGCTCTGAATGAACTGAAAGGGCGCTGATGAGCGCTCTCGCAGTTCATTCACAAGACCTGCAGCTTTCGACAGAAAACCTATATAAAAAGGTACAGGCAGAAAGCTGCAGGGTTTGTCTGCAGAAGCCTGACATTGCACCCCTGATTCACTGAGCACGGGTGCAATGCCTGCCAGGCTCCTGCAGGAAAAGGCACCTTTTGTTTCTGTAAAAATATGTGCATTTATAATTTTTTTAAGGAAAAGTGAACTTATCTTTTAACAGCCATCATTGCTACTTGCCTGTCCTCTTCTACTCATGGTTCTCTCCCACAATGATTTGTGGGTGAGCTCTGGGAATCCTGTTATTGAACTGCTCCTCTTCCATTCACAGAATGCAGTGCATTTCTGGAGAATAGTAAAGTGAGCAATATGAAATGGCAGAGAGTGCAGAAGGGGGCAACTGAGAAGTGGGCCAACTTCTCAGTAGCAGTGGCTCTTCGCATGCATTATGATCACAAATCAGAAAGAATTGTATGCACACACGCATTACGATTCTATCAGAAAACAACATGTCCAAATTTTAAGAAGTATGGCCAAAGCTTCTTTAGCCATACTTCTCCTATGGATCACAGGAATGCAGTTCGTTCTGCACTCCTGTGACCTGTTTTCAGCCCGCTGTTGGCTTACGTCAAGCAGCAGTTCCAGACTCGGGAAAGATCCTGACCATATGGTCGGTATCCGAGCAGAAGCCTGATCTGAAAGCTGGCTCAGCCTCTCAGCGATCCGCTGAAAGTCTGAGCCAGCCCCTCCCCCGTCCCCTCAACAGCCCAGCAGCCCACTGGCAGTCACAGTTCTCCACTCAGAGTGGAGGGGGAGAACTGAGTGATCGGCGGTGCTTAATAGCTCAGTTCTCACTGCAGAGCCGGCGACGACAGATGCAGCATCAGATCGATGCCTAGGATGTCCACGCTGGCAGAATGCAACAGTATGGCAAGGGAGATTCCCCTTATCCACATCGCTGGTGTGGATGTGGGGATCTGCACATTTTTTTTTTTTTCATTCAAACCCTTGGTTGAATGAAAAAAAAAAAAAAACTGTCCGTGTATACCTCCCGCTTTACTGAATATCCACTACACATACTTCAGTTGTGGAAAAATATATATATAAAAAAAAAAATATCAGAACAAAAAATCTTGCAGTAGCACTATAATATATGTGAGCACTGTTAGATCAGATTACCTGGCGGTGGTCTTCTTTATCCAGTCTTCACAGTCAATCTCCCCACAGAATGGAATCTGTACAATCTGCAGAGGAATGGAAAAGCACATTATATGTCTTACCTGACCGAACCAAACCCAAAAATATGTTCTATAAGAATTTAAATGGCTTTCAACATAAGACTGGCCACTAATCCCTATGTCTATGGGCACAAGCAGAAGACATCCTAGTCCGATCTTTAGGAAAGCAGTGGAAAGTCACATTAGGTGTATTGCTACACCCCAAGAAATAACACCCCCCCCCTATGCCTATTTTTTTTTTAAATAGATGTAAAATAAACAACATTATCATTTACACATGCATGTCAAATTTAAAGGCTGAGACTGCCATAGGAGATTAAAAGAGGCTGCAGAACCCCCCTTTGAGAATGCTAATTCCCTGGATGTCATCCTGATGCTTTGATCTAAGTGCTGTCTGAGTTGTGGACCAGTAATAAGTATAGAGGTAGGTATTTCTGATACTTTTCTGACATTTCTTTACAGAAAACTTGTTGGGGGATTGTGAAATGAGTATACTGAAGTCTGACATAGCCAGGTATTTAAGATTTTCATAAGGCCACCTGCAATGGGAGCCCCCTTCTTTTTGTGAAAACAATTCAACATAAAGGCCCTTTTCATACTTTTGATCTTGTATTGCATTAAAGGGTTTGTTAACCCACATGTGCAAATCACTGCCAGCCAATTAGAGGCAGGCATAGCACACCGCATTAGTTTTTTATAAAAATGAGCGATGTAAATACCGTTTTAGAACGACCTTCAGGCTGGTTACATGACTCGCGGCCGCTGTATACCTCAGATACACGGTTCCTGCAGGAGGGGCCAAGAACTCCCTCTGAAGTTAGCCTGGGAGATCACATGGCCACTGACACTGACTAATAAAGGCCAGCATTTTCCTGACACTGGGGGGGGGGATTTACTAAAACTGGAACGCTCAGAATCTGGTGCAGCTGTGCATGGTACCCAATCAGCTTCTAACTTCAGCTTGTTCAATTTAGCTTTAGCAATAAAAACTGAAAGCCAATTGGTTTCTATGCAGACTTGCACCAGATTTTGCACTCTTCAGTTTAAGGGTGCCCCTTCTCTGAGGGATTTTGCTGCAAGTGTAATTTGGTCTCCTGCTATTGAGATCTATTCCGCACACAAGTTAAGTTAGGTTCACATTACAGCAGTAAAGCTGGCCATAGACGGAGTGAAATTTGGCCAGTTCAGCAGGGCTTGGCAGCATTTTGGTCAGTGTGTGGCCCTCACTGCTCAATATAGGTTGATTGTTAAGCAGGGTATGCACTTACCAGGAGCCGTCCCTGCTGGGAGAACACAGTGAATCCAAAAATCTGACATGGCTGGTTGTACCCAAGTCAATCGCTGGATCCTGCCCATGTATGGTTTGAATCTCGGTCATTCCTTATTCAAATGGCCAAGATTGGAACAATGTAAATACAGCTGCTGACACTGAACATATTAAAAATAATAAATAGTGACGCACTATCCCTACATCCAAGTGTTGTCCTATATAACATATTCACTTAACACTTTAAAGAGGAAGTAAACCCTAATGGGTTTACTTCCTCTTTGTCTCCCTGCAAAGGTAAAGCATAATGGACTACTATGCATCGCATAGTAGCCCATTATGTGTCACTTACCTGACAAAGGAGCCAGCAATGTCACCGCTGTCCCCTGTAGTCCGGAGCGTCCATCTTCTTCCGGGTATCGCTGCTCCGGCCACTCACAGCGCCGGAGCAGCGATAACGTGACTCCCGTGCATGCGCACGGGAGCGGTCACTAACAGCATATCGCCGTTAGCAGCGGCGATAGTGCGCCTGCGTGCCGCTGTCTACAGTGCATGCGCCGTGTAGGTTTAGGAGATATTTCTTGGATCTACAGGTAAGCCTTAAACTAGGCTTACCTGTAGGTCAAAGTGGTTTGTAAGGGTTTACAGCCACTTGAAATGAATAATAATCGTGATAAACAGAAATAAATCCAGTGAAAAACAACATGCAAAATGAATGCTCTTTTGTGCACTGCTTCAGTGCCTGCCAAAACATAAGTCCATCAGTGTATATCCTTTGTGAACTTATTAGTGTTATCCGTGCGATAGTGCGCCACATATAAGTGTCACCACTCTTGTGCTCCCCGCCTCCCCCCATGGTAATACAGTGATACCTTAGAGTACGAGCATAATTCGTTCCAGAAACAGGCTTTTAATCCAAAGCACTTGTATATCAAAGAGTTTCCCCATAAGAAATAATAGAAACTTAGATGTATCGTCCACAGCCACTGCTGGTGTATGCAGTACAGTATGTGACCAGAGGTGCGGGGGCGCTGGTGACGCTCGGAACTGTTGACCCTTTTGGGTGCTCCGACACACACTACGCCAGCCCCACCCAGCTGGGAGTGTCTCAGAGCGTATCCGAGTTCTGCAGTGCCCCCGGACCTCTGGCCACATACCTCAATACATACACCAGCGGCTTGAGTACTACAGTGCTCATGCAAGTCAGTGCTCGCAAATCAAGTCAGGATATATATATAAAAAAAGTATATATATATATATATATATATATATATATATATATATATATATATACTATATATATATATATATATATATATATATATATATATATATATATATATATATATATATATATATATATATATATAGCTTGTCTTGAAAAACGCTTGTATACCTTGTTAATCGCAAACCGAGGTATCACTGTATGCTCACCTCAGTTTGGTCAGTCAGAGCTGGTGAGCGACCCCTGGGCTCAATTAAAAAGGAATCTCCAGGCTCCTGTGCTTATCCTTGGCTCAATCTTAAAGTGTACCAATCCCTAGAGGAGGGGAGAGGACGGTGTAGGCAGCCTCAGGAGGAGCTGCTGGCAGACAAACGGCTGTGCGGCTTCATCTTGTGTCTTAAGTGGTTGGTTAGAGATTGGTGTGCTGGAAGCACCTCAAGATTGAGATTGATCTAAGGATAAGCACAGAAACCTGGAGATTCCTTGTTAATTGAGCCCAGGGGTGGCTCACCAGCGCTGATTGAACAAACTTAAATGTGAGGTCACATACCCTGAGGTGAGGATATTACTATGGGTGGGTGCATGAGTGGTGACACTTTGCTTATATGTGGAGCACTATCGCACAGAGAACACTAATGCAAACACACCCCCGATAGACTAGGTCTGACGGGATCTGTCCGTCAGACATTCGGAACGTGTGTGGGATAATCCGATCGGTTTTATTTATTTTTAAAATCTGACGGACCTATAAATAGAACATGTTTCAAATCAGTCCGACGGACTCAATTCCTATCGGGAAAACCGTTCGTCTGTATGCTGGTCTGACGGACCAAATACGACACAAGGGCAGCTATTGGCTACTGGCTATTGAACTTCCTTTTTTAGTCCCGTCTTACCTCATCACATTCAAAACAAACTGACTTAGTCCATTCGTATGTGGGCAAGTCCGACCGTTCGGAAGTCAGTCGGAACTCCGTTGAAAGTCCGTTGGGAAGACCGTTGGACCTAGTCTGCCAGAAAGTCCGGTCGTGTGTACGCGGCATAAGAAGTTCACAAAGGATATACACTGATGGACTTTTTGCAGTGCACAGGACGACATTAATTTTGCATGTTTTTTTCATGAGAATTAAATATATTAATTGACATTTTTACGTCAAAATGAAAATTTAGCAACTCATTTTAGATTTGTTTTATTATGTAGCTAACTGAAATGAACTGTATAAAAAAAATATATACAAAACAGCTATATACTCCCTGCAAAGGCCTTGTTACCTTTATTTTCTCTGCGTTATTGATGTATTTTGGCACTAATGACGTGATCTACTCTGATCCTTTGAAACATTTGTGTGTCGCTCAGCGATTGCTATTAAACTTCCCCTTTAGGAAAGTTATGAAAATTGTGAAATATTTGGACAAAGGCCATGTAACCCAAGAGAATGATATAGAAACAAACAAGATAGTGGAGGATCTTACAGAGCCCTATAGGCCAACAATGGAGTTCTTCTGTCGGATACAGCAGCAGCTTATAGCAGTGCAATTACCTGCCATAAAGGACAAATTATGCTATTGCTCAGTAAAAACGATGGCTTCCTGTTGATGTATATACGTAAATTATCATCAGCTTGATCAACCTTGAAAGAGTACACGCCTTTTACATTATCAGAGACAAATCTCGCAGTGATATCTTATTGCTTCTTATCTAGATAGAGATCTGGAATTTGAAGCCATTTTAGGAAGAGGTTATTTTGTGTAAATGGCTTTAAAAGTGATTGTAAATGCTTTTTTTCTTTAAAACGACAAACAGGTTTATACTTACCTGCTTTGTTCAATGGAATTGTACCCTGTGGCCCCGAACTTCCTCTTCTTAGGCCCTTCGCCAGCATTCCTGGCTCCTACCCTCCGGTGAGTGTCCCTATAGAAAGCCGCTTTCTAGGGGGGGCACTCGTGCAGGCTCGCTCCCAAAACTCGTTGTCTGCATCTATAGACACAGACAGCAGGACCCGGCCTTGCCCCCTCACTCTCTCGTCTCTGGCTTTGATTAACAGCAGTGGAAGCCAATGGCTCCCACTGCCACAGCAAAGCCTGCGAGACCCAGAATTGAGGGGAAGAGAAGAGCTGCAGATGTGCACAGCGCTGGATCAAATGAGGACTCGGGTACGTAAAAGGAGGGGAGAAGGCAAATATCGATGCCTAAACAATTTTTAACCTAATGCAAGGAATACATTAGGGTTGAAAAATATTAAGGCTTTAGAACCACTTTAAAGTTAGTTAGCTTAAGGTAGTGAAAAGATCCACAATACTTCATATGTAGGGAATATTGATTGCTCGCTTCCACCATAAAAGCAAATAGAAAAAAACAAAGCAATGCTAGGCAAGTTGCCGACGTGTTCATAAAGTGCCACTTCCCATTTTTCGCAATTCATAATTTTGTTGCAATGCACACAGACATCAACATATGTGCTTGGCAAGCACCTGTGATTTTTGCTGAGAATTTTTTGATGCCTAGGACTGAAAACCTGTGTGATGCAAGATGTGTTAAAGTGTCAATTTCACCATTGTGCACCTACAGCTTGCAATGTTGGCAACTGATGGGAAGAGGGTGCAATGCATTGCAGAAACCATGTCCCCTGGTTCAAGCCTACAATCTCTACAGCAGAGCCAGGATGAAATAAAGGACCCCTTGGGGGATCTGTACCATTCCTTTTATGTATATGTAAATTCAAACTGTTAAAGTGATATTAAAATCTTTTTTTGTTTAAAAATAACAAACATGTTATACTTACCTGCCCTGTGTAGTGATTTTGTACAGAGCAGCCCCGATCCTCAACTTTTGGGGTCCCTTGCCGACGCTCTTGGCCCCTCCCTCCTGCTGAGTGCCTTCACAGCAATAAGCTTGCTATGGGGGCATTCGAGCCAAGCAGCTGCTCTGTGTGTCCATTCAGAAATGGAGCTGCAGCTTGACCCCGCCTCCTTTCTCTTCGTTGGCTCACTGTTGCACCGCTGCGGTCTCAGCCAGTGAGGAGGGAGACTGGGACTCTCGTGCAACATCGCTGGATCGAGATGGAGCTCAGGTATGTATTAGGGGGGCTTTTGCTCACAGAAGGTTTTATATCTTAGTGCATTAAGATAAAAAAAAAACTTCTGCCTTTAAAACTACTTTAAAATCTCATCTGATCTTTAAATTTTTTTATATCGGTTTAATTATAAATTCTATTTAAATCTGAAGTTTTCATTAGCATATTTCCTGGTGATCCTTATTTAGGCACTTCCTATGATGGCATCTGCTTGTCCCTGTATACCAACTGTTCTTCTTGTCACTCAGGCTTCTGATACAGACTACGAGTGGCTTATTTGATACACAGCATAGTTATGATCAATTGATATCACCATCAGGAAAAATGATATTCTCCAATGCTGCTGGAAAGGATGACAACATGGTGGTCTGAGAAAACCTGAAAATCTGCCAGGGAAGGTAGGAGCCTACAATATATGAACAATTCATAAAGCTTTAACACCAGGATAAGGAGCTTTATTTTTAGCCACGTGACTATAAATCTTTTGACACAAACCTGAAAATATTTATTTTAATTTTTTTTATAAATAAGGATCTTTTTTCTAGTGTGTTAGCATTAGGAAATGTGTTTAATATTCAATCAAATCCCCATTCCCCCCCAAAAAAAAAAAAAAAAAAAAAAAAAACAAGAAAAACACAAGAAAAACAAAACAAAAAAACACCACATACTTTTCCTGTATCCAGCTGACTCTGGAATTCTTCCATAGAATCTGTTACCACCATGTGGGTCGTCAGATCTTTTAGTGCCCTAAATTAAAAGACAAGAAGGGTGCAACCAAAATTACTAAAATGTTTTTGTCAAGGTTTACAAAAAAAAAAAAACTATACAATCACAATCAATAAAACCAAACACAGTACCAACCCATTTGGTGCATAGGAGAGTACCAACTCTAACGTCACATGAAAGATTAGCATTTGCATATTGCAATGTGAACACCCATGGGAGCAGATTCTGCTGCGGACCAAAAAAAAGGGTCCTGGGCGAGTTTGATGCAAATTCAGCCATACTAAAAATCGCATCACACAGAGATTGCATGTGATTTGCACTGCAGTGCGAATCACATCTGATCTCAGACATCGCACCAGTGGAAACTAGCCCTAAGCCCCAGCTCTTAGAGGTGTTGACTGCATTTTTAGGGCTTCTCTCAGCCATTTATACTGCCAGTCTGTTTTTCAACTTCCTTTAACGGGCCAAGTTGCAAAAGTAAGTGGCATTTAGGCCCCTTTCACACTGGGGCTCTTTGCAGACGCTACAACGCTAAAAATAGAGCCTGAAAAGCGCCCTGAAACAGCCGCTGCCGTCAGCGGTGCGCTTGCAGGACGGTCAAAAAAGTCTCTGGCTCTGTAGTCTTAGACCATGGGTTGTATGCCACTACCTTCGGGTAATTGGACACCAGCAAAAGCCGTACTGTACTCCAAGATATGGAATTTACAGGCAAGTCAAAATTGTCGATCTGCTATTGGAATAAAATACTTACAGTACAAAGATGGATTTTTAAACAATGCCACATGTCCCCCTGGTCTAAATAAATCTGTAGCGTTTAGACCATTCCTTGAAGGTTTTGAGTCAAGGGGTCCCAAATTAGATTTCCAATCTGCAGATCTTTGCTTAGAGCTACATATATTGAGCTATTAATTTTTCTTTTCCTGATTTTTTGGAAATTATCTGATTAATTGCCACTTATTATGTTTATGCTCATATCGAGTGTACTGTATCTCTCGTATAGGAAATCAGGACAGCCATGATTAAATATATTCCAGATCGTCTCAGGGTAAACAGGATTTGATTATGGTTGTTTGCTCTCTGTGTCCTTTTATGTAATTGCTGCTGCATGTTGCTCTCCTGATACCTTGAGGGGAGTGCTGTCCAGCTTCTGTCTCTTCCCCACCCGGCGCACTAGGGCCGCTGACCACCGCCAATTGGCCCATGCAGAGGGACAGCGTATTATGGTGCTCTAAGTGTGCCAGTATTCTTCCAGACATGGCACCTTGAAACCCATAGTTCTATCGGATTACCACTACCCATCAGATTGTGCAACGGAAGTGACGTTCTGACCAAAAAAAAAAAAAAATTACTGTGCATGTGCAATGTGTTCCAACATGCATTTCACGGCGCTATGTGTTCCAAGCACTTCATGGTAGTGGCAAACTGAGAGAACACCCATGCGGACATCTTACTACACCCAGCTACATCTTGCATTTCAGAGTAATTTTAGCAATAAAGTGAGCATATATAAAATATAGTGTATTGATATCTGTGATGCTGTTTGGAGGTTTAATTTTGAAAGCCTACTGCTGGCGTCCAGCTTCTTCCAAAATGGAACATCAAAACAACATTACAGATGTCAATATACTATTTATTTATATACACTCACTTTATTGATAAAATTACTCTAAATTCAAGACGTAGTTGGGTGTAGTAAGATGTCCGCATAGGTGTTCTATCAGATTACCGCTATCCGACAGATAAAGAAATGTTTGGAACGCATAGCACCATGGAACACATAGCGCAGTAGGTTTTTTTTGGTCAAAACGTCACTTCCGTTGCATAATCTAACGGGTAGCAATAATCTGATGGAACAACAATCGCCATCACCACATGGGGAGGCCTCCTGGACCGGGGGAGGGGTGCCTTCTAGCCCCACCCACATGCCTCCACATGATTGGGATCCTACAATCGCCCAAGCAGTATTTATACAGCTGCAGGCCAAGGGTGCACAGCATTATTGCTCCTCAGACCACCTTTCACCTACAGGTAACTTGATTTTCACACATCATTCCCCCTTTACATTGTTGGATTGAGGGAAGAATTTGCTTTTTTTCCCCACACAGTTTAAAATGCTGGGCTACACCCCTCTGGCAAAAAGACGAGATGCACTCTGTCTCTTCTGTAGTAGGAAAGACTTTATTAATGAGAAACATTGTAACTTTATACACAATTCAAGGCACATGCCTCAACATGAACAAGGGCCCAGCTCCACCCACACATACCAAGACTCAACACCTCATCCTGACGTCTGCTAGGCTTCAAACGATCCCACCCAATACACATCTTTTCACAAAAGGTTGGCAGCCAGTCTGTCTGGCACTTTACAATACACACAAGGACAGACTTAAATGAACAATAGAAATGCAAAACAACTTAATTCCTCACAGCAATGATACTTAACCCCCATATACAGTATACATCCAATCTATATACAATGTATATACAGCCTTGAATATGGCTATCACAGACCATATCGGGGGTTTCTTTTATTCACCCTGTGTCCAAAGTGACCCCACTGTCACAACCATCACTACTGATTATTTGGCCAGTACCCTCACAGTTTAATTTCCTCTTCCCCTCTCCTCACAGGTACTATATATTATTTATAGGAGCTGCTTAACTTCAACTTTTTCCTTTTCTTTAAAGTTTTACCGGAGTCCTCCCTCTGGGTATCTCTAAGCTTTTCCACTAATGTATGCAACCCAAGTAAATATCTACATGAACAGAACACTATGTACCACTAAGTAATACCAGCCTTTATAGATATATTTTTACTTCATTCAGTAGATTGGTCTTGTTTGTAAAGACAGTGTGCATCTCTTGGTGGGGCACCTCCATCCCCCAGTGGTAAAGGGATGGGTGCTCTGGCACCTCCATCTGATGCAAAAACCTCTTTGGATTTTATACGATGATGTCTTGTGCTTAATCCTCTCTACTCTTACGAGTTAGTGTCTATATTATGAATAGCGTGTAATATGTTAATAGACAAATGTTCTAATACTATCTTTTTTGTTATAGATAACCATGTGGACTATTATTTGGTCCTGAAGAAGAAAGCAAAAATTTCAAATTAAATTTGAAACGTGTTGGATAATCTCTATTCCCACTATTACATGCATTTACAGAATTCCATGGTTATTTGTACTTGGCCTTCAACCAATTTGCTGTAACCACATCAATTATTTTAACATTGTATATGGATTATACATTTTTAACCTGTACCAATAAAGATCATCATTTATATATTTGAAATTGTTGATGCCCTAAAAACTCCTATTTAGAGGTTGGTGTCTTAAGCATCTTGGAAATAAACATGGAAATCGTAGACAAATATATTACCTGTTGTAGAGGTTAGTGTGAATTTCTTCCAGCATATCTTTTAACTTAGTCTCTGCTTGGTCCTCTGCGATGGTCAGTTTTTCTCCTGTGTCTCGTCGAACTGCTACAAACTGGTTACTTTTCATATCTCTAGGGCCCACTTCCAGCCTGATAGGAACACCCTAAAAAGAAACATATCAAAAATGTAACAACTTTGATCTAAAAAAAAAAAAAGCCCAACTAAAGCCTAAAACTGTATTTTGCTTTGACCAAGTATGTTTTAGAGTCTTTGTCAAGTTATTATTGCAGTCTGTGACCCTGTTGAGTTTTACCTGTACTTCCTGATAGGACGAGAAATGGATAGACTTTCCAGTTGGGACAAAGAAGAACCAATAAAAATTTTTTATAGAATGAGGTAGGTAGAAATCTCTGACAATGTCTTTATTGTTGTAGAAGCCCTTCTGTCCCAGTGACAGATGCACCATTTCATGGAAAACACAGATACAGTTAGGTCCATATATAGGTCCAGGAGGTAGGCATATCATTGTCAAAAGTCTACAATTAAGAGAAGAAGACTTCACAAGAGCAAATACAGGTGGTTCACCACAAGCTGCAAACCATTCATAAGTCTACAGAATAGAAAAGCCAGATTAGACTTTGCCAAAAAAAAACATCTAAAAAAGCCAGGCTAGTTCTGGAAAAGCATTCTTTGGACGGATGAAACTAAGATTAATCTGTACCAGAATGATGGGAAGAAAAAAGTGTGGAGAAGGCTTGGAACAGCTCATGATCCAAAGCACACAACCTCGTCTGTGGTCACATAGTGGAGGCAGTGTGGTGACATGGGCATGCATGGCTTCCAGTGGCACTGGGTCAATGGTGTTTATTGATGTGACAGAAGACAGAAGCAGCTGGATAAATTCTGCAGTGTTTAGAGCTATACTGTCAGCCCAGAGTCAGCCAAATGCAGCAAAGTTGATTGGACGGAGCTTCACAGAACAGATAAACAATGATCCAAAACACACAGCAAAAGCAACCCAGGAGCTTTTGAAGGAAAATAAGTGGAATATTCTGCAATGGCCGAGTCAATCACCTAATCTCAACCCAATTCGGCATGCATTTCACTTGCTGAAGGCAAAACTAAAGGCAGAAAGATTCACAAAGAACAACTGAAGACAGCTGCAGTTAGAGCCTGGCAAAGCATCAGAAAGAAGGAAACCCAGTCTTTGGTAATGTCCATGGGTTGCAGACTTCAGGCACTCATTGCCAGTAAAGGATTTTCAACAAAATATAAAAAAAAAAAAAGATTTATGATTATATTAATTTCTCCACATTTGAGCCCCTGAAAATGGGCTGGACTGTGTATAAAAATGGTTGCAGTTCCTAAAATTTGTACTTGATATTTATGCCAAACCCTTTGAATTAAAGCTGAAAGTCTGTGCTTCAAATTCATTTGGATTATTTCATTTTCATTTTATTCTGGTGGCATACAGAGCCAAAAGTATGAAAATTGTGCCTGTGTCAAATATATATCGACCTAACTGTATTTGTATCATACCAGCAATTACCAAAACTAAATTTAAAAAAATTGTCTAGACCTAGGCTTTAAAGGAGACCATTCAATGTATTTGTCAAAGTGCCTGATTCTTTAAGATGCAGAATTAGAATAAAATCACACTGATATTATCATCAATACCACATGTGAAAACAATGCTTGTTTTTTTTTTTTTAAAACCGACTGTTACTTTCTCCAAGGAATGTAAAGAACTTTCTGCAACAGAAGACTGTGAATATTCACCTCTATAATGGGCAGCTGACTTTCCTCTGATTACCATCTACCAGCAGCTTCCAGCAGAGTCTTCAACATTTGACACCTCCGAGCAGTGGTGGCTGCTCATAAGGGATGCAGGCGGGCCGCCCCCTAATCCATGGGCCTGGCCCCTAACCTCTATGCAGGACGCCGGATGCATAGATTTTAGAGGGGGTTGTTTATTTTATTTTGAAGCACGTGATTAGAGCCTGAGGCACCAATTGGCTTCAAAAAGGGTGGGCGTGGGATGCAGCACACTGCACCCCAAGCCCACCCACTTGTGTGACATTAGCGAATTAATATTTGCTAATGTCTTCCTGCTTCTCCTCCCGGTCAATCAAGGAGGTCCTGAGACCCGATTGGCCAGGAGAAGCGACCACCGGGACTCGGGAAGAGATGCAGGGGGGAAGCTGCAACCTGGATGGGGTAAGTGTGGGGCTGGTGGGCGAATTGGCGATCGATCAAGCAACAGGGGTGGGGTGGGTTGGATGAGTGGGGGGGCTAGGTTTGTTTGCTCCCCCCCCAAAAAAATTAAGCACCAGCGGCCTCTGCCTCCAAGGGTAGAATGCCTGCACTGTGGTACAACTTGTTTTACAGAGGGAAAAGCATGATATAGCCCCGAATCCTGCAAAGTTTTGGTAAATTTGAACACGAGATGGTTGGTTTTTGCTTTCATTCTTCTTCATGGTGCTAGGAGTTTGTTGTTCTGCAGAGGGCTTTCAAAGTCAACTAGGAATAGACGCAGCTTCTCCTCCGCTTTAAAAGTGTGAGGAGTTAGGTCTCAGGAAAGGTACTTATTTTAGCTCTTAATGCCTACAACTGTGGAAAAGTGCAGCTGCTAACACTAAACCTTTCACAAACCATAATTACTTCATATGTTTTAGTGGAATCCACCCGAAAATACCCACACTGGACAACTTCTACCTCCTATGTGCACCCTTCCAACCCATTGCTTTTTCAGTACTGGTTTCTCTGCCGACATGTCAGGTTCTCCTCTGTGATGAAACTGGAATATAGAGGGGAGAACAATCTCCACCACTGACAGCTTTTCCTCTAAAAACAGCCGCGTTACTTCCCAGTATAGAGAAGCATGCGACTCACTCCATGTGACAGCAACAGGTCATTCATCAAGAACCAGCATTGTCACATTGTGAGATTCTGTGGTCCTGTATAAGCTATACATGTTAGCTCACACAGGCTGGCTCCTACTCCTCCTGGCAGCAAAACAGAATGATGGAGGAGTGTAGGAACGATGAGTATGCGCTGCTGACAGGGGAGGGGGAGTAACACAACATGTTGCATTGCTCTGCATGGACAAAGTACAGGTCCACCTTATGCACTGCATCAAATATCATATAAGTATTTGTAACCCCCCCAAAAAATTGATCCTGTTCTCTTAAAGCATGTTATACAGCACAGTAATTGTGCTGTGCAATTTGGCCCCCTGTATAACCTAAAAACCCTGGCTGATCCTGCCTTGCTATGCCCTCCCCCCTGTAAACTGACCATGGTTTATTGTGGCTGCGGAGCCCTGACACTGTGGTCAGTTTACGTGCCCATGTCATCTGCAGCTCTCCTCTCTGCTGCCCTCTCCCACCTCCCCTCCCTGCCTGTCAGCTCCGCCCACTCCAGAGCCCTCCCCTCCTGCTGCTATCATAACACAAAGACATTGCTACAATCCCCTCTACTAGGTTAATACCCCCAGTGTATTAATTTTTTTTATATGACCGTGTACCTCATTTCATAACTCCTGATTGACACTCACATGACCGGTCGCCTCTGTCCTCCTCTCCTCCTCCTGGCTGATGTCGGGGGGGTCATCTCAGACCCGCCCGCTGTAGCTCACAGATCGAGAGAGGAGAAAAGCGGGCGGTCACGTGAGCACCGATCAGTGCTATGAAATGAGGTAACGGGGGCATTTTTCTTTTTTTAAAACACATACACTGTGGACATTATTTAATACAGCAGAGAGGATTGTAGCAATGCCATTGAGTGGCTTAACAACTGATATTTATGAAAAACATGGTCTTCTGCTCCGAATTCAATGCAAACAATTTGTTCAATAAAAAGAATTACTAAGATACTTTATCTATAATGAACGCCAATGTTTAACCAGTCTGAACTTAGCATACTAATCAGTCACACATAAAGTACAAGGAGTTATTGCCTTTATGTTATGTTTTAAAATATATTATTTTTACAGTACATTATGGCTGGATGAGGAAACCATAAAGAGCAATAAAAGGTTCTGTCTCCTGACCCCTTTTAGACATTGGAAAATATATTTATTTCTTGCTGTGAATATCCTCAGACATGAGATGAATGGATGGCACAAACATGCAGCATCACGCTATAGTCCTCACCTTAAGCTCCCAGTGGTTGAACTTCCAGCCAGGTGAGTAGTTGTCACGTAAATCTGTTCGTGCTCTGATGTCCACATTCAGAAGGCGTTTTAAATACTGATTGCATTTCTGCAGAAGGGCATCTCTATCTGCTTCAGCTAATGTATTTGTGATCCCGCATGGAATTACAATAATCTGGGAGAATAAATAAATACATAAATAAATCAAACCAACATGTGTGATGGACAAACCAAAAACGTACAATCAAGTGCAATCATCATACAAAACATAGAATACCATTACCATAGATATATCAATCTTACAAAATCTTTAAAAGAGAAGTATGGGTTTTTTTTTGTTTTGTTTTTTTAGTATCATACTTACCTAGGTGGATGCAGCATAGGTCTGGTGCCTCCAACACTCAGAACTGAGCGAACAAACACCACTGATCGCTCGGTTCTCACAGCTCCGTGACCAGAGATCTGCCGTCAGTCAGCAGCTCTCTGCTCTGCCCCCCCCCCCCCCTCAGCTCATTGTATCGCTGGGCTGAGGAAGGGGTGGTAGCGGCCAGCTCAGCGATCTGGGTGGATCCCGACTCTATGGTCGTGATGATGTCCAAGCCTGGACTGTCTCTGTAACGTCAGCAGAGAGCGCACTTCAGGCCGCAGTCAGCTAAAAACAGGTCACAGGAGTACAAAACTAACTGCACTCCTGTGATCCATAGGAGAAGTACAGCCAAACGAGCTTTGGCTTTACTTCTTTAAACAAGGAAGGGAATTTGGAAGAAATATATGGAAGAAAGTCTGATAAATTCAAGTAGGGTTTAAGGAGCACTAATAGATTGAGGTGTTTATTCCTTACAGACTTAGAAGTTCACTTGCCATTTGTGTACTCCAGAAATGTGAATGGGCTATACAGCTGGAATGAGAGAGTCTGCCCAGGAGAGCATCAGACTTGTTTGCCTTAGGCTCGGTTCACACAGGGGCGACTTGTCCAGGCGACTTAGCCGCCTGACAAGTCACGCTCCGTTCTGTACAATGGAACCGTTCTAATAGGAGCGACTCAAGTCGCTCCGACTTAGAAAAAAGGTTCCTGTACTACTTCAGGCGACTTGCATTGACTTCTATACAGAAGTCGTTTTGCAAGTCGCCGCTGATCGTGTACAGGTCGCGGCGCTGCAAGTCGTGCCGCCCCTGTGTGAACCGAGCCTTAAGGTAGCTTAACGTCTGCTGTCCACCTAATATTTTACGTAGGGTACTGATTTGGCATTATCCTGACTGAG
This sequence comes from Lithobates pipiens, assembly GCF_037356315.1. NCBI lineage: Eukaryota > Metazoa > Chordata > Amphibia > Anura > Ranidae > Lithobates > Lithobates pipiens. The sequence continues at coordinate 74,229,568 of NW_027507758.1, forward strand.
TGACCTGGAAGCAGGGGGTCAAGTGTTGTTGAGCCAATTTTATGGCGCTTAGAGCCCTTTCACACTGTGCCGCCTAGGGGGTCAGTGGTAAAGTGGTGATATTTCTAGTGCCGCTTTAACGTCATTAAAACCACCCTGCTATTGGCCGAAAAGGGGTTAAACCCGCCCGCAAAACGAGCTCACCGCTCCAAAGAAGCTGCTGGCAGGACTTTTTCTGCCGCCCTACTAGGTTCCTCTCTACCCAATAAAGAGTTTGGGAAGCCTCCCCCCCGATCGATCTCCCCTCATCGCTGAGCCATGGCCTGCCGACGATAGGGGAGGAATAAAGTTAAATCGCAGTCCTAGTCCTAGAAGCAGATGAGATATCAGACAGCCCCCCGCATTTGGCACCAAGAGCCTCCAGAACTGTCCTGAAGCTCCATCACCCCTATATGGTGCTTGGGGCGGCTGGGAGGAAAAGAAGTGCAAAGCAAAACACACAATGTAGCCACACTGTATTCACAAAGGGAGAAAAAAAATATACCAGGGAGCCAGGTACGTGGAGACCTAACCCCTTTTCCTCCCATCACCAGGGACAAACTTCACCCATCATTGCAGGCAAGAGCCTTCAGGGACACAACTACTTAGCTGGGGAACATCACCCTGAACCTGTAGAGCACCCTGCCAGTCCACCAGGTAATATATCATTGCACAGAGTCCCATTACTCCGAATCCAGTGCCAAATGGCAACATTACAGGCAATCTCTGCGTATCCGGCCTGGGTACTGTTCCTCTTAGCCGATATAGGCAACTGATCCACATAAGTCAGTCTCCTAATCTCTGACGTACTCTTGAGAAAAATTATCTAAACACCATTTATTTTTGCATAGATAACACAGACATGACCATCAGCTTAAGACATTAGCAAAAAAACAAGTTATGAATGGCTGGGAGGGGTTATGCCTGTGAGGGGTTGTCCTGAAGGTGGCAGCATAACCCTATCATAATGGATATGACCATAGCCTGTGCTCTGAGATGTTTGATAAAGAAAGGCTTTTCCTGTATCAGCTGGACATGGTTACCAATAGGGATAAGCTCAGTTGCGTTTGGACACGAATCTGAGCATGCCTGAGCTATCCTGCCAGGAAGCGGTCACTGTGGACATCCAATCATAAGCAGCGGAGGCATTCCCCAACCCACAGCCACATCTATACAAGGAACATATTTGAACATGTTGGAGTTCATCCTTGATTACTAAATGATGAAATGTTTTCCCTTAAATCTGAACTGCAGGCAGATATAAAAAGAAATAATCAATGCAGCTTTGTATTGATTAACAGATCTATTAATAAAGTTTTTAAAAGCAAGCAGGGTAAGTACCTGAATGCAACCTTGTATTAGCCTCTTTTAATCAACTGCAAAGCAAAGCTCAGCGTGGGAGAGGGAGAAGCAGCCAATTAGATATACTACTGTGTTCATGTGTGAACAAGTAAAATTTGACTTAATTCTTAGTATTTCTAAGCTCTTTTGAGTACTTCTGAAGGCTTTTAAATGTTTCATAAAATCAATTTTTAAGTATTTGTGAATGGCCTGGGATAACTTGCCACATTCAATGTATTGATGCTGTTATAATATGAAATGGTAAATTATTTTTAGTTTGTTATGCAAGAAAAAAAATGTTTCTCTCAAAAACAAAATCTGGAGGAAAAAAAAAAAAAGAAAACATTTTGACAGGAGGGAAAAAGCTGAGTGGCAGAGGGGTGAACACATAAGTCTGCTTCTCCTTTCACTGTCCAGTTACAGGCTGTGGAAGAGATCCAAGTTTCTTGACTGCAGTAGAGAAGTCATGTCTTCTGCTCCACTAGATTGGGTTGTGTTGTGTGGAGTTGTGTAAATTTCAAGATAGGATGGACAGATAAAGTCCTTCTTTATGTTTATATTATATATGAGTATTTACCCATTTGCTTAGAGTTCAGCTCTAGCCCTTTTCAGTGCCAGGAGGGGACTTCCATTATGCACTGCTGATGGCATACCCAATCTCTCTACTTTTAACATACATATTAGACACATCAAAATTTGTGAAAGCCCTGCCTTTACTTAACTTTTAAAAGCACAGGACATATAGAAACAACCAGTCAAGGAACTTGGTCTTGAAAAGCACCAGAAATTGAGGAGGCACAGGCTTTTCTAACCAGTCACTTACCTGCACACAGGCTACCCGTGGTGGCAGCACAAGACCCATATTGTCTCCATGGACCATGGTCATGACTCCTATCGTTCGGGTGGTAAGACCCCATGAGTTCTGGAAGGCATACTGCTTTTCACCAGGAGTTTTTGGATCTTCGAAAACAATCTCAAACATTTTGGAGAAATTCTGTCCAAGGTGATGTGATGTAGCTCCCTGAAATGAGGAGTCAACACTATGTAAAATTTTATTCATACAGCCATTGGACATGGGGACATGTGGTTTTAAACTGCCTTTAGGTAAAGTTAAAGTGATACTAATCTCTGGTTTAAACATAAAAAGAGATATATTCAAGTATGTATTCCTAACTCAAAAAATAAAATTCTATTGCCCTCAGTCTCCTCCAATTTCTTTTGTTTTTTGTGATCCAACTTTCTGTTAGAAGGTGGCCAACTGCATGTAGGAACATGGCCGCCCTTTTCTGTGGTCTCCCAACATAGACTAGGCACTATGGGAGTTGTAGTGCTCATACAGCAGTGCACAACTGCAACTAATGTGCAGTGCTCATTCATTCCAAGCAAATGAAATTGGAGGAAAAGAGGCGTTTTCGGCACTCACAAAGGACATCAGGAGGCAGAAAAACACACCAAGAATTTCTAAACCCACTTTAAATCCAAAAACATAAATGTAATATTTAGCGTTGTTCACTTTCAACTGGTAAACCTGCAAACGCCACACTTCCTGTCCCTGGGTGGCTACATTCACCCCCTGCACTGCATCTATGGAAGGGACCACTGAAGCCACCCAGGCTACATTATAGCTTCACACAAGAAAGTTATGACTAGTAATTTAAACATGAAAGATAAGCTTATTTTTTCCTTTTTAACGTGTCAGTTCACCTTTACAGAACAAATGTACAGGTTTACCAAACACCAGACACACTACCCACTCCCCCCAGTCACACTGTACTTATCTCCAGAGTTTGCCAGCTTTTAATACCCTCACAGCTGCTCCAGTGGTCTTAGGATTTGGAATCCTCCCTCTTCCCACTCTTCTCCATCAGCGCTTCCAGCAAAGACCAGATCAATTCTGATTGGTCAGCACAGTGACATTGACAATGCTGACCAACCAGAATCAATCTGGTCTGTGCCGAAAGCGCTGATGGAAAAGAGGGAGAATACCGGGAATTTTAAATCCCACAACCACTGGATCAGCAGCTAAGGTGATGACAGCTCAGCAACCCCAAGGTAAGTACAGCGGTGACCGAGGGGGTATGGATGGTGTTCGTGCACTTTTACTTTTTTTTCTGTAAGGCTCCATTCACACTTGTGGGTGCCAACTTTGGAGTGCAAGTTTAAATGGGTGCAACTTGGATACGACTTTGGCTTTCACCAGCGATAATGGACAACTGTTGCATTGTATAACATTCAAGTAAAACTTTCATGCAACTTGTTGAGGTCAATGGCCTTCAAGTTGCATGAAAGGCGGACCAAAATAGTGTACAAACTACTTTGAAGTTGCTGCAAATTTAAGTTGCACGTATATGAATAGTAACCATTGGAAAACATGGGGAACGACTTGTCATGCGACTTTGATGTCCTAAGTTGCATGAAAAGTCGCACAAGTGTGAATGGAGCTTAAAGATGAACTAACCCTTTAAGCTCACAGAGTTGCTTAGATGTGGTACCTGCATTCATTATTTTTTGTCTTTTCCCCACTTCCTGTCTTTAGGTTGGCTATGCTCATGCCTTCACTGTATCTGTAGAGGTGCAACATAGCGACCTTTGGACAAAACTATTGTCAACATGTAAAGATGGAAGTGTTACACAGACTAATGGATATAGATGGACTACTAAAGTGACAAATTGCAGAAACTGTTTTTTTCTTTTGTTTAAAGATTTTCACTAAACAAATAAAAGCTGACCATTGTAAACACATCTGTTAGTGTTAAATGATTTGCATCAATCCCTTAACTGCCACTTTTGCTGGACAGGAGGTTGAAAATTACAGACTCACTGGCAGGATCAACAAGTTAAAAAAACGTCCTTAAAAAAGCAAATGAATGTAGCCACCACATCGAAGGATTGGTAAGCTGCAGTATATAACATTTTTATTCCATCCCAAAGGTGTTCTATCTGGTTGAGGTCAGGACTCTGTGCAGGCCAGTCAAGTTCCTCCACCCCAAAATCACTCATTCATGTCTTTATGGAACTCGCTTTGTGCACTGGTCCCAAACATTTGGTGGAGGGGAGATTATGGTGTGGGGTTGTTTTGGCCCCTTAGTTCAAGTGAAGGGACCCAAGGCATCTTGGACAATTTCATGCTCCCAACTTTGTGGGAACAGTTTGGGGATGGCCCCTTCCCTGTTCCAACATGACTGCACCCCAGAACCTAAAGCAAGGTCCATAAAGACATGGATGAGCAGGTTTAGGTTGGAGGAACTTGTCTGGCCTGCACAAAATCCTGACCTTGGCCCAATAGAACACCTTTGGGATGAATTAGTGCAGAGACTATGAGCCAGGCCTTCTTTTCCAACATCACCTCCTGACCTCAAAAATGCGCTTCTGGAAGAATGGTCAAACACTCCCATAAACACACTCCTAAACCTTGTAGACAGCCTTCCCAGAAGAGTTGAAGCTATTAAAGCTAAAAAAAAAGGGTGGGCCAACTCAATACTGAACCCTACGGACTAAGAATGCCATTAAAGTTCATGTGTGTGTAAAGGCAGATGTACCAAAAAGTTTGTCAATATAGTGTATAAGAGGGTCTACTATGGGAGCTAGACATTAAAAAAAGTAGTTACACCACAAGTAGTACCAACACTTGGTCATATTCCGATTCATGGCAGTGTTGGGGAAAAAAAAAAAAAAAAAAAAGCACATGTCTGTTTGTGTTGACGGTCAGCTCCACCCAAGACTAAAAGCCCGATTTATAGAGGTTCCTATGGGGGAACTACAGCACAGTAGCTACCCACCCACTTTCTTGGATTCTTACTTTGAAAAATATAATGGATATATATGTCGTAGAAATATTTCTCCCATCAAACACTAAGTTTTAACCACTTGAGATCCGCGCTATAGCCGAATGACGGCTACAGCGCGGACCTCCTTTGCCGGGACTACGTCTATTGACGTCGTCCCGTGCACGAGCGGCCTGCGCGCCCCCTGAGGGGCGCGCGCGGCGCGCTCTGTGATCGGCGAGTCTATGAGACTCGCCTGATCACGGATCCGAGGAAGGGGTCGATCCCGACCCCTTATCACGTGATCAGCTGTCAGCCAATGACAGCTGATCATGTGATGCAATGGAGCCGGTAATCGGCTATTATTCCTCCTCGAACTGACAGCGCGAGGAGAAAAAAAAAGAGCCGATCACCGGCGGCCATGATCGGGACATCAGTCCCGATCACGGCCAGCCCTGCCAGTGCCCACCTGCCAGTGCCACCTTAATAAAATATAAGTGCCCCCCGTCAATGCCACCCAGCAGTGCCACCCAGCAGTGCCACCCAGCAGTGCCACCCACAGTGCCCACAATCTGCCTCAACAATGGTGCTGCACCCCAGTGCCACATATCCGTGCCCATCAGTGTTATCTACCAGTGCCCAGCAGTGCCGCCCATCAGTGCCACCTATCAGTGCCACCTATCAGTGCCACCTATCAGTGGTACCTATCAGTGGTACCCATCCGTGCTACCCATCCGTGCTACCCATCCGTGCTACCCATCCGTGCTACCCATCCGTGCTACCCATCCGTGCCCATCAGTGCCACCTTATCTGTGCCCATCAGTACTGCCTTATCTGTGCCTATCGGTGCCACCTTATCTGTGCCTATTAGTGCCGCCTTAACTATGCCCATCAGTGCCCGCCAGTGCAGCCTATCACTGCCCACCAATGCAGCCTACCAGTGCCCATCAGTGCAGCCTACCAGTGCCCATCAGTGCAGCCTACCAGTGCCCATCAGTGCAGCCTACCAGTGCCCATCAGTGCAGCCTACCAGTGCCCATCAGTGCAGCCTATCAGTGCCGCCTCATCAGCGCACTTCAATGAAGGAGAAAAATGACCTGTTTGCAAAATTTTATAACAAACTATTAAACATGATTTTTTTATTTTTATTTTTTTTGCATCTTTTTTTGTTTGTTTAGCAAAAAATAAAACTCAGAGCTGTAATTAAATACCACCAAAAGAAAGCTCTATTTGTGGGAAAAAAATGATAAAAATTTCATTTGGGTACAGTGTTGTATGACCGCGCAATTGTCATTCAAAGTGCATCAGCGCTGAAAGCTGAAAATTGGTCTGGGACTGAGGGGGGTTTAAGTGCCCAGTAAGCAAGTGGTTAAACAACAAAGCATCACTGGCAAAGATCAGCCTATGCTAGAACAGTGGGCTGTCTAGAGTCACTCTTACTCAAATTTTTAGGTGGGGGTTAATCGAGAGAAATATCCATTTTGACTTTGCAGCTGCGAGCATTGTAAATCACGTTCACTACAGGTTGTTGTGAAGATCTCTCTCGCAACACTGCATTTAATATTATGCTTATAGACTTGTTACATATTGGGCCCTGTGTATGCTTTGTGTCCATGTGAAGAAAGCCTATAGAGACTTGCAGTCGCCAAGGCGCTTCATCTTTCTGCCAGGTCCAGACCCCTCAGGATCCAGCCTGCCTGCTCTGGCTCTTTCTATAGCCATTGTGTATACTCTTGTGAAGGCAGCCTGATTACACATTGCAGTCTATGAGACTTCCAGTCACCAGGGCACTTCACCTTTGTGCCTGGCACAGACCCCTAGGATCCCACCTGCCTGCTCTGCCCCTTTCTAAGCTTAACTAAGGAGCAGAAAAGCTTGTGTAGTGGAGGCGGCACCAACTGCTAAAGCTCAACAAAGCTTCCTCTGGTCCAGCATCTCCCTCTGGTCCAGCATCCAGCCTGCAACCGGTATCCCCCTAATTGCTTCCCTGCAACCCTGCCTTGCTTAGTTCTAACCCCCTTATAATTATATTATGCTCTACTGTGCTGATGCTTATTTCCCACAGGTGTAATACATGCACTTGGTCCCCTGGAAGAGTCATCAAGAATCTGTACGTTTTGGTGATACAAATTCTTTAATGAATAGGTCCGAACCTATACAAGGCCCGTAGTTCCTAATTTCACATTCGTCCTACTGGGGTGGTCATCACAAACCTCCTTTTTATGTACATCCTTGGACCAATCGCCTATTTGTACTCACCTGTATGGCTCTGCCGCTGGCTGATATAAATGCCTCAACCGTGGTTGTATAATCTCCTCCTGCAAACTTTTCCTTCTCTGTCTTTCTTCCTTTCACTACAGGAATAGCCAAGAGGTCCTCATAGACACGGGCGTAGAGATCCAGGATCTGCAAGACCTACGATCGAAACCAAAAGAAATAAAATGTTAGAGCTGAACTCTAGGCAGATATAAAAGACGCAGATTAATGCAGTTATGTATTCAGTAACAAGTCAACTAATGTAAATGTAAAGTACTTAATTATGACTTCCCTGAGCAGCATTTTTACAGCCCTCCCACTCAACATGCAAAGGCAGTGGAATGGGGACATGCTGCAACTCCCCTGCAACCACGTACCCTATTCTGAATAGCAGTGCAGTGGTGCAGCATTTGACATGTTAAATCAGATATCATCTCTAGACCACCTGTCAAACGACTCTGAAAAGCAATTCACTGCACATCACTTTTTAAAGGGGCAGCAGGTATAAATTAAAACTGGCCATGCACTACCAGTTTTTCTTTTATTTATCCTGCTAGCTAAAAATAAAAAAAATAAAAAGATTTATCCCCATCTCCAAAAACAAGGTGTATGAAGGACCCCCCTGGACCTTGTATTCTGATGGCGGCACCTGGCAAAATATGTCCAGTCCCTGTGGAACCAGACAAATTTCAAACAGTGTATGGCCAATTTTACCCTTAATGCAGAGCTCCACCCAAAAGTGGAACTTCCGCTTTAAGCACTCTTCGCCCCCTTATGTGCCACATTTGTCATGTCATTTTTTTTGGGGGGGGGGGTACCTACTTTTGACAGGAATGTAGCCCCCACGTCCTGCTCTCATCGCCTCGCCTAGGCGACAACTCCTCTCCTCCTCCCACTCTGCAATGCAATCTCCTGGGACACGGGTCCAAAAAGATTGGCTGGCCACCAAGTGAGCGCATGCACAGTGTGCACCCGGCTGTAAAGCCACAAGCTGTCATAGCCGGGTGCTCACACTTGCAATGCCGATGCCAAGGAGGGGAGCAAGGCCCTCAGGCAGCCGCATCGCTGGACCGTGGGACAGGCAAGTGTCTGTTTATTAAGAGTTAGCAGCTACACTTTTTGTAGCTGCTGACTTTTAATAAACTTAAATGAGTGGAACTCTGCTTTAAAGTGAATGTAAACCTTCACATATACCCACTGAAGTGAATAGCCTCATGTGATGCACAGAGACGAAACAATCTCCATACATAAGTTGTTCTGGTCTGTCTGGAGCCATCTGTCCTCTACATCCGTTCAATGTGCTGAATTATAGTTTGGCTGAGAGTTCAGAAAAAAAAAGGGGGTGGAGAGCTGAAGTTAAACTCTGCAGAGCTGAGCGAGGAGAGGTCTGAGAGCTGATTGGAGAGAAGACACACCCCCTTCACACAGGGACAGAGCTGAGGCTGTCACTCTGCTGAAGATTCCTCCCCTGTCACCATTTTTCTCTTGGTGTCAGGAAAACTTGTCAGAAGTGATTTATGCTGATAGAAGAGGAACAAGGAAGCAGACAAAAGTGACACTTAGCGCTCCTAATTGAGACAAGTACATAATATAAAAGGGATATGCTTGGTTCATATTTCAGGTTTACAACTACTTTAAGCTTTTCCTTCACTCTAAAGACCAAAGATACTTGACAAGATATGAGATTGTTGGGTCTCTAGACAACCCACTCTAGTTTTTATAGGTCTGAGATGTTAGGATTCCAATGTTGCTGATGTATTTTTCCAACTCAATCGATTTGTTTGTTTGTATCCAAATGCAAGACCTGACTTTTTTATTAGTGTTATGTAATAATCAGACAACCACTTTAGGTCACAGCATGCATGTCAAACACATTTAATGATCTTGTGGCAGCCACGTGTTGCTGCTCTCTGCATACAGTATGTTAGCACTAGCAGCCATGGGGAGGGGTTAAAAGGTGGAGATGATGGTATGTGCATATTGGTAGCAGCAGTATAATGTGTCCACATTAAAAATCTCACCTGGCTCTAGCTCCGTTGTGCAGTGTCTGTGTGACTTTCAACCTGGCAGCTCATTCCCACCCACCCCAGACTCGTCACCACTGGCCCAAGAGGAGTGTGGGAGATGCTACCCTTTTGTCCACGCCCACCCTGGACACATCACCTCTGACCCCAGAAAGAGTCTAGTGGGAGATGTAGTTTGATGGGGGTGTGGTGTGGACTAGATACAGCTCGTATGGATGGCCAGTCAGTGTGCGGGGTCAGGGTGCGCTCTTCTTCCTGGCATGCCCACAGAGAGGGCTCTGCGTGCCAAAGGTTCACCATCAGTGTCCTAGATCATAAAGGTGATCAGAGACCGTCTGGTCTCTGTTCACCTCTATGGCCAGCTGCTGAAACCATCAGATGGTTTTAGGTCGTTGCCGGTAAAGACGGTAAGCCTGGGAAATACTGGCAAGCGCCCCCCGCTGTTTCTGAAAGCAATCCAGGGGCTAATTAGCCGCTCAGATCACTTGCATGAGAAAGGGAATCGCCAACTGCAAAAAAATGTTTTAAATACCAGGGTTATGGCTGATAGCTTTAGCAATAAGCTCAGTAAACCACTTGCAAGCCAAAATGTATATATACGTATTGAGGTTGACAAGTGGTTAAAACCCTGGCCTGATTTACCAAACTTGTCCCACCTAACCCTTAAATACCCAGCTCGCTGCAGACTGTCAGTAAAAATGCCTTCAGCTGACTAGGTATAATAAATCTGAATCATGATCAATCTTACGGCCAGGATACAAACTGCATTGACGGCCCTGGCTGGCAGCTCGCAGTCATGAAGAAGTCTCTTGAGGGCACATTGGTGGAAATCCATGAGATACAGTAAAATCGGAAGCATCAGACAAAACGTTGAGACAGTATGACAAGAATTCATCATAAAATGTTGAAAGGGCGAGCCAACATGCCTCCATGGTTCTGACGGGCCCCCTTAAATCAGGGCTAAAAGCGATGTTCATGGCACACCTAACAAAATAGCGGCCATTAACTTCTTAATACTTCTAACAATGCAACCAAAGAGAAGTCTGGCTCAGTGACTGAAATAACCTGCTTCTAGCTCTATCCTAGCGCAAGCATTTATTAAAGCAGCAAAAGATGCCAAAAGAGCGAGCTTGCTCCCTTAGCACAACAAACAGTGAGGTTATAAATTACTAAGTGGATTTATTAATGGAGTTTTCAACAAATCGGAGCAGTACAGGATGTCAGCTTGGCTTGTTTTATTACAGTCTTCGGTTACAAGCAAGCAAAGAAATAAGCCATCAGAAGGTTTATTAGTAAAACAAAGTCACTCATGTAGCAACATTTTCTGTAAACTTCCAGCGCAAAAGGAGCCAGGGATATTTATATCCAAACTTACGTGGAAGAAAAAAAAATTATAAAATCAAGAAAAGTTTAGGGGGAGAAGAAAAAAAAACTCCTTGTCTACTAGAGTTCAAGCAAATCTCTGCTTATATGACCCTACGGGAATGAGTTCTGGGGTGAAATGAGGACACAAGACAGCTGGAAATAAAACGAAGGACAGGTAAGGGTTGGTGCAGTGTGCTGATGGTGCCATCTAGTGGCTAGCTAGAGGAACGCAACTACATTTTTTTAAAGTTCTTTGCAGCTTTAAAGCAATGACCATCAACCCTGTCCTCAGGGCCCACTAACAGGCCAGGTTTGCAACATAATTGAAATACATTACAGGTGATATCATTTGCTACTCAGTGATTGCAGTATTCTAGTCAGCATCTCCCCAAGGTAATACATAAAACCTGGCCTGTTAGTGGGCCCTGAGGACAGGGTTGATGACCACTGCTTTAAAGGATGAGTTCACCTTTATGAAAAAAAAATAATATACACACATATTTTTGCAAGGAAAAAAAATGTGCATTTATTTTTTTTTTCACGGGACACTGAGCATTGCACCCACAATCAGTGGATCATGGGTGCAATATTAGCCTCCTGCAAACTCTTCCTGCAGCTCTTTGCCCGTAGTTCTCTAGAAAGCAAAATTATTACAAAATCAACTTGCTTAAAGCGATTCTAAAATAAAGCCCCTTTCGCATGAGTGGTCCGATCTAATCAACCTGTCAATTTTTCAGGTGGACCCTCAATTCTCCTCTACAGAGAGAAGGATGTGAATTAACTTTTACACCTGCTTACCTCCAATCTGAGCCAGTATAAACAAATGGAAGAGGGTCTGTTCCTGCCCGTCTGGCTGGACCAAATTGGAGGGCAGTCCCGTGTAAACTGACAGCTGGTCCATTTACATCAGTCTGTGCATAAAGCAGTGTGGGCCGTGTCTGCTCTGCATAAGCAGACGAGAGCCTGTCATCTGCCCGCTCAGCTCAGTAGGTGATTAGTGCACAGATCCTCTGCTGAGAAAAAGGATTTGGCTTGTGTAAAATTCAAACAGTGTGTGGCTAGCCTTAGTCTTCAAATAGATAAAAGACTCCCTCTGGAGTCCCCCCCGTGGATCTCCGGTCCTTGCTGTGAATGGAGACTTCCAGGTTAACAACTCAAACTCTGCAGACTGTTACGTACCTCCTCTGCAGCTTCCTCATATGTAGCAAAGGCAGTGTGTCCCTCTTGCCATAGGAACTCGCGGGTGCGCAGGAACGGCTGGGGGTGCTTAAACTCCCATCTCTGTACAAGACAAAACCGTTTTGGTTAGTCTATGACTGACATCTTACAGAACTACCCAAATGAAGTATGAATAATCTGATAAAAATTATCACATTTAAACTGAAGATGCTTTGATCTGCACTTACCACAACATTGCACCACTGGTTAAGTTTGATGGGGAGGTCTCGGTGAGACTGAACCCATTTTGCATAGGAGGGATACATAACTGTAAAAGAACACAAAAGTGTGTATAAGTCATGCACAGTTGTTTATGGAATGTGTTGTGTTAAAGCCGAGTTCCAGGATTAAATTAATCCAAAAAATACACTTACAGTGAGGGGGTCCCAATGAGAATGGGAAAAGGTTGTAATACTCACTTTACTCATCACTCCCCAGCCGCTAGGGCATTTTCTCTTTTCTCCGACGCTCCAGGTTGTGGACAGGAACTCAACCTTCTTCATGAAAAACGCAAGACTATTGGTTCTGCATTGTACACGAGGACATCAGCTTGCAACCGCCGGCCAAAGCACCTTAAAGAAGAGGCTTTGGAGAACCAGCTGCACAGCATGTCAGAGTGAGGAGTAAGGTAATCATTGCATCTTATTCCTTTATCCCTAGACAGTAGAGCATTTTGCCCTTGTCGTGTGGGGAGGCCCTGCTGCAGGGTTAATTTTTTCTCGTACCCATTGTTGCACTTTCAGGCTCCGTTCACACTAGTGTGAATCCACAGTTGCACGATTTCCAGTGTGACTTTGATGCAACTTTCTTCCGACTTTACACTCTCTGGATCAAAGTTGCATCAAAAATAACATCAAAGTAGTGCAGGCCCCTTTCAAAGTTGCTGCAACTAAGTTGCACCAAGTGCCATTAAAAGGAATAGGCTGCGACTTTGATGTCCAAGTGTGAATGAAGCCTCATTGTACTATTGTTGCTTTAAAACAAAGTGCAATTATCATGTTTGCCCCCTTTCCCTGACCTAATCAGACCCACCTTCCTTCTTTACAGATGCATACTTGCCTTGATCTGAGGGCTCTGGTTTCACAGTTTTATATTCATCAGCTTAAGTCTTTACAATACCTGTGCATTAGTGTCCCACTGGCTTCTATAGGGTTGTGTCCCAAAGCTGGAGAAGATCGCAGACAGCCCCATAGCAGTCTATGGGGATATCATATACAGATACAACCAGGACAGTGGTGACATGTGGTGCTGGATGTACACAAACAACTGAATCACAGCTGTCCGAACAAGGTAAGTATGCACCTATAGAGGGGAAAGTTGGGTTAGGTCAGGGGAAGGGTCTCTAGGCCCTCTTTATTCCCACTTCTCACCCCCCGTGACATCAGATACTATAATGGGGTCTAATCTCCTAGTTTTTCGTTGGAGCATAAGACAGGAGCATGAGTGGAGCAAAATAATGACACTCAGTCCAGCATTGAGGAGAAGCTCAGATGCATTCGATCTCGATGCCTGATGTTACAAAATTCAGCCCTCTGGAAAACTTTATACACAATACTTGCTGCAAATATTAAAGTAGGAAAGTCAGGTGTGTGAAAATGAAAAGTCAACAGCTACAAAAACTGTAGCTGCTGACTTTTAATAAACAGACACTCACCTGTCCCACGATCCAGTGCTGTCCTCGCCCGAGCCGTTTTCTTCATTGGACTTTGGGACCCAGCACCGGCATGTCAATGGTGGGAAACCAGCTGTGCCGCACTGAGCTTTGTAAATGGTCCCGCAGCCTTCTGGGACTTGTGATGTGTCCTAGAAGGCGACGGGCAGGGAGATGAGGGGGAGAGTGGAAGAGAACATCTGCTAGGCTAGCCGAGCAATCGTGGGAGCCAGTCCGCCTTCCGCCCCAAAAAATACAATTCAAAATTGGGGGGGAAGGGGGAATACAGCGGAACTAGCCCTTTTGGGTGAAGTGCCTCTTTTAAATGCATTATCCAGTCTAAAATGTATCCATGGTCAGTTCTCCTTTTTCATCGTTTTAAGCACACTTACTACCCAACTCTAGGAAATTGTTCAGCCCTTTCCAATAATAACTTACCAGTTTCACTTGTGGGTCGAACAGCTATGGGCTCAGCCAGGTCAGTCTTCCCTGACCTGGTAACCCAAGCCACCTGCAGAAAAATGAAAGCAATTTATTAGTAGTAGAAAACCCCCCCAAAAAAAAAAAAAAAACAGCCAGTTACCTACAAATAAGTTAGCGCTCCAGGCAAATCGCTGAATTCTCAGATACATACAAGGGAGCTGTTCTGCCTGTCAAAAAAATTGGCGTTTCTCTCCATCCAGTCTTGAGAATTACACAGGGTCGGAGACCTATTTTTTTCTGCTTCAGTTTCCCTAGTCTGAGACTGGACAGGGAAAAGGGAAGCAATGCTCCTTATTAGTGGTGCTGCAGGGCTCAAATACTAACTGCACTGCATCCCCTTTCCTAGTTTGAGCTCTTCTGTACAGAAACTGCTGAAGACTAATACAAGTCAAATTCTGGTGTTTACTCAGCTGGAATTTAATAAAATAAATGTACTGATTTATTCACAAATACAGAGCTACATTCATTCAAGTCTTTCAAGTCTGATCTGTCAATCAGGTTATACCAACCAGGGTTTAAAACCCTAATGCCGCGTACACACGACCGGTTTTTCCATCAGAATAAACTCGGACAGATTTTCTGATGGAGTTCCGCTTACACACAATCACACCAAAGTCCAATCGTTTAGAATGCAGTGATATACTACACGTATGACGGGACTAGAAAAAGGAAGTTCAATAGCCAATAGCTACCCTTGCGCCGTTTTTGGTCTGTCGGAACAGCATACAGACAAACGGTTTTCCCGACAGAAATTGAGTCCGTCAGAAAGCTTTAAAACATGTTCTATTTCTAGGTCCGTCAGAATTTTCGAAAAAAAAAAAGTCAGTTGAAGCCCACACACGATTGGAATATCCGATGGAAATATTCCGTTTGACTTTTTCTGTCGGAAAGTCCGACCGTGTGTACACGGCATAAGTCGACACCATCTGACAGCTTATGCTCTTTCGGCACTGTGCAGGCTGCAATGTACGGATCTGCTCCCCAAACTAAAGATAAATCTCTACCAGCTTTCTGTGCTCGATTGACGTGCATTGCACAATATGCTTCATTTCATCTGAGGATCCACCAAGAATGACTTTGTTGCTACAGGCCTAAGCCTTACTTCCTTTTTTCACAAGCAATTAAGGATGCCGTTAACATTTTCAATTTGATTTTGTGTTGTGCCTGGAGTTCTAATTTAAAGGTAATTTTTAAGTTTCTTTTGGTTGATACTGCACATTCTTTATTCATGCATGTTCTTCCCATTTCCATGTGGGTTTCCTCCGGGTATTCCAGTTTCTACCCACAGTCCAAAGATAGGTTAATTGGCTCCTGTCTAAATGGGCCCTAGTACAGTGCCTTTAAAAAGTTTTCATGCCCCTTGAAATTTTCCAATTTCCTCCAGAAGTCACCAAATTAGTAAATAAAAGTACGCCCCTATGTAATTTATTCTCAGTATAAATACAGCTGTTCTGTGAAGCCCTAAGAGGATTGTTAGAGAACCTTAGTGAACAATCAGCATCGTGAAGAAACACACCAGACAGGTCAGGGATAAAGTGGTGGAGAAGTTTAAAGCAGGGTTAGGTTATAAAAAAAAAAATCCCATGCTCTGAACATCTGATGGAGCGCTGTTCAATCCATCATCTGAAAATGGAAAGAGTATGGCACAACTGCATACCTACCAAAACATGGCCGTCCACCTAAACAGACAGGCCGGGCAAAGAGAGCATTAATCAAAGAAGCAGCCAAGAGGCCCATGGTAACTCTGGAGGAGCTGCAGAGATCCACAGCTCATGTGGGAGAATCTGTCCACAGGACAACTATTAGTTGTGCTCTCCGCAAATCTGACCTTTCATGGAAGAGTGGCAAAAAGAAAGCCACTGTAAGAAGTTCCATTTGCAGTTTATGAGAAGCCATGTGGGGGACACAAACATGTGGAAGAAGGTGCTCTGGTCAGATGGACCAAAATTGAACTTTTTGGCCTAAAAGCAAAACACTGTGGGGAAAAATTAATATTGCACATCACCCTGAACACACCATCCGCACTGTGAAACATGGTGGTAGCAGCATCATGTTGTGGGGATGCTTATCTTCAGCAGGGACAGGGAAGCTGGTCAGAGTTGATGGGAAGATGGATGGAGCCAAATACAGGGGAATCTTAGAAGAAAACCTGTTAGAGTCTGCAAAAGACTTGAGACTGGGGCTTGAGCTCGTTTGCAAAGAAGAATGGGCAAAAATGTCACTCTCTAGATGAGCAAAGCTGGTAGAGACATCCCCAAAAAGACTTGCAGCTGTAATTGCAGAGAAAGGTGGTTCTACAAAGTGTTGACTCAGGGGGGCTGAATACAAATGCACGCCACACTTTTCACATATTTGTAAAAAAAAAAAAAACAACTGAAAACCATTTATCATTTTATTTCCACTTCACGTTGGTTTATGACATAAAATCAAATAAAATACATTTATGCTTTTGGCTGTAACATGACAAAATGTGGAAAATTTCAAAGGGTATGAATACTTTTTGAAGCCACTGTATTTGTATGCATGAGTGTGAGTTGGGGACCTTAGATTGTAAGCTCATTGATTGCAGGGACTGATGTCAATGTATAATAAATATGTAAAGCACTATGTAAACTGACAGCGCTATAGAAGTACCATTAATTAATAAAAAAAATTGTGGACACCTTTGTGCAAGTAAATGAATAAATCTGTGTGTGTTTTTTAGCTTTATTTTATTGAAAACATTTTAATTACTTACAAGTAGCAATCATAATTGTGTATTACTTACAGTGCTGCCTCCTGCTTAGTAGTGCAGCACAGTCTCCTCCAGTGCAAGTCTATGGGTCAGGTCTGACTGATTGAAAACACTGTGTGCTTGAGATTTGATCACTTACTGACCAGGAAAGCTGAATGACAAAGTGGAGTTCCACGCTCATCGGAACCCTCTCCCCCCTCTGGTGCCATAATTGGCACCCTTCAGGGGGGTGCAGATAACTGTATAATACAGGTATTTGCAGCCACTTCTGAGCATAGATAGCTGCAGAATCTGGGGGTATTTACGCTACTTCCTGTCCCTTCCCCGCTGTCTGCTGGGAAACATGGGACCCAGAGACAGTAGAGACCGTCCGTATTGCGCAGCGTGACTCGCACATATGCAGTAGGGAACCGGGAAGTGAAGCCGCAAGGCTTCACTTCCTGATTCCCATAGCGAAGATGGCAGCGGCAGCACCTGAGAGCCGAGCGACAGATCGGCTTCGGGTGCAGACATTGCGGGCGCGCTGGACAGATGAGTGTCCATATTTTAAAAGGCAGCAGCTGCAGTATTTGTAGCTGCTGACTTAAAAAAAATATATATTTTTATAAACGGTGGAACTCCAGCTTTAAAGTGTTACTAAACTCACAACAGTAAAATCTGTCTGTATATGCAACATAGCATGGTTGTTATTCTTACTAAATCCATTGCATTGTGTAAAAAGGCTGTTTTATCCTGTATGAACAAATCCTCCCCCTCCTGCACTGTATCTGGGGGAGGCCAGCTAACACAGGTAGGGTAGCCGATTTGCACATGCTCAGTTATGTCTTTTATGCAGGAGAGAACATTTACTTGTTCTCAGAGCTAGACAGGTCATATGATATTGACATCACACATGTGGGCGTGTATACAGGCTGTAGTGGAAATCTCCTCCTATCTGAACTCTTAGCACTGGAGCAACTGTGCAGTTTATTATGTAACCGGATGAACTATTTTCATATTACTGGGTTTAGTAATACTTTAAAGAAAATACAGCAAAGGACAGACATACGGTATTCTAGGAGCATATGGGGTATGAAGTTCTGTCCCATTGATCCTGGCATATTTTCAGGTGAATTCTGCGGGGAAAACAAAACTTCAGGGAGCTTTCCCTGCTTCCTCCTGCTAACCACCAAATCACAACTGTATCACATAATAGGTGGAGGTCAGGAGGAGGAACCAGTAGGAGCTGTGGAGGACCCAGGAAATAAACCGTCCCAGAGCAGGTTTCCAGCAGATTTCACATGATTTCTCGGGATCTGCATGGCGTTCCTTGGGGCTGGCAGCAAGAAAGTTAGACATGTACAGTCTTATTTTACAGGTATGGCTTGGCTTTGTAAGTTTTGTATAGTGAGAAGGTTGCTTTAAAGTAAAACTGTACTTAATGAAATATGGGGCTGCCGTTGCTGACCCCTTGAAAATGCTAATCATCTAGCAGTCTCAGGCTTTACTGAAGTCAGAGCCTCCAAAGAAGTATGCAGCCACTGAACTCTTTAACCTGAGTCAGAGGCTCAAAAAGTACTCCAGCCACTGGAACAGCAGCAAAGCAGTTAGCATTTTCAGGTGAAAACAAATTCAATAGCTGCCTTTGTATATCCTCTAGTGCAGATTATTTTTGATGCAGCCCACATTTTTTTAGGCTAGACCTAAAAATGGCTCTACTGACAAGCAGAAACTACAGAACAGAAAGTCCTCCTCCAGCCAACACCGATGACTTCCACCTTTACCTACCTCTGGAGCAAAGTCAGCAATGTGGGTTTTCTCTTTCTCCAAAGCAGCCTGAGACACAAACATGGGAAAGTAGCAGTTCTCCACTCCCAGCTTCTTTATTTCGGGATCAAAGAAATTTTTAATGGATTCCCAGATGGCAAAAGACCAAGGACGCAATACGTAGCAGCCACTGACGTCATAATATTCGATCATTTCTGATTTTGTGATCACCTGTGGGAAGAGAAAACCTGAAAATGCAGAACCAGCAGAAATGTATGCTGTACAGCCTCTTCCAGAGCTTAAAGAGGAACTAAACTCAGTCAACATTATCTATTTTGAATCCTTATAATGCTAGCATTATTAAAATATACCTTCCTATCTATTTATTTAAATGCTTTAAACTTATTTTTTCTGGTATTTGGTCTAGGCCAAAATGATGGCATGCATCCCCTGGAGACATAGATGGATAGACGAGTTTTGCTTTATATATGGAAGTTCTGCTTTAACCCCATGAAAATCAGCAATTAGTGGTTACATCATGCCAAAAACAGAACGCATCGAACCACAGCTGGCAATGGCTCCAATAAAAGAAAATAGCCATCGCCAGCTAGACAAAGAAAGTATGAGATACTAAAAAAAAAAAAACACACACACAAACACACACCCAGATGATGGCTTCAGCACCTATCCAAGCTGCAGCTATCCCCTGCCGGCTCTATACTGAGAACTAAGTGATCAAGACCACTGATCGCTCAGCTCCCAGGTCCGCTCTGAGCACAGAAAGGTGAATGTCGGTCACCGGCTCTCTGCTCTACCCCTTAAGCAGAGCCCTGAGACGACGTGATATTTCACAAAACGCGTTGGGCGGCGAGACACGACATCTATTGCCTCTGAATAGACCAGCTGGTGAAAGGGTATTGTCGTGGAGAATTGCGTTCGGCCGGCGCCTCCCACTGTGATATGCCTAACTTTGCAGTACTTTTGTAAGTGCATTTTTTATCTTATTTTATTTTTAAATAAACGTTTTTACACTATTTGGAGCGTTTTTTCTCCCCCTTCTTATGGTGGACTGTGCATTATAAAATCATTGGAGCCTGACTGAAATGTGATTTGGTTGTGGGCGGAACCTGTGGACGAGTGAGGGATGCACGCAGCCTGGCTTGACCTTATAGAGCGTACTGTTTAGAGATATTTGGTAAGGAGCCAATCCTCACTTTCGGTGGTGGTGCACTATAATATACGTTGAGACTTCGAACAGGATACTGAGAGTTGATATACTTTACATCTGACACGTGGTGGTCTTAGAGTTTTTTATGGACTTTTCTTTAATAATTTGAAAATTGGACACCTTATTATTATTGAGAGTTTTTTAGCTCATTTTTTATGCAGTTAAATCACTGTTTTGTACACATTGTGATAAGGGTGTAGATGTTGTAATTTTGCAGCATTCATAACAAATTTAAGATGTGTTATTGTTGTTAATGCACACTTATGATCATGATTGTAACACCAAAATATGTTTTCTAGGTATGGGGTATTGATATAATTATTTGATGATATTGTATTATAATTTTTATATGTTCACATTCCTTTTAGGGGAAGCACACACCCTAAGCTCACCCTTAGGACAGCGCGGTTCTTTCTTTGGGTCACGTTTATAAGTATATAACTTTTGGTATATAGCAGAACTGCAGCAGTATTTGATGTGTACACAATTTTTATTTTTATTTTCATGGTGGTAGCGCGATTTTTTCCTTTCCTTTATCTACCCCTTAAGCACTCACTGGAGCACTGGGCTGGAGAAAGTGCGGGAGTGGCTGACACAGGCTTAGCAGCGCACTCAGAGGCTGAGCTGTCCGCCAGTCAGGCATCTGGGCAAATCCTGACATTACTGTCGGAAACCCCTGCAGAGCGTGGATCAGCCCTTTGACATCAGCTGACAGTGGGCTTTAGTCCTTATAATGCTAGCATTATTAAAATATACCTTCCTATCTATTTATTTACATGCTTTAAACTTATTTTTTCTGGTATTTGGTCTAGGCCAAAATGATGGCATGCATCCCCTGGAGACATAGATGGATAGATGAGTTTTGCTTTAAATATGGAAGTTCTGCTTTAACACAGACCTTTGACAGCAGACAGTGGGCTTTAGTCCACTGTTGGCTGAATTTGGGTCACAGTAGTACAGAACTATGTGCTCTTTTTGACCCACAGAAGCATGGCCAAAAAAGATCCAGCGATTTTAAAAAGCAGGGCTTGTACCGCTCTTTAGAATTATGGTAGTTCAAGTTTGATGCATTTGCATAAGGTACATTTTAAAGCAACTCTCGTATTGTCCCTACCAGGTCTTCTTATTCCTGCGCATGTGAAAAGCATCCCCAGTCACTCATTTCTATGGGACTGCTGTACTCATGGTGGCCTCCAGCGGGCCAGTAGAGAATAGCTCTCCCATAGACACAAACAGGGCCGTGGTACACATGTGCAGGAAGACGACGACCCAGTGGTAAGGTTTTCGACAGAGGCTGTGCGGTGCCAGTGAGGACCACACAATAAAGATCACTGGAATGAGAAGAAAGTTATTTAACCATGTGGGCTGTACTCATTAGGGCGGGGGAATCAACTAAAGAACATCTATTTCAAAGAAACTGTTGTCATTTAAATAACATTTCATATGAAAGCACAACTGACTGCATTCAGCAAGAAAATCTACAGTCTGTGACAGAGAGACAAGACAAAGTCCATATAAGAGGAAGAGAATTCTTTGCTACACAGCACTTACCTGAGAAAACCAGTCTGCCAGGTTTTCCTCTTTCTTGGCCTCCAGTCCCAGCCTGAAAAAATAAAATAAAATATGGACACACAAATAAAAGTGAGCAGTCGTTTTGCAAGCTAGGAGCTTTGTCAAGGTAAGGCAGCCTTGAGAAGCCTACACCCTTAGCGAGCTATGCCACCATACCTGGTCTGTTTCTTTGGGCCCTGCCCATCTCCGGTTCCTCCCGAGGAACCATTTCCAGAGTCCTTTGTTGGCTCCTTCTTCTGCCCTTCACCCTGTTTGGTCTGCTTGCTCTGTTTTTCAGACTTGTTCTCTTTCTCCTTCTGCTTCTTGTCCTCTTTGGGTTTCTTGTCCCCTGAGCCCACAGCAGTCACTGGCTTGTACTCCATTCCTGTGAGGGCCTTGTACTGAGTCTTGAGGTCCAGAAGCTGTTTTACTGCAGCATCCACAGTTTCCTGCAAGCCAACAAAGTATAACGCTCATATCAACCACAAAGTTTGAGACTACACAAACAAAACATATCAGGGCAACACTGCACAGTGCTGTCCAATACTGGGAGCTTGTTTACAGGAGGACAGAACACATGGGCAACCTCAGAGCCGCTTTGTGCTCGACTTCGTCACTTTCTAGTCAGCAGACTGGAGGTCTATAGGTGACTAAGCAAACAGAGCTTTAGTTGCCTTTTTACCTGTAGTCACCCATTATCATGATTCTGAGAATGGTTAGAGAACTGGGTATACAAAAGGACTTTAGCAGCTATAAGCATCGAAGGACATGCATTCAGTGGTCTATTTATTAAATATACATTTTTACAAAGAAACATGTAGTTGCAATGTAAGCTTTTCCCAGATCTGAAAAGCTTACATTCCTTGGAGAACTCAGAACATGCTCACTGTTTCTTGATGAGGACATCTTTTATACAACCTGCATCCATACTAACAGAGAAGTTACAGAACACCAGCATTGTTGATGCAACACGGGAGAATGATTTTTATATTTCACAAGCATATGTGCGGCACTCCACTCCATACTGTATTCAAAGCCTGAAAATACTAAGAACTGTAAGTCAGTTATATATGGACATTGGTGACCTAAAACAGCCAATGGCTTTACAAGTTTTCTAAGGGACACCGATTCTGGGAGCTCTAAGGACTCTAATGACAAGCAATAAAGTTTCCTGCTGCACTTTATAGTGTAGTCAAATGATTCAGTAATCACAGATTCTTCTTGTTAAAACTTTGTATTGAAGAATAGAGTGGTTATACATAGATAAAGCACATTAAAGGACAATTCCCATCTGCAGGCAAAATAAAACAGGATATATAGTATTACAAATTAGCAACAGGGACCCAGCCCTTAATAGGATAAGGTTTGCAAGAGAATATATGCAAAAGAATCACGCAACATCTTAATTGTTACATATGTAGAAGGTTACAAGTAGCAGTATCATAGTAAAGGGATATATCACCGCTCCAGGAAAACAGAGATAGTTAACCTCTCTCTCGGTTCGGAAGCCATAGGTGCTGGCAATTGCTAATAGCAATGAACAGGAACTAATTTAGGACAGCCGCACTCTTGAATAATTGCCTTCTTTTATTTAGAAAAATTCACATCAAAATCAAAGATGAAAATCACAGCAGACAAAAGAACAGACGTTTTGCACTAGCTATGAATAAGCACTACTGCAAAACGTCAGCTCTTTTGTCTGCTGCGATTTTTGACGTGAATTTTTCTAAATAAAAGAAGGCAATTTTTCAAGAGTGCGGCTGTCCAGAATTAGTTCCTGTTCATAGCAGTATCATAGTCTCAGACAAGTATGGAGGCAAGTGTGCTGTGTAACCTCTCACAAATTTCAGCTCAAGCGAACAAACCTAGTGTGAAACAAAAAAAAAAAAAAAAAAGGATGCTAGGGTCTCCTTTGAAGAAAACGGAAAAATCAAGGGGATTATCACCATTTTAAGATTGGACCATGAGTTTCATAAATTGTCACGGATGTTGTCCTGTCAAATATAATTCTACTAGTAACCTAATGTTAGAGAAGTAGGTCACTAGCAATTGAAAACTATTGGGAATTGGGGAGAGAAAGTGAGGGGTTAGGGCCAGTCCCGAGGGGAGAGCACAGAGATTCTATACCATATCTGACAGGTGAACAATTACCACTTCTTGGTGGACTCTCTCTTTTAAAGGCTATCAACCTTTTGCAACATATTACACCCATATTTAGGGTGTAACATGTTGCGGTGCAAACTTTCTCCATCTTGCCCCTGAAGCCGTGTAATCCATTCAGAGAGATATGTGAATGAATGAACTACAAGTCCCATCTGTCACCATGGAGATGCGGCAATCACTACACTCATAGTCCATTGACACTTCTTCCAATTAGTAACTGAACGCCCGTAGTGTGGTACAGGCAGGGAGCTGAAGGAGTTTTTAGAAGCTAGGGATAGTATCTGCAGGTGTATTGCTTTGCAGGCTGTGGGGAAAAAATATAAATATATAGTATAAATCGTTCCTTAATCCTTCATCATGTGAAATATACTATATTGACAGCGCTAGATAAATCATTACTTTACAGAAAATGGAAAAGATGACAGTTCACAAACTCCGAGGAATCCACCAGAGTGTAAAGTCCTAAAAAGTGGCTATGAACTATCAACTTAAATGTTCATAAAGTGAGGGAAGAAGTCCATCTCCAAGCCATCCACCAAAAACGCCAGTGCGAATAAACTCCACGCTCGGTGACACTCGTTATGGTAATACACTTACCAAAATTCAAAGGATTACAGGCACATCTAATAGTTACTGGCTCCTGGGATACCTCAACAATACGCTTCCAGTTAAACCATTATCCACCCAAAGGGTTACAGGCACATCTAATAGTTAATGGCTCCTTGGATTCCTTAACAATACGCTTCAGCACAGATTCACATAGAGAGATTCACATATGGAGAGATCAGAGACACAATCCATAGTGCAAAGGTAAAATTCTTGTGCGCTCTTTAAAAAACATACGTACACAATTTCAGATATATCATATCACATATCATGTCACTTGCAGTGGTCAAGGTTTGGGGATAAAATCATTAAGAAAGTTTTAGACCCCCCATCCAGACCACATATGTTTTGGGATCAGGCCGTTTTTTTGGCCTGCCGTAGGTGTAAAGCCTGTAAATCAATTCATACCCACCTGAGGGGCATTGATCAATTCACCTCTACTGGAAATGGACAAACTTTCAAGATAGAGGAGTTTATCACATGTATAACGACACATGTCGTGTATGCTCTTCAGTGCCCATGTGGGCTTATGTATATTGGTCGAACCAAAAGAAAGTTATGTAAACAAGTAGCAGAACACATCTATAATATTTCTATTGGTTATAGAAACCATAGTGTCTCTTTGCATTTTAGACTCAAACACAATAGGGATCCTACTGGTTTAAAGTTTTGGGGCATAGACAGGATATTTCCCTCTTGGAGGGGGAGTACGGTAATCTTGTCCGGGAAATATCGAAACGAGAAACTGAATGGATTTTTCGTACCAACACTGGCGTTTTTGGTGGATGGCTTGGAGATGGACTTCTTCCCTCACTTAATGAACATTTAAGTTGATAGTTCATAGCCACTTTTTAGGACTTTACACTCTGGTGGATTCCTCTGAGTTTGTGAACTGTCATCTTTTCCATTTTCTGTAAAGTAATGATTTATCTAGCGCTGTAGCGCTGGGATCAGTGAGGAATATTTTCTTAAATACTTTTCAGTGATATTAGTACTAATATATATATATATATATATATATATATATATATATATATATATATATTTCTGAATCGTACTTAAAAAATCGAATATATAAAAAGAAAGAAAAGATAAGACAGATAAGAAAATTTACCTTTGGAGCTTTTTCACTCTTCAGTTTTCGGACCTCATCGCCTTGCCTGGACACCTTGTTAAAGAGTTCGTCAGCTTCTGAAGGGCTGGAGGATTTTTCCTGCACATTGACAGAGGTCTTTACTGTTGCGTTTGTAGGTGGCTGTCCTGGTTTGTACTCCTGACCCGTCTTTTCCTTGTATTCTGCTTTCAGAGCTAGTAGAGCTTTCACTACCTCATCTACCTTGTCCTTTAAAAAGAGAAGCATATATCAACACAACTGGTAGGCATATATTACATGTAATACTAAGCTACAATGAAACAATGATATCCAATGACAGCCCTACATTTTATACAGATGTTTAATCATCAATTCTAATATCCTCATGCCCAGGACAGCTCAGAAGCTGTTTACCAGCACTGCATTTGCATAAATGTGAACAGCTAATAGAACCCCTAGCTATCCATAAATTATCCATTTATGTAGATCAAACAAGAGGTATAATTTCTTTCTCAGTGCTTAGTTTTCAACCCAACCCCTACTGCTTACCAAAGCAGTCCAACAAGGTCTCTGAAACATTAGCATATTTAGGGCAAGAAGTCACACCTATGACAACCAGAAGCCTTCAGAGCTCCTTACCTTGGGAGCCTTTTCAGATTTCAGCTTGCGGACAGCCTCTCCTTGCTCAGCAACTCTGTTATAAAGACTAGAATGGTCTGTTGAGGTGGCATCTGCTTGACCAGAGCACTTTGCAGGAGCAGAGGTTTTGCAAGGAGGCTGAGATGACGGGGGGCAGCCAGGCTTATACTCCTGACCAGTTTGTAGCTTGTATTCTGCTTTTAGGGTTAGGAGGGATTTCACAGCAGCATCAATTTCATCCTAATGACAAAAGAGGAGAGGAAAAAAGTACAGCATAGGAAGGGAAAGCTCTAAGAAGGCAAAGTGCATGCCCTGGAAACAATCTGGGTGAGCAAAAAGTCGAAATACAGGCAATTTTTTTTCCCATTTCAGTTATGGTAAGGGAGGGTTACAACCCCTATAAATTTATTTTTTGTCATCGGTGTCCCTGCTTTACTTTCACTTCCTGTCACATGGCCAAAACAGGAAGTGAGAGGAAATCCCTTGGAGACCCCCAGGTCACCAGAACTAGCGTCCTCATTAGAAGATTTCACCTAAATTACCGTTCTGGTGACAACCCAAAATTTGAGCTTTTCTTTTACACTTTTACTTTAAATGGTAACGGTAAACCAGTTGACTAAAGAGGGGGAATCTCCCTAAGGGAGGCACAGAAAGCAATAAAAACCGACCGGAGTTCTAATTCCTCTCCACTCTATCCAAAGCTAAAAAATAAAAAAAGTTTTGCCTTTAGTTATACTTTAATTCACAGGCTTAACTAAAAGACATAACCGAAAAAGACTAGACAAGATTTCCACAATTTGCTATAACGTCTTAACAGAACTCAGGTAATAGGTCTAAATAAGTCCAAGAATTTAGCTGGCTATACTAAGCACAGAGACAAACTTGTGTTCTCCATGTACTCTACCTTAGGAGCTTTCTTGCTTTTGAGCTGTCGGATCAGCTCTCCTTGTTCGGCTACCTTGTTGTATATCGCTGTGATATCAGAAGATGGAGGAGCAGAAAGACAGGGTGCAGGATTGTTGCTCGCAGCTACGGGAGGGGTGCCTGCTTTATACTCCTTCCCTGTTAATTTTTTATACTCGGATTTCAGCTCTAA
This sequence comes from Lithobates pipiens, assembly GCF_037356315.1. Lineage (NCBI taxonomy): Eukaryota > Metazoa > Chordata > Amphibia > Anura > Ranidae > Lithobates > Lithobates pipiens. The sequence goes on from NW_027507758.1 coordinate 74,256,544, forward strand.
GAGGGTTTTCACAGCAGCATCTACCTGAGGCTAGTGTAAAACAGAAGAAAACATGGTGTGCACTGAGAGAAAGGTAAAGCGCTAGGAGGAAAACATACATGCAGAGTTAAAAAGCAGCAAAGCAAGCAAAATCCAGAGAGTACCCATCACCAGAAATGTGGAAGAGACAATTTTTAGGAATGCAGCCCATGGATTAGGTATAAAGAAAATACATGATTGATTCCTCAAATGTTTGTTGTATAGTACCAGTACTTCACAACAAGGCCCATTATCAATGGGATTTCTTGCTTGCAGAGAGAAAGGTGAAAATATTTATTGGCCCCAAGCATTGTTGATTAGCGGCCATCTACAAATAGGACCATGAGGATGTCTATAGATACCAGCATTCAGAACGGCATGGCTTTCCTAGACAGCTCCCAGAAACCTGTATTTTTCCAACAGGCTTCTGCAAACTTTCATACATCCTTTGCTACAAAAAGTCATCTCCAGACTGCATTTAAGGTATAATCAGATCAAAAGATTTTATTTGTTTATTGATCTTTGAGAGACAACAGGATAAAAGCCCTGGCTAGAGGCATCTGGGAATTTTCTAACCTGTTATACCAAAGAAGATGGACATTGTATATCCTTGTAATAAGTAGAAAGATGTGCACCTTACATTTAAAGGATAAGTTCAACTTTCAAAACATGTTATAAATGGACCGTATTCCGCCATTCAGGGTATAACACGTTATAAATGGACTGTATTCCGCTATTCAGAGTAGAACATGTTATAAATGGACCAGCCACCACATCCCCCACCCCTGATCTGACAGATAGCGGAGATCTTCAACCCCCCTCACCCTCGATACATTGGTCGAATTTCAAAAGAATTTTCTTTCAAAATTCTTATCCAAGAATTTACGTTCGAATTTCACACCATTAGTGAGCTGCAGCAACAGCCAATTTCCATGCGGACATTGAATTTGAGTAATCGGGCATGTTGTAAAAACAAACGATTTTCTAATAAATGATGGGAGAATTGTGCGAGAAACGTAATCGAAAAAGAAATGGGCATGTGCAAAAAAAAAATAAAAAATTGTTGGGGGGGGGGGGGGGGAAACATTCTGATTTTAAAAAATAATTATTTTGCAATTCGACCATGTATAGCCAGTCTTAAGGCCTGTACACACGATCGGACTTTTTGACAACATGCAAATTAGCTGTTTTGGAGCAACATCCGACCGTGTGTACGCTCCATCCGAACGGACAAACTTTTTGACAACATAAGTCCGATGGCGCAAAGTCTGATCGTGTGTACAGAAAACCATCAGACTTTTGTACAAAGTACACACACGCATGCTCAGAACCAATGCAAAAGATCAGACAACAATACAGAAGTTGACCAAAGGGTGGCGCCAGAGTAATTTAACGTCCTCTTTTGAAGTGTCGTCAGTACGTTGAAACGTCACTACATTCGTGTTTGTTGTCTAAAAAGTCTGATCGTGTGTATGAAATACAAACTTACGGCCAACGCCCTTTGTACAAAAGCCCATGGGAAAGGATGTACAAAGTCCGATCATGTGTATGAGGCTTTACTCTAACAATTTTAAAAGTGCTCTGTGAATGGAAAACTACAAGGTCCGGCAGCCTTTGCAGCCGTCAGCTTGTAGTTTTCAATGTACTACCATGGCACTGTAAAAAGGTACACGCAAACCGATACACTGACAGACCTGTATGTGCATCAGAGATCTGCTGACAGCTGGTGAAATGCTTTACAGGCTCCCAAAACAAAAAAAACAAAAAAAATGCTAATTTTTTTACCTGCAACCAAAAAGGTGCATTTATTTTTTTGTCAAAGGGTGAACCTATTCTTTAAATCCAAAAACAAAAATGTTATATACTGCAGGTTTACCAGTCCTTAGGTGAGATGACTATTAGTTTTCTTTTTTTTTTTTTTCAAGCTTTTATTCCTTGTATTTTCATCTGCCATTTCTACAAGTAATACACTCTGTATAATACAGAGCAGCGAATGAGCATTGTCACCCTATAGCACAAAGTGCTGCCTCCCTAAAACAGGAAGTATGTTTGCACTACAAAATATATCTCCCTCTCACTTCCACAACAAAGTGGGGAGATTTCCCCAAAGCGGGAGGTTTTTAGTTTCTCAAAAACTGAAAATGATGCTGAGTAATTAAAATCGACAGAGGTAATAAGCACAGGAAGGTATTAACGCACTCGATTTTAGTGAAAATCAAAAGGCTTTTTGCACTAATCAGGTATGACAAATTGCTTTCAGGCCCCTTTCGCACTTGTGTGACTTTACCTGCGACTTTGGACACCAGAGTCACATGACAAGTCGTATCCCATGATTCCCAATTATAACCATTCATATCTGTGCGACTTGGAGTTGCACCGACTTCAAAGTAGTCCCTGTACTACTTTGGTCCGAGTTGAGGTCCGTAGGCCTCAATTCTACAAAAGGCATTCTCTGAAATCGTGGCAAAAAAGTTGCGTGGTAAAAAGGCACAACTTTCAAGTTGCGGCAGTGTGAAAGGGGTCTTGATATATTTAAAGAATAAGCTCACCTTTCATAACATGTTATACCTATATTCAGGGTGTAACGTTACTAAATCAGCAGCCCCTGCACCCCACCGAGCCCCCATGGTGACAGTGTGAATGAGAGAACTACAACTGCTTTACAACCATTACGGCTGACCGCTTGTAATTCTTAATTCTACGAGGGCGCTGGTGAACGCTCTACTAGTTCATTGATTATTTCTGGACTTCGGCAACTGTTTGTGCCTACAGTAACAGTCTGCAGAAGCAGAACACTGCACCCACAATCTGCTGATTGAGGATGCAATGCTTTACAGGGCCCTAATAAAAAAAAAAATCACTTTTTTTACCTGCAAAAAAGTGCTTTTATATATATATTTATTTTTAAAGGGTGAACAATTAAATTTTTTAATTTACCTATACCAATCAGTGATACTGTAAGTAATACACATATGAACAAAAGAACCACTTAATTCCTACATCAACCTTCCACAGGAAAGATTTTTCTGTACGAATTTTACCTTAGGTGCTTTTTCAGTCTTCAGTTTCCGGACTAAGTCCCCTTGTTCAGTCACCTTATCATACAATGTTTTAGGATCACTGTTGTTCGTGGCTGTTGGGCTGGGGGTGGCGAGGCTGGGGGTGGTGGGTACAGGGGCATTTCCCGGTTTATAGTCCTGCCCCGTTGCCTGCTTGTATTCCGCTTTCAAGGCTAAAAGAACTTTCACTGCGGCATCGATCTCGGCCTTCTCCGCTTTCTTGGCTTTGAGGTCCCGTACAAGTTCTCCCTGAGCCGTGACCTTGTTGTACAGTTCTAAAGGACTACTTGAAACCGCTGCTGGCTGTGGTGCTGGGGCTGGAGAATCCTTCACTGCCTCTTCTGCAGACTTTCCCTTGGGCTTGGTCTGTGGATAACAGAGATAAAGTAGTAAATTAGGCATTTCAATAGGCCCGTATTAAACAGGCTGGGAAACGTGACCATGCATCACGGTAAACCCTAAATATGGATGTAGTGGCAGCAGATTAATGAAATCTGAACAATCCAAGACATTTAAGGTGTACCTATAATCAAATACTCTAGATTTACTTTTGTTTTGAATTCCTTCAGCAAATCAGAAGAGCACTTCTTGTCCCTGGACACAGCTGTACCTTAAGCTTCTTAGCTGTATATCTGCAGTGTGAGAACTAAGGCACTGCTGCCCATGACTGTTGGTCTCTGATTTGGCATGAGATTAGGTGATGTCACTACTGTGCTGCTCACTGTTCTCCTTGCTGGAGAGGAAGTTGTACCTGAGGAGCTGCAGTAGCGTAATGCATGTCAGTAATGATGAAAAGTTCAGCTGCAGGGAAACTACAGGCAATGCTGGCAATTGCTTGCCTTACTGGCCACATCTTTCACAATACAAGACCTTCTTGTTATTTTTTTCAGTATGGGTTTCTGTTAAGGACAGCCAATGCTTCCACACTTGGTCCAAGCCTGTGCCCAAGAAAGAACTCAAGCCATTTTGTCAGCATGACAGCCAGGCGACTATTTTTTTTTTAAGCAGTCAGTTATGGTAGCCTCCATATTCACCCATTCTAGTTCAGACAGGCAGGCCCTCCCTTATCAGCAGTTGTCACATGACCGAATACCTAAGCCTACATAAATGTCACACACAGAAGGGACTTCAGGGCATTTTCCTCATGAAAGGGATTTCATCCCTTCTGCTACTCTTTATTTATCCTTCCCAGCAAGACAGATATCTTGTACCGGATTTTTGTTTAAACTGGAGCAAAAACTCACTTTAATTTTTGTACATTTATTATGAAACAATGGAAATATTCTGTAAAACTTAAGAAGCCATTATTTATTCATTTTCATCTGCTTACCTCCTTTTTGACACTGGCTACCTTTGTCTTCTCTTTAGATCCAGACGTTGGCATCTCCTTGGTGTGACCATCTGGGATGTAAATTAATATACATGGGGCCTCCTTGCAGCTGTGTGGACTAGACAAAATAAAGGAAAAAAACTGAAAGGTTTAGTCCAAAGATTTGACACTCTGGGCTGCTCATAACGTCAGCACACTGTCTCTAAAGGTGGAGGCTGATTTACAGTATCTCACAAAAGCGAGTACATCCCTCACATATTTGTAAAAATGTAATTTACCTTTTCATGTGACAACACTGAAGAAATGACACTTTGCTACAATGTAAAGTAGTGAGTGTACAGCTTGCATAGCGGTGTCAATTTTCTGTCCCCTCAAAATAACTCAACACAGTCATTAATTTCTAAACCACTGGCAACAAAAGTGGGTACACCACTAAGTGAAAATGTCCAAATTGGGCCCAAAGTGTCAATATTTTGTGTCGCCACCATTATTTTCCAGCACTGCCTTAACCCTCTTGGGCATGGAGTTCACCAGAGCTTAACAGGTTGCCACTGGAGTCCTCTTCCACTCTTACATGACATCACGGAGCTGGGGGATGTTAGAGACCTTGCGCTCCTCCACCTTCCGTTTGAGGATGCCCCACAGATTGCTTAATAGGGTTTAGGTCTGGAGACATGCTTGGCCAGTCCCTCACCTTTACCCTCAGCTTCTTTAGCAAGGCAGTGGTCGTCTTGGAGGTGTGTTTGGGGTCGGTATGTTGGAATACTGCCCTGTGGCCCAGTCTCGAAGGGAGGGTATCATGCTCTGCTTCAGTATGTCACACTACATGTTGGCATTCATGGTTCCCTCAATGAACTGTAGCTCCCCAGTGCCGGCAGCACTCATACAGCCCCAGATCATGACACTCCCACCACCATGCTTGACTGTAGGCAAGACACACTTGTCTTTGTACACCTCACCTGGTTGCCACCACACACGCTTGACAACATCTGAATCAAATAAGTTCATCTTGGTCTCATCAGACCACAGGACATGGTTCCAGTAATTCATGTCCTTAGTCTGCTTGTCTTCAGCAAACTGGTAAGCTTTCTTGTGCATCATCTTTAGAAGAGGCTTCTATCTGAGACGACAGTCATGCAGACCAATTGGATGCAGTGTGCGATGTATGGCCTGAGTACCGACAGGCTAAACCCCCCCACCCCTTCAACCTCTGCAGCAATTCTGGCAGAACTCATATGTCTATTTCCCAAAGACAACCTCTGGATATGACACTGAGCACGTGCACTCAACTTCGTTGGTCAACCATGGCAAAGCCTGTTCCAAGTGGAACCTGTCCTGTTAAACAGCTGTATGGTCTTGGCCACGGTGCTGCAGCTCAGTTTCAGGGTCCTGGCAATTTTCTGATAGCCTAGGCCATCTTTATGTAGAGCAACAATTCTTTTTTTTTCAGATCCTCAGAGAGTTCTTTGCCATGAAGTGCCATGTTGAACTTCCAGTGACCAGTAAGAGAGTGAGAGCGATGACACCAAATTTAACACACCTGCTCCCCATTCACACCTGAGACCTTGTAACACTAACGAGTCAAATGACACCGGGGAGGGTAAACGGCTAATTGGGCCCAATTTGGACTTTTTCACTTGGAGTGTACTCACTTTTGTTGCCAGTGGTTATTTTGAGGGGACAGCAAATTTTCACTGTTATACAAGCTGTACACTCACTACTTTACATTGTAGCAAAGTGTCATTTCTTCAGTGTTGTCACATGAAAAGATATAATAAAATATTTACAAAAATATAAGGGGTGTACTCACTTTTGTGAGATACTGTGTATAACCTGAAAAGGTAAGGCCAATGTTACGACAGCAGAATGACAGGAAAGGCTTCTGCTAAAGCCCCATACACACTTAGATTTTCTGCAGATTTTCGTCTTGAGATTTACCAAAACCATATAATATGAGCTCAAACCTTAAGAGTTTACATTTTTATGCAATCAGGCATGCGCTTGCACTACATGATTTTGGTAAATCCGAAGACAAAAATCTGCAGAAAATCGAAATAGTGTGTATGGGGTCTAAGGCTCTATTCACACCATGGCATTCCGTTTTGCGGGTGGAAGCTCCGCGATTTGGAAAAGCCACAAATTGCGGGATGCCCCTGCGATCCCTGTTACTTTGAATGCCGCCTAAATGAAGGTGTGACGTTGCCACGATTGTCACCTGACAATTTGTTTTGGGCAACAGGCGTCCCACCATTCTTTTTGCGTTATTTTACCATGCATCGTCGGGCGACAATCCCGCCAAAATTTAGGTGCCATTCAAAGAAACGAGAATCACAAAGGGCGGAACGCAATTTCCGGCATTTCCAGATTTGCAAGAGAAACGGCTTGGCAAGCAAGTAACTCCATAGCAGTCTGCTAGTGATTCTGTCGCTGGAGAGTCAGGATTGCTCAAGTAACATAAAGCTAAGAACATATTATTCATGGTCCAGCAATTCATTACCTGATTGGCTCATAGGGTTCATCACAAATATAAAACCCCCTCCTCTGGAGTTGGACAATGTCACCCTTCTTCACGTTCTTTAGACAAGGGTCTCCCAGCATCACTTCTTCTTGCTGCAAAAGGGCAAATTTTAGAACAGAATTAAGAGGTACAGAATACTTATGTGGCGCGCACACACTTTTAAATAAACACACACATGATTAAGTAGATTTTAACCAAAATGTTGCAAAAACATTTCCATCTGATGACTAATGGTGGTCAGCTATACAATTATTGCCACCAAGCAGCACACAGACTACTACGATACTGAGGGCTTGCTTTTGCACAACGCAGCCTGGTCTCTCAAAGTTAAATGAACTCCCCTTGGTTTCAAAAGCTGTGTCCCAAATGAGGCTGAGGAGCTCTAATTAATGGTAATATTCAAGTTGCAGCTCATTGGTAGGGATCAGAGTATGAAGACACCTAGCTAGAGCATACCCTTTCCACCTACTAATGGATAGCTTCACTTCACCGAAATCTAATATTTGTATTTGGCTGGTTGGCGACAGTCTGATTAATGGGCACTTGGTCTTTTTTTGCAATTTTATCCTTTATTTATTTTACCGCTTTGGTAAATCTTCGATGCCCTCATTTAAATAAATGCAGAATGGTGCAAGGGGGGAGCCAGGGACTCACAGAAGAGAAAGTACCAAGCAAATATCATGCCAGTGGGTCAATTTAATAAATGCAATACACTTGCAACTTAAGGACATAGGGAGGGCAGTAGCGTATCCTTGGGTACGGGGCCAACTGTGTTCTCACTTTCTGCTACATGCCCTATTACACACCTCTTATTTCTGAACATTGCACTGTATTATATACATTCCCTATAGTGTCCTATACATCCCTCTATGCCAAACCTCTGGGTTTTGCACACTGTGCTGTACATTCCCAATGCCATATTGCTTAATTCTGTACATTCCCTATCCCATGCTGCCTCATTCTGTACATTACCTATCCCATGCTGCCTCATTCTGTACATTCCCTATCCCATGCTGCCTCATTCTGTACATTCCCTATTCCATACTGGCTCATTCCCTATTCCATACTGGCTCATTCCCTATTCCATACTGGCTCATTCTGTACATTTCCTATTCCATACTGGCTCATTCTGTACATTCCCAATTCCATACTGGCTCATTCTGTACATTCCCAATTCCATACTGCCTCATTCTGTACATTTCCTATTCCATACTGCCTCATTCTGTACATTCCCAATTCCATACTGCCTCATTCTGTACATTCCCTATTTCATACTGCCTCATTCTGTACATTCCCTATTCCATACCGCCTCATTCTGTACATTCCCTATTCCATACCGCCTCATTCTGTACATTCCCTATTCCATACCGCCTCATTCTGTACATTCCCTTTTCCATACCGCCTCATTCTGTACATTCCCTATTCCATACCGCCTTATTCTGTACATTCCCTATTCCATACCACCTCATTCTGTACATTCCCTATTCCATACTGCCTCATTCTGTACACTGCACAGTACATGCTCTATTCCATGCCGTTGTATTCTGTACACTGTGCATTCTCTATTCCACACCTCCTCATTCTGTACACTAGGCTTGTACATTCCTTATGCCACAACGCCCAATTCTGTACTGTGTGCTGTACATCCCCTATTGCACACAGCCTCATTCTGTACTTCACCCCTATTCCACAAAGCCTCAATCTGTACACTCCCCTATTCCACACCTCATCTTTTTGTACACTGTGCTGTACATTACCTATTCTACACTGCCCGATTCTTTACTATGCAAATTGTTTCAGACTCTTTTTACCCACAAGCTTTAAGCCATTCCCAACATTCAGAGGCACCCACTTTGTGCCATGGCACACTGTGCATTCACTTTTTCTTGCAGAAGGGCACCCGACACATAATCCTGCACACAAACCCACTGTATTCAGAAAATGCTCGAGTGACGGCTTGTATGCAAGTGCCTTTTCTGCATCTCTTTCCTGGAAATCTGACAGGCTCATTTCATTAAGTTATAAGCCATGTGTAATTGGTAGTACATGTGTACCATAATCACTATTATCAATCATTGAGAAGCAAAATAGGCTCTCAATGAGAAAAAGGTAGGTATACTTATTTAAAAAAATATTTTGAGGGAAATTTTACATGAAGAGGTAAAGTTGTTCTAAAGCCTAAACATTTTTACCTTAATGCATTCCCTGCATTAAAGCGGAATTCCCATTATAAAAAAAAAATATAAAAGTCAGCAGCTACAAATACTGCAGCTGCTGACTTTTAATAAAATCGGACACTTACCTGTCCCAGGGGCCAGCAAAGAAAGGGGAATGAAGCCCCACTAGTCTCCCCCTACGCTCTGCGGTGCAGGCACTTTAACTGTGCCCGCCCGGCTGTGGCTTCACAGCCGGGCACCACTGCGAATGCGCGAGTGGCGCGCCGTGACTGGCCGCACAATCATCTGGGATCTGTCATGTGTCCCAGATGGTTGCCTAGATAGAGGGGGGGAGAGGTGATCTCCCTTCCTGCTCCGAGGGAAGTGACATCAGGAGCCCAGGTGCTGAAGGAAGCAGATTTCAAGGGACCACATAGTGACAGGCATTTAGAGGTAATACATTTTCTCCAAATGTTTTTTTTATTTATTTTATTAAGCACACCAATTCCATTTTTTTTTGGGGGGGGGGTGGAACTCCACTTTAAGATAAAAAATTTGAGGTATTGATGTGCCCCCTAACCCCTCCCCCGCTTATAATTACCTCACTCGATTCAGCTCCGCGCAGCTCTCATCGCTCTCACGGACTTTGCTGAGGGAGCCATTGGCTCCTGCTGATTTTAATCAAATCCTATGATGGGGGGCAGGGCTGAGCCACACTGTGTTAATGGACTCACGCAGCGTGGCTCAAGACTGTGCCTGCAGGTGTGCCACTATAGGAAGTTGCTTCCTATTGTGGCATACCGAAAACAGGAACAGCCATGAGCACCAGCGGGGGAACTGAGAAGAGAGGATCAGGGCCACTCTGTGCAATTCCATCGCACAAAGTAGGTAGGTATATCACGTTTGTCATTTTAAAAAGATTTTTGACTTTACAATCACTTTAAATAGTAAAAAAAAAAAAAAGTTGTTCGCACCCTGCAAGGATGGAGAGAGTTAGGTCTCACAAATGGTTGCCAATAGTGTGCGAGACATAATGGAAGCAAACTACATACACCTGGTTCATTCTGTGCTTACTCCTCTTAGGTTTCAGCAAACTGCATAACAATCCTGTGCTGAAAACCCATAATTATTTTCTTCATGGTTTCCTGTACAACCTCTACTCAACATTGGTGCTACTGTGCTCTCATTCAAATGCAGAAAAAAAAAATCTGGTCACTAGTGTAGATGAGGAGCCCCAACCAGTAAAACAATTACCTTGCTGCTTCTGTTAACATACTGCTTGAAGTCTTCATCTCTGCCCAGGACTGGCTTGGTGATCAGGTGGTCAAAGTTGGCACATGTGGTGGGAATTAAGGGTGCTTTATCCGTGTCTGCCAACCAAGTAATCTTTGTGGTTTTCTTGTAGTCCTTGTTATCCAGGTTCAGTTTGGCGTCCAGAGACTGTATTTTGCCACTGGAGTCCCTGCAGTTAAATTACAGAGTATATGCATTAACCATTTGGGACCCGATATTTCATCCAATTGGAGGCAGGGTAGTGGGAGATGTTGGAGCAGGGAGTGTGCATTCTTGCTTCCCAGACCCTATTTCCCATATATTCTCCTCGCCCCCTCTATCTATTCCTACCTCCCATCCTCCCCCCTGCTTTTTTTTTCTTATTAATCCTTTTTTTTCTGTTTCTTTGATAATGAAGCTACACCCAATCTCAAGGATTGTTGGGTTCCCCATCTCATATTTTCCCTTATATATTCCCCCCTTGTTACCCTTGTCTTGGGGAATAGAGAGGAAGAAAAAATAGCTGCACATTGTGTTGCATTGGACGATTATTTTTGACCTATTCTACGATTGGTGTGGTCATCATAGGTGCAATCGTTTAATGAAGGGTCTCTTTAGCATTCCCCGGCTGTTTTTGGTTTATAAGGGGTTGGGTTCAATTCAAACATCAGGATATGATGCATGTTTATATTGTGCTTTCTTGTCAGTGCAACTTTTTTTCTCTTATGCGCTCCTGTTTGTAAACCTGTGTGACTTTTAAAAGAAATGCCTACATGTGATATAGTGCCATGCAGATTGCAAAACCAGACTGGAAACTGTATTGTACTTGCACAATGCCATAAAGTGCTTTAAGGGCTCAAGGTTTTTTACCTTAATGCATTCTATACATGAAGCTAAAACATTTTCTGTGTGCAGCTGCGCTCTCAGCCCCCTCCACTACTTACCTGAGCCCCATTTCGAGCTGGCATTGTGCACAAGAGCCTTGGCTCTCCCAGGCCTCTCTTTTCTCACTGGCTGAGACAGTAGCAGTAGCCATTGGCTCCAGCTACAATCCAAAACAGCCAGTGAGCCAATGAGGAGAGAGCTGGGGCAGGGCCAAGCCTTGCTCCATCTGTGAATGGACACATGGAGCAGTAGCTCAGGAGCGAGCCTGCTCGACTAAGAGCAAGAAGGCGCTGGCGAGGGATCCGAGAAGAGGAGGATTGGGGCTGCTCTGTGCAAAACCACTGCACAGAGCAGGTAAGTATAGCGTGTATTTACAAAAAAAAAACCTAGCATTTAATATCACTTTAAATAGAACATTTTTCAAAAAGTGTAAAATCGTTTTTCCATCTTTCTTGTACAATGTTTTTATTGACAAAGGGAAAAAAAAGCAAACCAAATAAAAAATTCCCATGCAGGGGATATGGGCATGGCGCATAAGATAGAAGTTCACGCAAAGCTACAAAATAAAACATGTTATAAAGACATAAATTATAGACTACCACTGACCCTCAGGCCAGAGGTCCGTGCATTATGCCCGAGCCTATAGACCCAGGGGCCAAGTTAGGTAAGGGGGAGCGGAGCTGTCCGCCATAATGGGGAAAAAGGGAAAAAAATCAAAAGGGGAGGTAGGTAAGTGGAGAACAGAGCGGTGGGCAAGAGGCCCAGAGATGGAATGAGTAAGGGGCGCTGTGGGCAAAGAGGAAGTTTGAAAGTAAAACAAAAAAGGTACCCCAGGCTGGGGATGGGTTCAAGTTAGTTTTAGGCCGCGTACACACGGGCGGATTGTCTGCCCAACTAAGTTCGTCAGACAATCCGTCCAACTTTTAAATGAACGGACTTGACCACACACGACGAACAGACAGTCTGCTGAAAGCTTGCGTGATGACGTGTACAGCACGTACGACAGGACTAGAAATACGACGTCCAATACACTGCAATGAAACCTTTCGTCGTGTAAATCCTTTCTGAGCATGCGCCATACTTAGTCCGTCCAACTTGCCTACTGTCCGCTGAAACCAAGATTGGACGGACAAAATTACGGAAATTCCGAAAGACTTAGTCCGCCAGACCGTCCGCTGAAAAAGTCCGCTGAAGCCCACACACGAGCGGATTGTCCGCTGAAACACGTTTCAGCGGACTAAGTTGGACGGACAATCCTCTCGTGTGTACGCGGCCTTAGAGTCATAGACTGGTCGGGTGAAACAGTAAACAGACTAGTTGCTATGTGTATTTATTGCACATCTGTCTTGTGTTCTTTGGTTCTGAAAGTCAGCCTCATCATAAACACTTGCCAGCAATTAAATTAGATCTAAACCCACTAAAATCTCAAATCTTTTGGTGTGTTAATAATTTTCAAAAGTTGTATTTAATCCTTTAAAATGTGTAGCTTTTATTCACACAACCCCTGGTTATCCTGCCATGAAAGTCCTTGGTGGGGCACTTCCTGTTGTAGGGTGACAAATCAATCCCAGATGAGTTCTTGTGCCGCCACCCTTTCACACGCACTCCTGATGCAGACTACAAGAGGTCTTGCCAACACACATTGTACAGTCATGATCCACTATGGTTATCATCAGGAAGCCAATTCAGAACAATGATGTGTAGCCAACACCATAGTGCATGTAGACAGGAAGTGGCTAAAAGAGGACAAAAATGATCAGCCCCACAGGATTGCAAGAAAACTGAAATCAGCATATTGCGAAAAAAAACCAAACACCTTCATCTGCTTTAATAAAGTGGGCCTTCTTTTTGTTCCCATGCTAAACACTTTAGTCCAGGAGGAGGCAAGGTTGGCCGCCTATGCCAAAGCAATCAATGCCTCGGTCTTATATAGACCCTGCCCTTAGCAAGGGTAAGGTTTGGCTGGTCAATATCAGAGGGAGCCAGAACTATTTAAGCATAAGCCCACCTTTTGTAACATTCAATCTTTGTGGTTCCCAACTCCTGTCCTCAGGCCAGATTTTAAGTATTACCTTGGGGAGATGCAGACTAGAATACTGCAATCACTGAGCAGCAAATGGTATCACCTGTGATGTATATACAAGGGGTTTGCCCTGGGACTTTGAGTGAGGTGAATATGGTTGATCAAGAAACATGAATTAGGGATGGAGGTGATGTTGGGGTAACACCAGACCTTGGATCATATGTTTCACCTGTGATGTATTTCAGTTATCTTGTAAACCTGGCCTGTTAGTGGGTCCTAAGGACATGAGTTGAGAACCACTGTTACATCCATATTCAGGGTCTGTATAAGGCTCAGTTTCCACTTGTGCAACTTGTCATTGGACTTGGGACTGCAAAGTCACATGGCAAGTCATATCCCACGATTTCCAATGAGGACCATCCATATATGTGCAACTTCAAAGTAGTCCCTGCACTACTTTGGTCCGACTTTGATGCGACTTGAGGTCCATAGACCTCAAAAATACACAGGCATTGCTTCAAGTCGCAGTCAAAAATCACAGAAAAATATTGCGGCAAAATTGCGTGGCTTTCAGGTTGCAATAATGGAAACCTAGGCTAGGACAGCTTTTGTGGCTGTCTGCTTGTAGTTCTCAATGAACTACCACGGCACTGCTGACAGCTCTGGTAGTTCATTCTCTCTTCCGGTCAGTGTGCATCTGCCCGCCGGTATGAGCAGACAGATACTCTGACAAGCCTGCAGGAGTCCTGCATGGCGCCCGCGATCTGCTGATCACAGGTGCAATGCTTTACAGGATCCAAGTTAAAAAAATAATAATGCACTTTTTTTTTTTTACTTACAAAAAGATGTGCATTTATTTAATTTAATTTTTTTTTAAAAAAGGCGAGATGATCCTTTAAAACATAAAATGGGTGCCTTTAGTGTGGCTGGAGTAAGGAGAACCAGTTGACCTTAAATAAATAGTACTTCACCCCCCGAACACATGTGCAGCTCAAAGTGCAGAGGTATTAAAAAAAAATAATAATAATAAAACAAAAAAAACAAAAAAAGAAAACACGCCTACAGGCAAGAAAGAAGCATAGACATACAGAGTCTCTACCGTCATAAAAGCCTACTTTGGCAGCATTTTTTAAAAGCAGGGATTTGGTTCTGTTTTAAAATGAGTGGTCTCCTATTTCAACCCATGATAGAAGAAATAACCCCAAAGATTTAAAAGGCAACAAAATATTTTTACCTGTGTATTTTGGTGATGTTGAGATTTCCCCAATTAATAAAAGTGACCGTCTCGCCCTCAGACAACGTTTCAGCATCTGCTCCCTCGATGAGAACTCTCGGGCCATACCACACTGGCTTCAAACCAACCTCAGCATTCTGAACAACAAACCTCAAACCATTAACATACATGTAAATCTAATCACAAAAATCTCACTGAAGCTTTAACATGATATTTCAAAAATTGTCTTTAGTTTTTCTAATGTTAGAAATGCTATTCTTAACTGTGATAAAAATAAGTGTCTCTGAAGGTTCGGCAAATTTTTCTTCAATTTCAATTCTAAGAATGGGTTTATATTGTGGCAGAACTGCCTTTGTTAACTTTTTTCTTTTACATATTGAACTTAAAGTAGAACTTCTGCTCTTCTTCCTCCTCTTTCAGGTACTCGCTCCCTTACTTCCGGTCAGATCACAATGATGACCCGAGTGGAAGCTCGGCTTTAGCCCTCAAGGACACTTCACAGGTCCCAGAAAGCTGCAGGACTATACAGATAGTGCAGCGTGGCTCACGCATGCGCAGCTGGCTGTGAAGCCGCAAGCAGTCACAGCCAGCTGCACACAGTTAGTATGCCGGTGCCGGGGTCCAAAGCCTAATAAAAACATCACTGGATCCTGGGACGGGGGAAGTGTCCTATTATTAAGTCAGCAGCTACAGTTATTGTAGCTGCTGACTTAATTTTTTTTTTTAATTGACTGAACTGCTTTAGTCTTTTTCTGAAGAGCCCTTTCATGCTGCCAGTCCTGGGGCATTGGTGGTAAAGCGCCGCGAGTTTTAGCGGTGCTTTACCATCGTTAATGAAAATTTTCAAGTTAATGAAAATTTACCAACAGTCCCGTACGTGGAGGAGTCTATCATTAGATCAACTTATCTAAAAAGGGAACAGACATCGATGGATCAAATTTCGGCTGTTCCCTGCTGAACTGGCCCAATTTTCAATCCAATTATAGCCAGCTTAAAGTGGATGAAATATAAGCTGGGCACATTTATCTGCAGTGTTTTCTTATCTCTATTCAAAGCACTATGTCCCATAGCTGTCTCCTGCTCCGTTCTTCTGTTATCAGCCTGATAACTCCTGACAAGTTCTCCATCACAGATGAGGAAAGTAGTTGAAGTTTTGTGTTGGGGAGGAAGCTATAAATAGATTAGCAGAGCTCTGAACTATTTAACTATCAGCTCTGAAAGTCTCTACCTATGAGGAGAGGGGGTGTGTGCCTTTCCTCCAATCAGCTGTCTTAGCTGTATGCCCAGGCTTCACTGCAGTGCTAACAAAGAAGAGAAAATCTAACATGATGTGCACATTCTAAACCATATATAAAGCTAAAGACAGCAGATATACATGTAAAACTTATGTAGGGAGATTTGTTTCATCTCTGTGTATCAGCTGAGGCTGTTCACTTCACTGGGTATATGTGAGGGTTTATATCCACTTTAGGAAAGAGGATAGATCTCCTTATTTTGTAGGGTTTTCCTAGCACTCCCTTCTTAGTCTTTGAAACAGAAAGAGAAAGAAAATGCTGTTTTTACTCCAATCTTTACTCAAACCTATAAAGAAAGATTCTGGCCAAGTCTAAATCCAGCCACTTTAAAGTGTGGAAAGGACACAAACCTCTACCTGCTTTTTATTGTCCTTGTCCCCATTGGAGATTTCCTCTTACTTCTTGAGGACAACAGGAAGGGAGGAAAAATATATACAGTTAGGCCGAAGAGCAATAAACAAAAGTGACATGAAACCCAATTAGAATGTTTGCACTAAAGTTAAAAAAAAAAGAAAATTTGGCTGAAGATACACCTTGATAATATTTTGTGAAAAAGCCAAATATAAAAAAAAAAAAAAAGGTAAAACGAGCATAGGAACCTTGGGATGCTTGGCCACTTGTGTCACACCTTCTTCTGCTTCCGAGATGTTGACTGGGACGACCTGGCTCTTCAGCAGGGCAGTGTACCGTGGAGCTACAGGATCTATCACCTAACCGAGACAAACACACAAGCAGATTAGGAATATGCAACCTGTGGATAGAACCATCATTAAAGTACACAGACAATAACTGGTCTTTTATAAAAATCTAAAATGGAAACCTAATGCACCTGCTTTATAGATTTCAAGTAGAAACAAAAAGAAAAAAAAATACATTTTATGACTGTGTATAGAACTGAATGGAAGATAGTGTGCATGGTCTGCTTTAAGCTACAAAGTATGTCAAGAAATACTGTAATTCAACAAACCATATACGGTACATGTTTTTAACAGAGAGAGCAAGTTATCAGCACAGAAAGGTAAGGCGTACCTATTCATTTTCCCACTGCTAGACTTTAAATTGGTTATTTTGTGACTAAAGGCCGATAGACTGATGACCATTTCATTTTACTGCTGCTGGTAGGACCAGTAGCTAACCTAAAATGGATTGAGTGGGGGAAAAGAAGATGGAGCTCCACTAAGATTAATGTTTGAATAGGACCACAGCAATGACTGGGCAAGTAGGGAGAAGGAATTCTATCCAGCAGATTTCTGTACTGGAGAGGCTAAATAGTGCACCATATTTGTTAGAGTATGGCAAACGAGAATAACCCATATGCAGTAAATCTCTGCAATAAATGGTCATTTTCCTATGCTTTGTTGCTTTAGAGCAAGAGTCTCCAAAATTTCTTAACAAAAGGGCAAGTTTACTAGCCTTCAGACTCTAGAGCAGAGGTCTCAAACTGGTGGCCCTCCAGCTGTTGCCAAACTACAAGTCCCATGAGGCATTGCAAGGCTGACCATTACAAGCATGATTCCTACAGACAGAGGTATGATGGGACATGTAGTTTCACAGCAACTAGAGGGCTGCCAGTTTGAGACGCCTGCTCCAGAGGGACTGGACAGTGGGCGTAAAAAAAAAAAAAAAAAAATGTCTTCCTCCACCTCTGGGCCAACTAGAAATTGCAGCGCGCTTTGCACATGCGCAGTAGGGAACCGTCTGTGAAGATGTAAAGCTTCACTACTGGGTTCCCTCACCAGGAATGGCAGTGGCTGAACCCAACAGCTGATCCAAAGATCGACTGGGGTGCCAACATCGCGAGCTCCGTGGACAGGCAAGTGTCCATATATTAAAAGTCAGCAGTATTTGTAGCTGCTGACTTTTTTTATTAATCTTAAAAAAAAAAATGCATTTAATTATTATTTTTCCATCATGAGCCTGCAAAGCATTGCACCCTTGATCAGTGTATGGGTGGTATGATGTCTTGCTCCCACAGACAAGCTCCGTAGCTTTCAGACCGTACCTCCGATATGGGTTGACTGCTTACAAGCTGCAGGGCCTGTGAATGACCTATGAGAACGCTCACCAGCGCCCTTGGAGTTCATTGAAAACTACAAGCAGTCTGTCGCTTTGGATGACGGTACTTGTAGTGCTCTCATTCACAGACTGCTGTGAATGAATAACGTGGCTGTATGGGCGGAGCCCTGCACGGTCACGCTATATTCAAAATGGAACAGCGGGTGTGGGGAGAAGATCCCCTGTCATGGGAGGGGGCATGGAAAAGTTTGAGATTTTCTTGCGCATACAAAAAAAATCTTTTTATTGGCTGCTGAAGATGCAACAGCAATCTGATCACTCTGCAATTTCATTTTTCCTGAAATAACTTAACCAAAGTGTACCTGTGTCAATGTTTACCTTAAAGAGGATGTAAACCCACTCCCATCCTTTCTAAAGTACTGCCATAGTGGTCATCTATAAGGATATACATGCCTCCTGCTTTAATCCTTACCTGTCAAATGTCTCCTTTGTCTGTTTTGAGCCCCGAAAAACTGCAGATTCTGTGGGCGGGTGTGTTGCTCGGCGCTTGGTGGGCGGAGTCCTGATGTCAGTAGACTTCCCACCCACCTCTACACTCATCTTAGTAAGGCAGCATTGCGAGGACGCACATGAGTGGCAGAGCGCGTTCTGTGAAGAAGCAGAGTGCGCTCACGGCCCCCATGTCACTCCTTGCGCATTTCCACATACACAGCCATCTGCAGTGTGGATTCGAGAGAGCTGTGTGGTAGCTGGGAAAGAGAGCTGTGTGGTAGCTGGGAAAGAGAGCTGTGTGGTAGCTGGGAAAGAGAGCTGTGTGGTAGCTGGGAAAGAGAGCTGTGTGGTAGCTGGGAAAGAGAGCTGTGTGGTAGCTGGGAAAGAGAGCTGTGTGGTAGCTGGGAAAGAGAGCTGGGAAAGAGAGCTGGGAAAGAGAGCTGGGAAAGAGAGCTGGGAAAGAGAGCTGGGAAAGAGAGCTGGGAAAGAGAGCTGGGAAAGAGAGCTGGGAAAGAGAGCTGGGAAAGAGAGCTGGGAAAGAGAGCTGGGAAAGAGAGCTGGGAAAGAGAGCTGGGAAAGAGAGCTGGGAAAGAGAGCTGGGAAAGAGAGCTGGGAAAGAGAGCTGGGAAAGAGAGCTGGGAAAGAGAGCTGGGAAAGAGAGCTGGGAAAGAGCGATTCTCCCATCAGCGAAGACTGGGCAAGAAGACGGGGGAATTGGCACTTTTTTCTTGCAACCCATGACCAGCCCTACACCAAAAATACAGAAATAATATGCTCCTAAAGGTGAACCTATCCTTTAACCTGAAATCAAAGTTGAGAAATGGACTGGTGTCAGGTGATAGGTGAGCAAACTGTCAATAATTGTATCTCAATTCTATTTTTTTACTGCTCAAGAACAAAATGTCTTTAGATGTAGCTAGCTTGGGGATGTAAAGCTTTAAAAAAAAAAAAAAAAAAAGGTAAAAAAATAGGATTTCTTTCAGTTGCTCTGCTCACTAAAATCTTTTGAAGTCAAACTGGTACCTAATAGGACTGACGCTGATGACCAATCCATTGGGGATTTCTAAAAATGTTCACAACCCACACATTATAGAAATCTTTTGTAATTGTTTTGTGCTGCAGAGCTACAAGTGCCACTATTCTTAGCATACAGCTGGCAGACAGAACTATGATTGGTTTGTTGAACACAAAACAGTGTTTAGTGTAGAAAAAAAATAATGAAGAAACAGTGCAAGTCTACAGAACTGTGATCTCGTGAAAGCAGGGATAGCGTGAGGTTATCCACGTAAATAAATACACATCTAGAATCAAGACCAGTTAATGTCATTTTCAAGAGGACATTGCATTTAAAAGGGAAAGGAGGCACAAACACAGGGAGAAAGCTGCATGCTAGACAGATTAAAAAAAATAAAAAAATAAATGCTTAAACAAGCAAATGTTATTTAAATCTGCAAGACCAATGCGAGTCCAGGGGCTGGCTGGACTGAATGCTAGAACCATGGAAAAGGAGCCGTCATCTATAATTATTATATGTACGTTTTACATCCCTGATCAGCAATCTGCCGTGTATATAAAGTGACTGTACAAGTAACAACTAAAGAGACTCTTGCTTTACTATTATTATATGAGGCTACAGTTTTATAGTTGAGTAAACTTCAAAAGCCTAAGACCCCTTTCACACCGGGGCGCTTTTGCAAGCGCTACAACACTCAAAATAGCACCCGCAAAGCTCTCTGAAAGAGCCGCTGCTGTGTTTCCAGTGTGAAAGCTCCGAGAGCTTTTACACTGGAGCGGGGTGCTGGCAGGATGGTAAAAAAAAAAGTCCTGCTAGCAGCATCTTTGGATCGGTGTTCACACCGCTCCTGCCCATTGAAATCAATGGGGCAGTGTGGCTATACCGCTGGCATAGCGCTATGCGGTGGTTTTAACCCCTTTCTCGGCCGCTAGCGTGGGGTGTAAAAGCGTCCCTGCTAGCGGCTGAATATCGCATCGAAAATTTGCGGTGTTCAACCTAATGATTGGCCACGTAGGCCGGAGCACTGCCAGGCGGGGGAAGTCAAATGTTCGCCAAACCCAGAAGCTCCTGCAAGGGTTCCAACTATGCAAAAAAGCAGCAAGGGAACCTGGATGGCTGAATATATCTTGCTGGTAGAATTTGTGATCACAAAGCTCTGTCACTTTGACCTGAATAGGAAAAGTAACCGCCAAACTTTTTGTTCCAGTAACAATGGTCACTAGGACAAAACAGAAATGGTTCCTTTCCCCAGTAGGGAGACAAATAGCAACAAAAACCCCAATCCCTACTATATTCATTAGTAAAAAAAACAAAGTGTTTTGGCTTTAGATATACTTTAAAGTAAAACGTTATATCATTTGAATCAAAGAGTGTGAAGAATCTGTATAATTTTTTTTAAACAAAGTTATGGAGAATTTCTCCCAGTTTCCCATGTTAGAGATTGGCCCTTATCAAAAAAGATTATTGCTGTATTTAGGTCAAGGACCGCCCTGACATTATCCTATGCCTGCCTGCCAGCCAGTCCCTGAACACAACACAATCACAGGGTCCTTAGATACCAGGGTGTTGCGCATTTTATTAATATTTAATGAAATCAGCCTTTAAAAGGAAACGCCAGCTCATTAAGAAATAGATATAAAATATATATCGGGTAATTGCTATGCAAGCCATTTTGTCAGTTAATGTCATAACGAATTACCTTTTCACATCAATCTCCAGCCATTCATGACTGCAAAAAGGTATTTTGGCCTTTCCCATTTCCCAGAATCCTCCTCTCCTGCTTCTGTATAGGTATGTCTATCTAAGCAGTGTACACAGAGCTCAAACTAAAGTAATCTCTGCTGTGACGTCCTCAGGTTTACTGAACTAAAAGTAAACTTGAAAAAAAACAAGAAAAAACAACAAAAAAAAAAAAAAAAAACACTGTTCCTTTTCCCTTAAACCCCTTTCACACCAGGGCGTTTTGCAGGTGCTATAGCGTTAGAAATAGCGCCTGCAATCCGCCCCAAAAAAGCTGCACCATTATTTGTAGTGTGAAAGCCCAGGGAGCTTTCACACTACAGCGGTGCACTGGCAGGACGTCAGGGAAAAGTCCTGCTAGCAGCTTCTTTGGAGTGGTGAAGGAGCGGTGTGTTTACTGCTCCTCCACCGCTGCTCCCCATTGAAATCAATGGGGCAGCGCTGTAATACTGCCGGCGGTTTTAACCCTTTCTCGGCCGCTAGCAGGGGGTAAAAGCACCCCGCTAGCGGCCGAAATGCGTCGCAAATCCAGTGGTAAAACACTGCTAAAAATAGCGGCGTTTTACCGCCGACGCTATGGGCGGTGTGGTGTGAAAGTGGTCTAAAGGACATTCTGTCTCTTCTACTCGTGACAGGTGGTCCTTATTGCTGCTGCAAATATCACAGATTTACAGACCGTGGTTTAGTTCAGTAGTTCTTAAAGCCTAGACTGCAGTGATGACTCCGCCCCAGAAGTCAGATCCATAACAGCTGAGGCTCAGGGGAAAAGGGATTGAAAAGAAGATAGACGTGGAGAGGACATCTCCTTTTTGAAGGTAAATACTGAAGCAAAAGCTGATACTTACATTTTTTTTCTTTTTTGCTCGAGTTCTGCTTCAAGCAAATTAACCAATTTCAAATTTAGGCCCCTTTCAGATGGGGCAGACTCCGTCAAGTTGATTTGCCTGCTCACCGCTGAGCGGGCAGATGACAGGCCCGTTTCCTCTGTGCTTTGCAGAGTGGACACAGACACAGCCTGCTGTTCTCTATGGGGCAATCCGATCCACAGGACAGATGGGGAACATATCTGTCTGTTTTTAGCGGACAGGATCAGAGATAGAGAGCAATGGATGGTTGGATCGGGTTCGCCTGAAAAACTGAAAGGCGAGCTCAATCGGTCCGTCAGTGTGAAAGGGCCCCAAGGCCTCATACACACAGGGTGTTTAACTTTCCTAGAATGCCCGATGCCTGTAAAGGTGTCTAAAGCTTTTACAAGCATCAAGCTTTTGGGCGTTAATTCCTAAATCATTGAAACTAATTAATGTTCAAGCACTAAAAACACACCTAACGTTAGGCACATTGAGCAGCTGTAAAAGTGTCCAGTGTGAATGAGAGCTAAATCAAAGGCCTTCTTAAAGCGGAGTTCCACCCAAAAATGGAACTTCCGCTTTAAGAGAAGGTCACCCCCTGACATGTCACATTTGGCATGTCTTTTTTTGGCGGGGTGGAGGCGGGGGGAGGAGCGGAAATCTTTTTTTATTTTTTATTTTTTTTAGAGTGTTCCAGCTCCCACTCTTCCCCCTCTTCCCAGGGCTCTGCGCGGTGCCGGAAGTCAGTTCACCTCCCCCACCTCCCTCTCGGCAATCATCGTCTAAAGTCCCAGATGATTGCCTGGCCAGTAACAGGGCACTGCACGGCTCATGCGCAGTGCATGCCCAGCTGTGAAACCACAGCCGGGCACCCACAGTGACAGTGCCAGCACCGCAGAGAGGAAGGGGAGACGAGTGGGGCTTCATTCCCCAGCATTGCTGGACCCTGGGATAGGTAGTGCTTCCGTGAACTTGCTTCATTGCTCAAGCATCAACTTCACTATTCTGTTCTAAACCTGAATTCTTAAAGTGAAACATCAACCATTTAATATTTTATTTCCAATGAGAGAACAGTTATCAGTCCTGAAGACACTCTCTCTCTGTCTCTCAGCAAGGGGGTTGGCAGGTCTCAAATCTAGGGAAGGACATATGAAATATAACTAAGTGACAGATTCACGTGAAGCTTTGCTGAGATACCTGCACAGCGTGCTGCACATCGGCAGGCATGAGTGTGGTCAGGAGTGTCTCCTGACCACACTCAGAATGATCATGTAATTATAATAAAGACAGGCTCCTTCTGCTTATTACTTTAATCATTTCAGTGTACTAGCTAAAATGTTTCTATCTCAACATCTAAAGAACAGAAGCAGGCAAGGAACTGCAATTCAGTTTGTCAAACCCCTTTTTTGTTTGATTCTCAAAAAAGCTGCAAGTTTCCCTTTAAAGTCTATGGCACATGCTATTTTAGGAACGCTACACATGCTATGGATCCAACCAAATTATTACAAAATATTGTGGGAGAGGAGTAAACTCACCGACAGATTTCACTTTAAGCAGGATGCATTCACTGTATTTTAAGCGCTAAATGAACAATTTGAGTAATTGCTTTGATTTGATTTCAATTTTCTTGAGCTTTATTTATAAGGATTTGTTGTGCTATAACTTTATAGTCATGTTCAAATACAGCAAATTAGAACTCTCTCTAGTGGTCAGCAGTATATCATACAGCACAAGCAACCTACGTGTCAAATGACTATTATGAGAAAATCAATAACAGTGTAAAGCAACCAAAGAGTGCATGGTTATCCTGGACCACACATCTCAAGCATGTGGCCCACGTCTAGTTTTGTAGCCAGAACGCAACGGGACTCCTCTTGCCTTCTGCTCCCCGCTGTCACTTATAAACATAGAAACTTTGTGTTTACAAGGGAAAGCTTTGCACTCAGCAGCTCCGGGATGTAACAGATCCCTGCATGAACTTACGGTGGAGACAGGTCTCCAGAGAGTGATCGAATGATCTCCCTGCAAGGTGGGGCAAAGCTGCCTAACCCAGGGGGTACTAGAGGCAGGCCAGGTAGGAGAGAGTAGTGATGTGAGGAAGCTTTGGGGTGTCCGAGTTGGGCAACCAGACTGCTCATGTGGTCCATGATGAAGGTGAATTTGACACCCCTGTCTTAGACCATGGGCAAAAAGCAAAAGGTAACTGGACCTCCCATAGTTGTGCTGTGGCTCACCTCTGAGCTCCCCTCATGTCTATGTTGGCCGATGAGGTTTACCCATCACAGCTTGTAATGAGGGGTGCAGGAAGTAGCTGGCCACATTTAGCTCTGGTTTCTTTGTATTCTATAGAGAATCTGCACGATTATTAATAGACGGGTAAACTCTGGAATTTAACAGATCCTCCATGTAGGCAGAGGTAGGTGCCCTGAATTATCATCTGATTGCTGGATTATTCTTAAAATCTGGTCCACAGTTACACTTCAAAGCCATCAAAGCAAAAAGTTTGCTTAAAGTGTTTGTACACCCTGTACAACCACTTTTACCTGCAGGTAAGCCTATATTAAGGCTTACCTGTAGGTGCTGGAAATATCTCCTAAACCTTCACGGTTTAGGAGATATTTACAATAAAGCCATACGCCGATGTCTACGGCACATGCGTGCTTTAGAAAGGGCGGATCATACCGTTTCTAAAGGGGTCATGCCGTGACTGGCGGCTCCGGTGCGCACACGCAGGAGTGACATCACACAGCTGCGGCCAGTCACAGAGGCCCTGGAAGGAAGGGGTGAAGATGGACGCTCGCTGCCAGTGAGGACAGCAGTGACATTGCAGGCTTCAGTTTCAGCTAAGTGATACACAATGGGCTACTATGCATTATGCTTTACCTTTGCAGGGAAATAAAGAGAAAGTAAAACCCATTAGGGTTTACACTTCCTCTTTAATCTTCCCTCCCCAGCAGCACATGTTCACCTACCACTTCTTCGCTGCTCTGTTCAGCCGGCAGGAGTGATGGAAACATGGACCAGAGCCGTTACATGGGCAGCATCTATAGTTCTGCGTTAGCTACGACTTGAGCGCCTCATACAATGCTATTGAAAAAGTATTCATACCCCTTGAAATTTTCCACATGTTGCCATGATACAACCACAAAACGGAAATGTATTTTATTGGGATTTTATGTGATAGACCAACACAGAGTGGCACATAATTGTGAAGTGAAAGGAAAATGATAAATGGATTTAAAAAGTTTCTTACAAATAAAAATCTGAAAAGTGTGGCGTGCATTTGTATTCAGCCCCCTGAGTCAATTCTTTGTAGGTCTCTACCAGCTTTGCACATCTAGAGAGTGAAGTTTTTGCCCATTTGTCTTTGCAAAATAGCTCAAGCTCTGTCAGATTGGATGTAGAGCGTCTGAACAGCAATTTTCAAGTCTTGCCGCAGATTCTCAATTGGATTTAGGTCTGGACTTTGACTGGGCCATTCCAACACATGAATATGCTTTCATCTAAACCTGTGATGGAGAACCTTGGCACCCCAGATGTTTTGGAACTACATTTCCCATGTTGCTCATGCACTCTGCAATGTAGTTGAGCATCATGGGAAATGTAGTTCCAAAACAACTGGGGTGCCAAGGTTCACCATCACTGATCTAAACCATTTCATTATAGCTCTGGCTGTATGTTTAGGGTCGTTGTCCTGCTGGAAGGTGAACTTCCACCCCAGTCTCAAGTCTTTTGCAGACTTTTGCAGACTGACAGGTTTTCTTCAGAGATTGCTCTTTATTTGGCTCCATCCATCTTCCCATCAACTCTAACCAACTTCCATGTCCCTCCTGTTTTCCACCACACATAGCATTTTGTTTTGAGGGCAAAAAGTTAAATTTTGGTCTCATCTGATCAGAGCATGTACTTCAACATGTTTGCTGTGTCCCCCACATGGCTTCTCACAAACTGCAAATGGGACTTCTTATGGCTTTTTTTTTTTTCAACAATGGCTTTCTTCTTGCCACTCTTTAATAAAGGCCAGATTTGTGGAGTGCACGACTATTAGTTGTCCTGTGGACAGATTGTCTCATCTAAGCTGTGAATCTCTGCAGCTATCCAGAGTTACCATAGGCCTCTTGGCTGCTTCTCTGATGAATGCTCTCCTTGCCGGCCAGTCAGTTTAGGTGGACGGTGAACGATGGATTGAACAGTATTCCCTGACATATTTCAAAGCTTGAGATAATTTTTTTTTTTTATAACCTAACCTTCCTGTAAATTTCTCCACAACTTTTTCCCTGACCTGTCTGGTGTGTTCCTTGGTCTTCATGGTGCTGCTTTGCTCCCTAACCTTATTTTACTAAGGCCCCTTTCACACTGGGGCAGCAGGTGCGTCGGCGGTAAATCGGTAAATACATTTTGCGGCGCTATTCAGCCTCTAGCGGGGAGCTTTTACCCCTGCTAGCGGGCAATAAACGGTTAAATCCACAGCAAAGAGCTGCTGCAGCAGCGCTATGCCGACGGTATAGTCGCGCTTCCCCATTGATCTCAATAGGCAGGAGCGATGTAGGAGAGGTGCATACATGGCTCCTTCATCGCTCTAAAGATACTGCTAGCAGGACTTTTTTTTTTTTACCATCCTGCTAGCACACCGCTCCAGTGTGAAAGCCCTCGGGGGTTTCATATTGGAGAGACAGGGCTCTTTCAGGGCGCTTTGCAGGCGCTATTTTCAACGCTATAGCGCCTGCAAAGTGCCCCAGTATGAAAGAGGTCTTAGGTTCCCTAACAAACCTCTGAGGGTATCACAGAACAGCTGTATTTATACTGAGATTAAATTACACACAGATGGACTATTTACTAATTAGGTGACTTCTGAAGGCAATTGGTTCCACTAGATTTTAGTTAGGAGTAGCAGAATAAAGGGGGCTGAATACAAATGCACGCCACACTTTTCAGATATTTATTTGAAAGCCATTTACCATTTTCCTTCCACTTCAATTATGTGCAACTTTTTTGTTGGTCTATCACATGAAATCCCAATAAAATACATTCATGTTTTTCATTGTAACATGACAAAAAGGTGGAAAATTTCAAGGGATATGAATACTGTATTTTATGCAGGATGTCTTTCCTGCTACCAGCAGCCGAACAGAGCGACAGAGGAATAAAGCAAAGGGTTCCATGGAGGGAAACATTAAAGTGGTTGTAAACCCATCTGGAAAAAAAAAAAAAAGCAACCTGCAAGACAAAGGCATAATGAGCTAGTATGCATATCATACTAGCTCATTATGAATAACTTACCTGAGAACGAAGCCCCTGAATCGGTCCTCCGTCTTCATGTCTGTTGCTGCCATGGATCCCGGAGTGACTTCCGGGTCTCGCTGCTCCGGCGCTGTGATTCGCCGGAGCAGCGATGACGTCACTCCTGTGCATGTGCACGGGAGCCGACACTCGCGGTATATCGCCGCGATCTGCGGCCTGACCAGTGAGCCTGCGCGCCGCTGTCTTTTTGTAAATATCTCCTAAACCGTATAGGTTTAGGAGATATTTCTTGGACCTACAGGTAAGCCTTAATCTAGGCTTACCTGTAGGACAAAGTGGTTTGTAAGTGTTTACAACCACTTTAAAGAGAACCTGTTGGTTTTCCCTGTGTGGGCACTTGAAACATAATACCCAATATACAGATGACCGCTAGAGAAAATTTAGATATTTGTATATGAAAATAACCAAAGCATCGACCCCAGACAAAAATTAAATCGTCCCTTCTCATATGCATAGCAATTACTCAAAATATTTCATTTTTAAAACCATACTAAAAATGTAATGTAATTCCCAAATTTTCTCTCTCAAGTAACAATTATTAATACATATTGGTATTTTGTTCTTATAATGTAAGTAGACACTAACGTTAAACTGATGTGACAACCCAGCCATACCAAGCAAGCCTTTCTTTGGCTGAAATACAGAAATGCCTGGGGGTAGCTACAGAACAGAACACCAATAACATGTCTGTGGCACTATGACATAAAGGTCAGTACAAGCAAAGTATAACCTGATCCTCCCTATACAGCAGTGAATGCACCTTGCAAAGCACACAATGTTTTCTAAAGCTACAGCTGCGAGTCAGTTAGGCAAGAATGCAATGTGATTGTGTTATTTGCATAGCAAAATTAAAAAGTAAGCAATGTTGGCTTACAGAACTGCAAGCTATATGCCAAACAAAATGCAATGGGAAAGAAAAAACTAATAGGAGCAATGAGTAATAATACCTTCTTACAGATAGCTCGCAGCTTGAAAGCAGAGAAATGAAATGCAGAGTTTTCAGATCAATTTCACATCAAGTTCCCTTCCCACAAGTCAACGTTTGGTTGGGGCAAGTTAACATGAACACAGGGGGGGCTAAGGGACCAACAAGCCTGCAGGACACACTACAATGCACTGCAGACTACTGGATCAGTTACACGGGCCACACTATACATTCCACCCTAAAACATATAGAGTCATCGATTCTTACCTTCTTATTGAAAGCCCAGATTTTGTCCCATTCCATGTTCACAACAGACCTAGAAGATCCCTGAAATATAACAGAAGAAAGCAAGCTGAAAATTTGTTCCACTGAGCAGCTCACAGTATAAAGGGTTTTCAAATTATTCCACAAATTCAAAATTCACCAAGCTAACACACCAGGATAAGTATCTTATGTTTCAATGATTTTTATTACAGTTTTCATAAGACAAATAACAAAGATCTCGGCATTTCATAGTACATCATATATACAAGATATGCAGGGAGTTCACCTCTTGTGTTGTCAAGACCAATTATCATGCCCCGATGTAGACTTAACCTTGTTTGCTCTTGTACTGGTGGTATAGAACATATCTTACCGCGATTCCTTTGCCTTAAACATTACTTCGTAGTCTATGACCATATGCATGTTCTATAACAGGGATGTGCAATTAGCGGACCACCAGCTGTTGCAGAACTACAAGTCCCATGAGGCATAGCAAGACTAACAGCCACAAGCATGACACCCAGAGGCAGAGGCATGATGGGACTTGTAGTTCTGCAACAGCTGGAGGTCCGCTAATTGGATATCCCTGTTCTATAACATGGGTCTCAGAATACGTCCCGTCCACTGGGAAATGCCAGCACCCCATCCAACTATTGGGGGAGTCTGGCTTTCCAGGCCCTGGGGGGCCCCCTTCCGGACCTCGTCAAATCAAGGATACTCCACATTTGTTGAGAAAAAAAAACATTCCCCTCTGGGTGATCTATGTATATTACAAGTATTTTAAACTTTGTTGCAGATTTCTACCATTTTGCTATTCTGAAGAGATCACTGTGTGTTTAAATGTGTCCATGTGGTAAGTGAATCTAATGGGAGTGCTTTCATAATTATCAGTCAGCTGCTGCAGCTACAGGGCTCTAATAAGGACAATTGCAGGGTCTGCATCCCTTTAGACATGATTTCCTATTAGTAGTTCACCAAAAATGAAATTTTTACAGCGGGGGATGCCCGATATTTGACTTGTGTCTCAGTGAAGGATTCAGGGAAAACCAGTGAGCCAATCACAGAAGCAGGTAATGTTGTTTCTGGGGGGTGATCTGTACATATTCAGTGTATAAAACCCCTCTAGGTAGCCATATTGCACTTTACAGAATATTACAAAGACGCAGACTGAAAAGTAAAGGTTATTATTAATAACTTTCAATTACAGTAGGACTTCAGTCGCAACTGTATATGCTACATAATTTTTTTTTTGCTATTTATTTTTCTCTACAAAAGTGGAGTTACCCTTTAACCACTTCAATACAGGACACTTTCACCCCTTCCTGCCAAGCCAATTTTCAGCTTTCAGTTCTGTCGCATTTTAAATGACAATTGTGCAGTCATACAACACTGCACTCAAACAAAATTTTTATCATTTTTTTTTCCCCCCACAATTAGAGCTTTCTTCTGGCGGTATTTGATCGGTTTTAATTTTTTGCGCTACAAAAAAAATAAAATAAGCCTGAACATTTTGAAAGAAGCCACTTCCTGGTTACCGTGTGATCAGCTGTGATTGGACAAAGCTGATCACATGGTAAAAGATCCTCTGTCATAAGCTCATTTCCTAGATCGGAGATGCGGTGTTATCAGACTGTCACACCACCGATTGCCGTGCTGCATGCACCCACACTAGCAGTTCATCCTGCTGGATGTCATAGGACATCCAGTTAGGATAATACAACCCACTTTCCGGCTGTCATTTCGCTATATGGCGGGCGGAAGGTGATTAAGGTGTTACTAGGGGCAAAGCCAAAATTATACAGATAATGAAGCCTGTCACTAGCAATAAGGGCTCATTTACAACAGATGCATTGCTGACCTAAGGTTGACATCTGTTGGTTTCATTCAATAACCTCTCAATAGCAGAGTTTTCAATGGTGAGGCAGAGAAGATACTTGCTTGTGTGGTATTCTCCTGTAGAGTTACTTATTGCAGATAATTGCATCACTATACCTTTCTATGCTAGAATTTATCAGGGGATACATTTGTATTTCTCCCATGCCATATGTTTGCACGATGGCTTTAGTACTTCTTTGAAATACTTAATAGAAATCATTGGAAAAGAAATATTACTTTCAGGTAAATGTCATTTGTTATTTCTCCACCCAAAATTGAAGTATTCTGTACCAACCTGGGCAGCAATGAACTGCTTCAACCCCTCTACAGTCATGCCCCTTCGTAAAACTCCTCTTACAGTTGGGAACCTGGGATCATCCCTGAAAAATAAATTGGTATATTAAAGCTGAACTCCAGGCAAACAGCTAAATAAACAGATGAAATGAATACGAGGGAGCGATTTTACCTGCCAAATGATTTGAATTTCTGTCTATGCAGTCCTGAGATACACACAGCCCTGCCACACAGCACAACCCTGTCTGGCAAAGTAAGGGTACTTTATCTTTCATTACTGCAGTTTACCTTTATTTACAGGTCTGCTCCGCACCGTGACAGCATATGGACAGTGAAAAGAGAAGTAGCACACTGATGAGCTCATCTCTACATGACTACATGCTTTCTATTACTATTCGCATTCTCCTTGCATTGCGCAGTTTGGCTGGTTTAGTGGGGACTGGATGAATTTCCATCAGTGTAGCCATACCTTCTTGACAGAAGTCAATCGACTTCTCTTAAATGTTGGAAAACTTTTCTCAATCAGCAGCTGCAGCCACTGATCAGTGTATTCTGACAGCGGGAGAGGCTATTAGAATACAGTGTCGCGGGGGGGATTTCATCCATGCAACCCTCTTGTAAATCTGCTTTTTTTTTTAATCTATTCATCTCGCTGGATGAACAAAAAAAAAAAAATAATATTAAAAATCTATGGCCAGCTTAAGTTCTGCTTCTTTGATTCAATACAGTTGTGCTCATAAGTTTACATATTCTGGCAGAATTTATGATTTCTTTGGCCAGTTTTCAGAGAATGTGAATGATAACACAAAAACTTTTCTTTCACTCATGGTTAGTGTTTGGCTGAAGTCATTTATTATCAATCAACTTTATTTACCCTTTTTAAATCATGATGACAACAGAAACTACCCAAATGACCCTGATCAAAAGTTTACATACCCCCAGTTCTTAATACCATGTTATGCCCCCTTTAACATCAATGACAGCTTGAAGTCTTTTGTAGTCATTGTGGATGATGTTCTTTATATTCTTATATTGTAAAGCTACCGATTGCTCTTGGCAAAAAGCCTCCAGTTCCTGTAAATTCTTGGGCTGTCTTATATAAACTGCACATTTGAGATCTCCCCAGAGTGGCTCAATGATATTGAGGTCAGGAGACTGAGATGACCACTCCAGAACGTTCACATTATTCTGCTTTAGTCAATGACGGGTCGACCTGGCCTTGTGTTTTGGATCATTGTCATGTTGGAATGTCCAAGTACGTCCGATGTGTAGCTTCCTGGCTGATGAATGCAAATGTTCAAGTATTTTTTGATAAGATACTGCATTCATCTTGGCTTTGTAGCTCACACATCCCCAAAAATATCAGCTATCCACCTCCGTGTTTCACAGTAGGAATGGTGTACCTTTCATCATAGGCCTTGTTGACTCCTCTACAAATGTAGTGTTTATGGTTGTGGCAAAAAAGCTCAATTTTGGTCTCATCACTCCAAATAACTTTGTGCCAGGTTTGAGGCTTGTCTCTCTGCTGTTTGGCATATTGTAAGCGGGATACTTTGTGGCATTTGCGTAGTAATGGCTTTCTTCTGGCGACTCGACCATACAGCCCATCTTTCTTCAAGTGCCTCCTTAATGTGCATCTTGAAACAGTCACACCACATGTTTTCAGAGAGTCCTGTATTTCACCTGAAGTTGTTTGTGGGGTTTTCTTTGGATCTCGAACAATTTACCTGGCATTTTAGTTGGTCTACCTGAGCGTGGTTTGGTTTCAACAGAACCCATTTTCCACTTCTTGATTAGAGTTTGAACACTGCTGATTGGCATTCTCAGTTCCTTGGATATCTTTTTATATCCCTTTCCTGTTTTATACAGTTCAACTACCTTTTCCCACAGATCCTTTGACAATTATTTTGCTTTCCCTCATGACTCAAAATCCAGAAACCTCAATGCAGCACTGGATGAAAGATGCAAGGGTCTGTCAGGAGTCCAGAAACACATTGAACTTTTATATATATACACACACACACACACACACACACACACACACACACACACTAATTACAAGCAAACAGATCACAGATGAGGATGGTTACCTTTAATAGCCATTCAAACCCCTTTGTGTCAACTTGTGTGCATGTTATCAGGCCAAAATCACCAGGGTGTGTAAACTTTTGATCAGGGTCATTGGTTATTTTCCGTTATTATGATTTATAAAGAGTAAACACAGTT
Organism: Lithobates pipiens; assembly: GCF_037356315.1. Classification (NCBI taxonomy): domain Eukaryota; kingdom Metazoa; phylum Chordata; class Amphibia; order Anura; family Ranidae; genus Lithobates; species Lithobates pipiens. The sequence continues at coordinate 74,289,330 of NW_027507758.1, forward strand.
GATTGATAATAAATGGATTCAGCCAAACACTAACCATGAGAGAAAGAAAACTTTTTTCGCTCTCATTCATATTCTCTGAAAAATGGCCAAGAAATCATTAATTCTGCCAGGGTATGTAAACTTAGGAGCACAATTGTATTTGCCTTTAAAATGACCTATAACAAATAGAACTATGCATAAATGGTATAAATATATTTCCTACCGAAGTAGGGGTTTACTCCCTGATGGTGGAAAGGGGGATGCATGCTACTTCGTTTTCCCATCTCTAGATACACTAAAAGTCTGAATCTAGATGTTTGTACCAGGTCTGCTTTTATATTTCACGCAGAGAAAAAAAAAATTCCAGCCAAAGACACCGTGCCTCAGATAACTTTTTCTGTGCGGTCTCTAAAAATAAATCCTCAGTGGTCTGAGAATTCCAGGTCATGTGTTAAATGTCTAAAAAAGATTAAATAAGCGGTGTAGACAATGCAACAAATTGTACAAAAAACTATTTGTTAGTTTCCCTTTAGGACAAAAGAAGGGCTAAGGAAACTTTATTTAAAGGCACCAGTGCTGTTTTATTTTACAGTGCATCATACAGAACAGCACAGGACTGGAAAGGAGACTCTATAAATAAAATGTGCTTTTTTTTTTATTTAACCAGTGGTTGCCGCACACTATAGCTTTACTGCTACAGTGCGGGCCGGCTGCATGGAATCACACATATAATTTTGCTCTTCCAGTTAGGGATCTGCACGACTGTGCTGTGATTAGTCATAGCACAAGTGGGTGCCAGCCAACTAATGACTTCCAGCCAAAGCAGGAACGCCTGCCCCTGCAGATCGGCGAGGAGGAAGACAGGACAGAGCTCTGTCTTGAAAACAGGGATGTGCTGGTATTTATTTCCCTGTAAATCGAAGAATTAAAAAAAAAAAAAAAAAAAAAAAAAGCACATCCCTTAGTGAAAGCACCTCACAGTAAACACAAACACTGGTTAGGCATACATTTAACCCTTTGATTGCCCTAGATGTTTAACTCCTTCCCAGCCAGTGTCATTAGTACAATGGCAGTGTATATTTTTAGCACTGATCACTGTATTAGCGTCACTTGTTCCCACAAAGTGTCAGTGTCAGATTGTACAAGTCACTGATCGCCACCACTACTAGTATAAAAAATAAATAATTCCATAGTTTGTAGACTCTAAACTTTTGCATAAACCAATCAATATGCTTTTTAGGATTTTTTCCCATAAATATGTAGCAGAATACTTTTTTATATTGGATATGCTTTATAGCAGAAAGTAAAAAAGTGTAATTTTTTTTTTAATTTTCGGTCTTCTTTTGTTTATAGCGCAATACCAACAAAAGAAAGAAAAAGAAAAATTATATCTTTGGGTACAGAGTTGCATGACCACGCAATTGTCAGCTCAAGTAAGGCAGTGCCGTATAGCAAAAAATAGCCTAGTAATAAAGGAGGGTTCAACTTCTGGAGGCCAAGTTGGTTAAATGACTATGGTGTCACAAAATGCAGCTATTCTAGATATAAACAGTGCTTAGCAAATACGTTTTGATGTATCCCGAATCTGGCTGAATTTGGGATTTCAATTATTAATATAAATTACAGCCTAGGGGTTATTTGTTGAGGAGGCCTTTCTGTCCAAATCAGTAATCACCAAAATGTAGCCAAACATGAACCAGTAGCATACTTTGACTTTACACATACCAGCCATCCACAAGGCCTTCATTGACAAACCAAGTGAGTTTTCTCTTGGACAGAACGGTGTTATTAAGGTTCAGACGACTATATTCCCAGATGTAGGGCTTTCGGATCCCCAAAGCATTGATGATCCAGTAAAACTGTTCATCGCGATCATGATATTCAGTTGTACGCAGAGCATGCGTCACGCCTTCTACACTGTCCACTATGGGGCAGGCAAAGTCGTAGGTGGGATAGATGCTAGAAAGGAAAAGCAAAGTGCATATCACATGTCAGGCTGAGTAATAATGAGAAAACACACAGACTAAAAACCCGTAGACTTCTATTTACTAAAATAGCATTTTATAGCAGAGAAGGAAGAACTTAATTATAGAATTAGAAGTGTATTTAGTTATACAAGAAGCCAACCAGTAGTCATGCTGCACTTACTTGTACTTGTTTCCTGTCCGTGGGTGTGGCTGGGTCTTGCAGCGGAACAGGGTAGGGTCTCGCATACAGCCATTGTTGGAATTCATGTCAATCTTAGCCCGAAGACAGCAGGTTTGTCCAAACTCTGTGCCCTTCTTCATCTCTTCCCACATCTGCCAGTTCTTCTCCACCGCTGGCAAGGGAAAAATAGAATTGTTAAAGAAGAAAAATTTAATACTCCACAGCAAAGCTTAGGGAACGCTGATGTGCTGTAAACATGCAGACATGGGGGTAAGCAACCTTGATGTTCAAAGAAACCAGAAAGTCTCACTTGTCTCCAGATTTGCTTGATTCCATGTGGAAATTCTGGACATTTATGAAGACATTCAGAGCTTTGAGATCCAAGATGGGGCTGTCGGTTTGGGAATGGTGAACGGGTTGGACAGAACCAGGGCAATGGCACTTTAGTCCAGAACACCAGAGAGGGCTCAATGGAAATCTGCTAATTTATGCGACGACACAGGAAGGTTTCAAGGTGAGAAACCGAGAATGGGGCAGGAAGCAAAGCTCCAGTATATAGCCATGGGATAGCATCTCCTGCACTAAAGTGAGATGTAAGCTGTTCAAGCATTCACAAAGGTTAACAAGTGTCCCCCACTCTACAAAGCGGGGGTGCACCTTCATGCCAAGAAAGGCTTTTTGGTGGATTTCGAGCGCCATACCTTGCAGATGGACTAGAAGCCAAGCAAGAGGGGGTCCTAACACGGAGGACAATGAAGTGGAGAAAAGAAAGTGACATTTCTAAACAGTCAGAGAGAACATTCCAGTCTGTTCCCTAGGCTTTATCTGTTCAGAAATACGGATGTTCTTGCCACAAGTAGCAGTCTTAATATTTTCAACAGCCAGTCCAAAGAGCCATTGGGGTCAATTCACTAAGAGTTAAATACGGCGTGATTATTTGAGTTAATATAACGCATGCAGTATTTAACTCTCCTCTTTGTTTTTACAGTTACTGTAAATACTGTGTGAGTTAATATTTTTTATTTTGCCGTATTTAACGTCTGTGTTTGCATGTTATTTTACAGCAGACGGGCTGCAGCAGGAACTGAAACATTTAGTAGTGGTATTCCTACCACAGCTAAAGGTGACATTTCAGCTCAGAGTTGCTGTTTAAGAAACCAGCACCCGTCAGCGTCTTAACCACCATGACACATCAGCAGAATGTAAAGAAAATGTTGAGCTGACATGTAAAAAGTAAAAAACAAATACAAAAAGCATGGGGTCCGAACCCTTGCCCGGTGTTAAAGTGTCCAAGCATGGGGTCCGAACCCTTGCCCGGTGTTAAAGTGACCTATTGGAATTTGAAAGCCCCCTTGAACAAGGGAGTCCCCAAATCCTGGCCCACATGTGATAGGGTATGGGTGTACCCCTATTCATACACAAAAAAATAGTCAAAGTAAAAAAAAAAAAAAAAAAAAACCCAGGAGCCAATTTTTGACAAGTCTCTTATTGAAAAAAAAAAAAAAAAAGTTAATAAATGTCCCCGAACTATATCCAGTGTGAAAGTTACAGTTTTGTTTCCTTCCTGCTGCCGCCAAATTAAGGGGCGGGTCAACTGTGACATCACTGGGCTATCCTGCTCCCTTGTGACATCATCAATGATGCATCAATGCATGCTGAGAGCAGTGGTAGTGTTACTAAACCCAGTAATATGAAAATAGTGCCCACAGATTATACATCTTTTTATATTAAAATACTGCCACTATATACCTTTTTGGATGATCTGTATACCACGGTTACATGATAAACTGCACAGTTTGTCCAGTGCTGAGAGCAGGAGATTTCAACTACAGCCTGTATACCTGCCCACATGTGTGATGTCAATAACATGTGACCTGTCTAGCACTGAGAACAAGTAAATGTTCTCTCCAGCATAAAAGACACAGCTGAGCATGTGCAAGTTGGCTACCCTGCCTGTGTTAATTGACCTCCCCCAGATAGACAGTGCAGGAGGGTATGATCTGTGCATACAGGATAAAACAACCTTTTCACACAATGCGTAGGATTAACCCCTTAAGTTCCACAGTAAGTATAACAAGCATGCTATGCTGCATATACAGACTGATTTTACTGTTGTGGATTTAGTAACACTTTAATGCTTCCAGTCTATACATTTTTATTTTCACTTTCAAAACCTTTGACTTTTAAATGGGATAAGTTGCAACAAATCGTGACCCCATAGACTTGAACTGTTGCAACTAATTTCATATAACGATAGCAGGGACTCAAAGGCACTCGAGAGCTGTGTACCAAGGATCAGATTATTGTACGATCGCTTTGAAAGCAGTTATTCTTATTCCGATTTTCTGATCGTGTGTACTAGCCATTAGTCTGCGCAACTTGGTTTGTCAGAAGGTGAGGAAAGGCAGCACAAATATTCTCCATATTATAGTATTTTTTATTCTACAAATAACTATGCAAAATGGGATAAAACCAGGTTCCATGATTGTGGGACATAGACTTTTAAATGAAATGAATATGCCAGCTCCAATAACAGCCGCCAGTGTTAGCTAGAGCAAGGATGGCCATAAATAAGGTTCTGCTGTAAAAAAATTCTGGCGACAACAAGCCTTCGATAGAAAGCTGGATGTGTTAGTGGGCAGTACGTGGAATCATTTTTATTCTCACAGGTGACACTGAAATACATGTATGGACTGTGTTTACTGATAACTACCTGTGTCCCTGTTTCATGTTTAACCTGCTCTAGTGAAAGGGAGAAGACAACAAGTTGCTAAAAGTGAATTACAAAAAGTTCTACAACCACTTCATACACTCGGTGCTTGGTGATAAAGGACTGAGCATGGCTTGTTAGGAAAACAATGAATTAAAGCTGCCCTCCAGGCACACAGCTAAACATACAGAAGTAAATACAGTTAGGTATATATTTGGACACAGGCACTATTTAAGATTTTTACAGGTATATACCAAAACATATTCAAGCTATAGTTATATAATGGATATGGGCTGAAAGTGCAAACTCTTGGGTTTAATTTTAGGGTATGTGTGGAGGAAGGGTTTAGAAATTACAGCTCTTAAGAATAGCCATATCCCTTTTTCAAGGGCCCAAAAGTAATTGGACAATTGAATCAAAAGCCATTTCATGGCAGGTGTGGGCTACTCCTTCGTAATGTCTTCATCAATTAAGCAGGTAAAAGGTCTAGAGTTTATTCTAAGGCCCCTTTCACACTGGGGCGGTGGGTGTGCGTCGGCGGTAAAGCTACGCTATTTTTAGCGGCACTTTACCGTAAATTTTGCAAAGCTATTCGGCTGTTAGCGGGACTCTTTAACACCCGGCTAGCAGCCGAGAAAGGGTTAAAAACCAGTCGCGAAAGGGTTAAAACAACCGCAAAGTGCTGCTGCAGCAGCGCTATGTCGGTGGTATAGCCGCGCTGCCCCACTGATTTCAATGGGAACCGCTCCTTCACAGCTCCAAAGATGCTGCTAGCAAGACTTTTTTTAGCGTCCTGCCAGCGCACCACTCCAGTGTGAAAGCCCTTGGGGCTTTCACATTGGAGAGACTTCAGCAGCTCTTTCAGGATGCTTTGCAGGCTTCAAAAACTAAACAAATCCATCAGAGTGATGGTAGCAACATTAGGAGTGGCCAAATCAACAGTTTGGTACATTCTGAGGAAAGAAGAATGCACTGGTAAGCTCAGCAACACAAGAAGGCCTGGACGTCCATGGAAAACAACAGTGATGGATGATCGCAGGATCCTCTCAATGGTAAAGAAATACCCATTCACAACATCCAGACAAGTGAAGGACACTCCCCAGGAGGTGGGCGTATCATTGTCAAAGTCTACAATCAAGAGAAGACTTCACAAGTGCAAATACAGAGGGTTCACCACAAGGTGCAAACCATTCATAAGCCTAAAGAACAGAAAAGCCAGATTAGACTTTGCCAAAAAAACATCTAAAAAAGCCAGACCAGTTCTGGAAAAGCATTCTTTGGATGGATAAAACAGATTTATCTGTACCAGAATGACAGGAAGAAAAGAGTGTGGAGAAGGCTTGGAACAGCTCATGATCCAAAGTACACGTCATCTGTAGTCACATGGTGGAGACACTGTGATGGCATGGGCATGCATGGCATCCAGTGGCACTGGGTCATTGGTGTTTACTGATGATGTGATAGAAGCAGCCGGGTGAATTCTGCAGTGTTTAGAGATATACTGTCAGCCCAGGTTCAGCCAAATGCAGCAAAGTTGATTGGACAGTGCTTCACAATACAGATGGACAATGATCCAAACCACACTGCAAAGGCAATCCAGGAAATTTGAAGGAAATAAGTGAAATATTCTGCAGTGGCCGAGTCAATTACCTAAACGCAACCCAATTGAGCATGCATGTCACTTGCTGAAGGCAAAACTAAAGGCAGAAAGCACAAACAAAGAACTAAAGACAGCGGCAGTTAGAGCCTAACAAAGCATCAGAAAGGAGGAAACCCAGTCTTTGGTAATGTCCATGGGTTCCAGACTTCAGGCAGTCTTTGCCATTAAAGGATTTTCAACAAATTATAAAAAATTAACATTTTATTTATATATTTGTCCAATTACATTTGAGCCCCTGAAAATGGGGGGGGGGGGGGGGTGTATAAAAATGGTTGCAGTTCCTTTGATATTTATGTTCAACCCCTTGAATTAAAAAGCTGAAAGTCTGCACTTCAAATTAATTTGTATTATTTTATTTTAATTTTTTCTGGTGGCATAGAGCCAAAAGTATGAAAATTCTGCCTGTGTCCAAATCTATATGGAGCTAACTGTATATAGGAGCGGTCTCACCTGCCAAAAGATTTGTATTTCTAGCTACCCACTCCTGAGACTTACACAGACCAAGCTAGCAAAGCAGGACACCGGAGTATTTCTTTGCTGCAGCTTGGTAATACTTACAGGCCTTGTCCCTCCCCAAGCCTGTGACTGGAGAGTGCAAAACCAGCAGCAGACTGTTGCGCTTATTTCCCAGTCTCTGCTCTCTCCTCCTATCAGCATACTCTTTGCTAGTGCATGAGCACTGCATCTCAGCCTAAGCTCTGCTGTACAGGCAATTAAAAGAGGTCATTACCAAATCAAAATACTTACACTGTTTGCAATAAAAATAAATAAAAACACATTTTTAAAGATGTATTAATGAATGCAGTGCTGCATTAATTTCTGTCTTTTATATCTGCCTGGAGTTCCAATTTAAAGTGTTCATATGCCCCATAATGCATGGCTTACAGTTACTTCTGTGCTTGGACTCCGTCCTCTGTTCACGCTCTGCTTTCATCTGTTCAGGAGGAGTGTCGTCCACATAAGCCTTCCCCTCATTTATAAGCTTCTCTGCATATTGGATGATCTTCTCAAAGTGGTCAGAGGTGTATGTGAACTGGTCAGGCTTGATCTGCAGCATGGAGACATCTTCCAGGATAACCTAAACAAAAAATAAATAGCTTCACCAGTTATAAAAATCAAAATCCTTACATCTGCAGTATCCACCCATATTTTCTTTATTAGTTGTGACACGAGTGTTCAAGCCAAGATTTAGGACTTTGGCTGACAAATTCTCCTTGAAGGAGAATATTACTGTGATGACCACAGAGGACGAGGGAAAATAAACCAGCATCTCCCAAGTCCTCAATTTATTCTTATAAAGTCATAGTGTATTATTCATGGATTCTAACTCCTATCATCTCCAGGGCTGCATTCACACCGTGGGGTGCGCCACCATTCAATTTTAATGGCATGCCAAAACAAATGTACTTGGCACAGCAAAGGTCAAGTGTGATATTTTGGTTTGTACCCATTTAGGGCCCATTACAAAGAAATGGGCTTGATTATCGCAAGTGGATACACCTAAGATGACACAAAAAATGTTTCATAAGTGTGAATAGGCCCAGCACCCAGCCTGTGCTGACTCATCACATCTTATATAGTGGCCTGTTAAGTACCCCAATTGTGTCACCCTACCACCGATGTACTATAAAAAGTGGAAAGAAGGGGTATTAAAGCCACCCAGAGCACTACCAAGAGAGGGGAGTGTACCTGTCAGTTCTAAGAGGATGTCTTTATTTTTTAAGAAAGATTGCTTTGCATAGGTAACCTACTGCTTTAGACAAAACCTACCTTAAACCTAGCTCTAACTTTTTGGCAAGACCCTGGTTTGGTGATGCTCTGCAACTGTAGCTACCGTAAGTTAGTTGCTGGAAGCCCAACGTCCCTGCTTCTTAATCTGTACAGCAGCTTCATTAGGAAACAAAAGCTGAATTTTAAGGAGATCATGGCTGGAGGAAGGGGCCAGCAGGCTGATGTACATGGCCTCCAGAAATCCTCACAGCACCCTGTCTCAGTACTCCTCTGAAGAGCCATCAGCCCTGATGAACCAGTAGGGTGCTTCTTGGGAGGAGTTATGCATATATCAAATGCCTTAAAGCTGAACTCCGGGAATTCAGCTACTTTTTAAAAAGGGAAGGCATACCATGAGTTAAGTCCAACAAGGTACATGCCACCTCCTGGACGTATCTCTTTAACCACTTCAGCCCCAGAAGGATTTACCCCCTTGCTGACCAGAGCACTTTTTGCAATTCGGCACTGCGTCGATTTAATTGATAATAGCGTGGTTGTGCGACATTGCACCGAAACAAAATTGCTGTCCTTTTTTGTCAGACAAATAGAGCTTTCTTTTGATGGTATTTGATCACATCTGCGGTTTTTATTTTTTAACCACTTCCCACCCGGCCAATGCATATATACGGCCGGGTGGGAGCCGTCTACTCCTGATAGGACGTTGAGGAACGTCCTTCAGGAGTAGCGGGATCGCGCGCGCGCGTGCCCGCGCAGCGGCGCGAGCCCGATGTGCTCGTGTCACCCGGACACGGCACATCTCAGATCGGCAGGAGGGCTCTGTGATTGGCCCTCCTGATCACATGACGGCCGTGTCCAATCACGGCCGTCATGTGATGTAAACAAACAGCCGGTTGCTAGGCAATCGGCTCTCCTCTCCTCACACGGAAGTCACCGCTGAGGAGAGGAGAGCAGAACGCTGCAGCCGGCTGATGATCAGTGAGTATGGGCTGCTTTTTACAGCTTTTTACTCACTGATCATCAGTGTAGTGTAAACACACAACACACCACACAGTACAAACACAGTCCCCACATATGTCCCCAAAACACACATGTCCCCAAAACATACATGTCCCCAAATAATAAAAACACATGTCCCTAATAATAAAAACATGTCCCCCACATATGTCCCACTAAAATCACATGTCCCAATGATTATCTGCACACATATGTACGTGATCACCTGCACACATATGTACATGATCATTTGCGTACATATGTCCGTGATCACACAAACCAATTATTATACACTTAACGGAATTTTTTTTACCAAAAACATGTAGCAGAATACATTTTGGCTTAAATTTATGACAAAATTTGATTTTATTGGATTTCTTTTCAAATAGAAAAAAGAAAATATTGTTTTTTTTCCAAGTACATTTTTTCCTCAATTTAGGCCAGTATGTATTCTTCTACATATTTTTGGTTAAAAAAAAAAAAAAATGGCAATAAACGTATATTGATTGGTTTGCCCAAAAGTTATAGCCTCTACAAAAATAGGAGATAGATTTATAGCATTTTTATAATTATTATTATTATTTTTTTTTTTTACTAGTAATGGTGGTGATCTGCGATTTTTATCATGACTGCGACATTATGGCTGACACATCGCACAATTTTGACACATTTTTGGGACCATTGGCATTAATACAGCGATTAATGCTATAAAAATGCATTGATTACTGTAAAAAGGTCACTGGTACTAGAGGGTGATCAAGGGGTTAACTGTGTTCCCTGGGTGGTGATTCTAATTGAAGGGGGAGGGGACTGACTGGAGGAAGTTACTAATCGTGGTTCCTAGCTAATAGGAACACACGATCTGTCACTCCTGTCCGAACAGAACAGGGAAGTGTGTGTTTACACACACTCGCCCCTGTTCTGTGTCTCCTGCTCACGATCGCTCGTTGCTGTTGGTCACCATAACTGTCGGCCATGAGCATCGGCACCCCCGCTGTGCAGCGGGCACCTGCTATCCCGACCCCATGAGCCGACTTATAGCTATGACGGCTCACGCAGGGGAGCATAACTGCGGCGGCTGGTCGGGAAGCGGTTAATTTGCATTTAACACATCTATGGGGCTGCCAGAAGAAAGCTTCTGGAGTACCTATGCTGGACCTTGTGGTCTCAGCTCCTTCTTCAAGTGCAGAGTCAATGCAGCTGCTATTATGTGAACTCGTTCACAAAATACAAAAAGATTTCTGTGAATGGGCAGCAGAGTGGAGGGGCAGGTATACAGTGAGGGAAAAAAAGTATCTGATCCCCTACTGATTTTGTACGTTTGCCCACAAAGAAATGATCAGTCTATAATTATAATGGTTGGTTTATTTTAACAGTGAGAGTCAGAATAACAAAAAAATCCAGAAAAACGCATTTCAAAAAAGTTATAAATTGATTTGCATTTTAATGAGTAAAATAAAGTATTTGGCCCCTCAGCAAAACATGACTTAGTACTTGGTGGCAAACCCCTGTTTGCAATCACAGAGGTCAGATGTTTCTTGTAGTTGGCCCCCAGGTTTGCACACATCTCAGGAGGGGGATACCCCCCAGAGCATTATGTTTCCACCTCCATGTATGACAATGGAGATGGTGTTCTTGGGGTAATAGGCAGCATTCCTCCTCCTCCAAACATGGCGAGCTGATGCCATAAAGGTCGATTTTGGTCTCATCTAAGCACAACACTTTCATACAGTTCTCCTCTGAAACATTCAGATATTCATTAGAAAACTTCAGATGGACCTGTACATGTGCTTTCTTGAGCAGGGGGACCTTGTGGTCACCGAATGATTTCTGTCCTTCATGGCGTAGTGTGTATTTCTTGTTAACTATGGTCCCAGCTGCCTTGAGATTATTTACAAGATCCTCCACTGCAGTTCTGGGCCGATTCCTCACCATCCCTATGATCATTCAAACTCCACGAGGTGAGATCTTGCATTGAGACCCAGACCGAGAGAGATTGACAGGTTTTTTTTTTGTGTTTTTTCCATTTGTAAATAATCGCACCAACTGTTGTCACCCTCTCACCAAGCTGCTCGGTGATGGTCTTGTAGCCCTTGTAAGTGTAGGTCTACAATCTTGTCCCTAACATCCTTGGACAGCTTTTTGGTATTGGCCATGGTGGAGAAATTGTAATTTGATTGATTGCTTCTGTGGACAGGTGTCTTTTATACAGGTACCAAGCTGAGATTAGGAGCACTCCCTTTAAAGAGGAAGTAAACCCTGACGAATTTACTTCCTCTTTGACTCCCTGCAAAGGTAAAGCATAATGGGCTACTATGCGTCAGTAGTGCCTGTATTTTGGGAAATATCTCCTAAACCGTGTAGGTTTAGGAGATATTTCTTGGACCTACAGGTAAACCTTAATCTAGGCTTACCTGTAGGTCAAAGTGGTTTGTAAGGGTTTACAACCACTTTAAGCGTGCTCATAATCTCAACTCATTACCTGTATAGAGGACACCTGGGAGACAGAAATCTTGCTGATCGATAGGGGATCAAATACTTATTTCACTCATTAAAATGCAAATCAATTTATAACTTTCTTGAAATGCGTTCTGGATTTTTTTTGGTTATTCTGTCTCTCGCTGTTAAAATAAAGCTACCATTTAAATTATAGACTGATCATTTTTTTGTCACTGGGCAAACGTACAGAATCAGCAGGGGATCAAATACTTTTTTCCCCACACTGTATCTGCTGTGTGTGCTACTCTCCCCTTACAGCCCTAAGTGTATACACTGGGAGCGCCATAGACCTGTCATAATAGAGATAAATACAGAAGGTTACATGCACCTCCTTGGACTTAACTTGTAGCATGCCTATACATTCAAAGTTTATGAATCCCTGGAACTCTGCTTTATTTGGTGGATGTCAATCTGGAGGAATAGAAGTTCATAGACAGGCTACATTTGCATGCAGATCACCCTAGGTAACACCCATATGTGATGCTTAGTCTCCATGACTGTAAGAACTGAAAACTCCTGAAAAAAAGGGATGGGCCAAGACCAATCAGGTTGGGTGGAAATAGCTTGACCAGGCTTTTCTTTGTGTATTCCAGTGTGCTGTGCCACATTGTGTCTATTGAAAAGGTGTGTTGGCGAGCTATTCAAAATGACTATCAACACAGTGCAACAATGCACGCAACATGCATTACTGCAACACAAATAGTGTGAATAGGCCCTTAGGAATTTACATAAGTGGCCTCAACTAAGGTTATTTAAACAATACAGAACAGTGCAAAAATAAGTAAAGCAAATAACTTTTACATAGCTGCAGCACCTCAATGGAGCAGGATCTTGGGTGAATCCTGCTAATAAATATAAAAAACAAACGAGAACATGGGTGTCACTATCCAAGTGTAGATTTAAATAACAAATAAAAACATGCATGAATGCACTTACTGTGGTAAAATGACAATCTGCATTTAAAACAGTCCAGGTTCTGCAAGTACTCCCATAGTAAACAGTCATCAGCTCATAATGCAGGGAGAGTCAGTTAAGACCCTTTTCACACTGCGCCGCCACCGGCGTCAGTGGTAAAGCAGCGCTATTTTTAGCGGCGCTATTCGGCTGCAAGTGGGGTGGTTTTTAACCACCAGCTAGCAGCCGAAAAGGGAATAAATCCGGCCGCAAAACACTCACGTAGTGCCGTTTTGCTGGCAGAATCACAGCGCTGCTCCATTGATTTCAATGGGGAGCAGCGGCGGAGGAGTGGCGAGTTCACCAGAAGCTGCTGGCAGGACTTTTTGTGACGTCCTGCCAGCGCACCGTTCCAGTGTGAAAGCCCTAGGGCTTTCATAATGGAGTGAATGGAGCCTTTTTTTTCAGGCGCTATGCAGGGGCTATTTTTAGCGCTGTAGCGCCTGAAAAACGACGGCAGTGTGAAAGGGGTCTAAGTGCAGAAGAGTTCTTCAGGGAATCGCCCAAGCATTGCAGAGTTAAGATAAATCTACACTTCAATGGTGGTACACCTCTCCTTGTAGTTGGCTTCAAATGTGGTGGTTGGGGAGGCGGGGGGCTATTTAAGTATAACTTCACCAAGATGATCATTTATGTTACCTTTTCAAAGTCTTCCTTCTCCTTCTCTGGGTTGGTGTCATCAAACCGCATAATAAGTTTTCCCTTGAAGTTCACCTGATAATGCTGGTTGAGAAGAGCAGCCTTGGCATGTCCAATGTGCAGATACCTGAGAAAACAATGAAAAATCTTATAAAGAATTCTTACACTTTAAAGTGATATTAAACACTCCGTTTTTAGGGACTTTCAGCAGCAATTTTAATCAGAGTATGCAGATCCCTTGCCTACGTTTGTTTTAGCTGGTATTATGACCACTGCTCCAGGTTTCCTGTTTAATGGCGACTCCTTTCTCTTGCAGCATCCTATGGAGTTAGCCTTGCATTCAGTGACTTGAGGGGCGTCTTAGGCCTCATGCACATGAGACGCAGGTGAAAACTCTGCTCAAAAAAATGCGTTTGCGTTTATAAAGATAACATCATGTAGACCCTCCCCAAGCTCTCGAAGCATGTTTTTTTTTTAACTATTTCTGCCATTTTGATCAGAGTGAGCAGCAGCATAGAGAGCAGTTGTACACTTGCATTTGCCTCTCTTTCTGTGGTATATATTTTGAAATGGATCCCATATTGAATATATGTCAGGAAATGCTCCTGATGTTGCTCTTGATGAGACAGCAATGTCGTCGCAAATTTTGTGAGAGGTCCAGGGTCAGAGCTCATCGATATTGAACCCATCCGTTGATGGGACAGCGAATGTCCATTGGATATTTCACAAACATGTATGTGCAGCTGCGTACCTACCCCGACAAGCTTTTTAATTTTAGCCGGATGTCCATTGTCACATTTGATCTGCTCTTAGAAAAAGTACGACCTGGTCTGACATTCATGGACACCAATATGAGAAACAGAGTGTCACCAGAGGAACATCTGTTGGTAACGATCAGGTATGTGTATATATTTAGAAAATATATTTATCTATAGATGTACAGATGAATTTTTTTCTCTGTCCTTTATTTAAAAAAAAAAAAAAAAAAATGTCTATTTATAGCAAATTATCCAATTTTTTAAAATATGTAAAATTTTCTTGTGGCAATTTTTAAAATGTTTTCATTATTTCTAATATAAAACAATATTAAAATCGTTTTTTTAATCTTAATATATTTTTTTATTCATTTTTTCTAGTTTCAAATTGTTTTATTTAAAAGCAAAATCTATGTTAATTAGATTTTTTATAATTGTTTTAAATTTTATTTGGCCAATTTTTTAATATATTTTTATCATGAAATATGTATTGATTAATATATTTTAATTCTTTGCTGTTGTATATGGTAGTATAATATTGTTTAATGCCTTATTAAAATATCCAGAACCCTAACCACTAACCCTAACACTAACCCTAACCCCTAACCCTACCCCTAACCCTTACACTAACCCTAACCATAAACAACCCTAACCCTAATCCAACCCTCAATCCTAAACAATAACCTTAGCCCTAACGGATAACCACTTACCATAACACCCAACCCTAATGACCAAATTACATTGCCGCAGATGGTCACAGTTGACTTTGAGGCCATGTATCTCTGATGCAGAAAAGTGCATGACATTTTGTGACCCAACTTTGGGGCCCCCTATCTCGGGGTCACTTGGTGATAGGAACCTCAAATATTATATTATATTATATTGGATATGTTGTCGTGCTAGTTCCACAGTGTCTGCATACCGAAATTGGGGTTCCTGGCAATATGTGGCCTCAAAATATGGGCCCCCAAAGTCGGGTCGCAAAATGTCATTCTCAGATCATATTTCTGAGTTTTCATAACATAATAAAAGGGTGGGTTTGAAAAAAGGAATAAAAGTCCAGGTCTTTAACCAAGATAATATAATTCTAGACCCAGCACAAACCCTGAACTCCAACTTAACCTTTTACAGCAGGAGTTCATTGAATGGTTCCTGCTTCATCAATGATCAAAGTTTTTCAATGACAGCCAAATTACAGAATGACAACATACAAGAAGCATCCCAAAAGAAAGGCTTTAAAAAAAAGTGGCACCTGGTTGCAAAAAATAGAAGAAAGGAGGCCACGTGCTGGGCCTACACTCAAATTACTTACCCACTGGCCTCAGGGGGGAATCTCACCACCACCTTCCCCACCTCCGCACCTGGAAGCTCAATAAACTTTCCAACATCTTGTTTCTTTTCAGCAGGCTAGGAAGAATAGGCACAGATTAACTTATTTAGGAGACTTCATATTGCTGATTTAAATGACAGACAAAACACACAGTACATGGCTGAGTGTACAGGATGTCTTTTTTATGATCGGGTCCAATAAAATGTAATTTTAAAAGAACATTCTCCTTATTTTGTTCACATTAATATGGCATGTAAATCTTTTCACATGCAGATAGTTGGTGGAGCTCTCAGTGATATAGGAGCTCCTTAGCCCCTGTTTTTTAAAAAGCCTGTTAAGAGAGCTCAACAGCTCAAGCCGAAATGTCAACGCAAGTATATGAGTCAATGCAGTGACTCACATTTAAAGGGCTCTATCTGATGTTTCAATCAGTAACGGTGTGCCAAAAGGCAAATAACTTATGTTCTCCCTTTACAAAACCCATGTTCTGAGAAAACTTAGCTGGACCTAGTGTTAAATATTTTTCTGCAAAACAGAAAGATTGTATACATATCTGTTTACGTGCATATAGCCTTGTGAATATATGGTGTGTGATATAAATATGTATATATAAAATACACATTCATACAGACGTATATGAATATACAGACACACACCGTATCTGTTGTGATATAGAGAAAATTATAATGGTTTCCCTTTAATTCAGAGAGCAGCAACAACAAAGCCTGACAGGAAGCAGGAGCAGTGCATTTATTGATAATCTATTTACTTACCGCAGACACGCTGACACTAAGCTCCCCTCGGAAGGGAACACTGGGCTCCAGAAACATATACCAGCGTCGGACATTGACAGCAGCTTTGTTCTGTTTCAACTCTGCTTGCCATAAGCTGCTGACTGCACAAGATAACAAAACAAGGAGCACGAGTAAGACAGGGCACTAGTAAAATTATTCAGTAAAGCAGTATAAAGAGTGATGGAAAAACACAATAGGCAGTAACATATGCCAACCAGGGACTATAGTGGAAATGATCATGATTGACATTACCTTCTTATTCTCAGAACTGAATTCGGGGAGGTCTGGTGTGACACTAGAGAGGGTTGCCAAGCACTTTGCTGCTAATGCCTTCTAGATTTAGGGATTCAATGTGATACTATTGCTAACGAAGGGTGCACCGCTTTTTTTTTTTTTTTTTTTAAGACCGAGTACATGTACCAATGCTTTTATTCCAAGTACTCGCAGATACCGATTACCTTTTCTTAATGTCATGTGACAGTGGTACTAATATGTAGCACTGATAGGCACTGATGAGGTGTGGACTGTGTCAGTCGTTTTTGTAAAAAAAAAAAAAAAAAAAAAAAAAAAAAAAAAAACAATTTAATTTTTTACAATTGTTTTAATAATTTTTTTACAATATCTTTTTGTTTTTATTTTCTTTACAGTGCTTTCTTCTTTGGAGGGGGGATTGGATGGTGCCAGTGTTTTTTTACAATGTAACTTTTAAATATTTATTACAATTCCTTTTTTTTTTTTTTATATATTTTTTTCTTATCAGCCCTGTGGGGGGGGGGGGGGGTTGGTTGAGATATCGGGGTGTCTAAACAGACCCCTGACACCTCCCCTTTGAGATAGGAAAAGGGATTAAGGACACATATTCCTTGTTCCTTTCTCTGTAGCCTCAGCTGCACTGAAGATGAATGGATAGGAGACAGAGAGGCTCCTCTCCAGTCATAAACTGAAGAATTGTAAACACAGTTCATCGTAATCACTGACTGTTCATTCAGAAGAGGAAGGACTCGGTAAATGACATATATACCAGCTCCTTCCTCTGCTCTCCATCCTGACAGATCTGGAACGGTGGGGGGAGCGAGGGAAGGGATGAAGTGGGACCTAGTGGAGAGCGTGGAGGGGGACCCAGAGGAAAGCGTGGAGGGGGACCCGAAGGAGGATACAGGGGAGTTGGGGGTCCCAGAGGAGAGCACGGAGGGGGACCCGAAGGAGGATACAGGGGGAGTTGGGGGTGATTAGTGGGGCAGTGGGGGGCAGTTATAACCACCGATCTCACTGTGTGGCTTTCAATAAAGCAGCTGAAAGCTGTGTGAGGGAGAGAAAGAGAAGCAGTGGTCAGCCGCTTTATTGAAAGCCACAGAGGGAGATATGTGATTGTAACTACCCAAACCAATCATCTCTAAGGCTGTCCAGGTATTGGATTAGGCATCGGAGCATTTACACGAGTACAAGTACTCGTGCAAATGCTCTGTATCGGAACAACCCTAGTGGTAACTGTACAGCAGAAGGAACATTTCTAACAGTAAACTTTGGAAATGGAATGGGCTCTAAAGGGGCAGGGTAATGAAGGTAAAAGCCCGGCCTCCTCACTAGATGGTATAAATCTGAGTGAAGTGTGTGTTTCGCTATGGAGCAGCAGATGTCAACTGAGTTAATTGACAACTGCCGACATCTGAGCCGATCCTATACAGGCAGTTGTTTTCTATCCGACCGCCCCATAGAGAGCAGCAGGATGTGTCTGGCTCTGTATCAGCGGAGCAGACACTGATCTGTCATTTTCCTGCTCAGCAGAGATCAGTGGAGAGATCCCCTGCTGGTGGACTCAGCCAGTGTAAAAAGAGCCTAATTTACTCGATCCTCTGTTTCCCCAGCAGCTAGCACTATCTGCTGGTTCCTGTATGGCAGTGGAATGTCCGTCGGCTTCCTAACTTCCAGTACCGGGCTAGGGACTCTGTATTCTATTTACTCCAAAGGACCTACAACTGCCACAGCAAAGGGGAGAATAGAGAGCAGGGACTGGTCCGACAACCTGGAGAAAGAGCCTCTGTGATCAGTAAATAAAAACTGCTTATTGTGGTCCCCTACACCTAAACAAGCATTTAACCTTTGCAGTATTGGGGCAGCGCCACTGCAAGGGATTTCTTTTACTTTCCCCTAGAGTCTAGCTTTAAATGTTTAGCCCTTGTTCCCTAATCTACATTATGGTATCCCAGTACCTGCCAAGGAGGAATAGACGCTGATGTCAGCGAGTGTCAGGGAGTCCCCTACTAAGTAGGTCCGGAGGGAGAGGCAGTGGTTCAGTTCTTGCAGAGCAGCAGGGAAGCTGGTCTTATCCTGAAGACGGGTCTGACTGAACTCCATCCAGTGGTTGACCTAAAAGACAAGACCAATGTTCAGTCTTTTATATTAGGTTTATGTAGAGGAAGTAACACCCATCAGGGTTTACTTCCTCTCTAAAAACAAATCACAACTTGACCAATGGAAGAATATGAACACGAACACTAAAATTATAACTGCAGGCTTACCTAATGCCTCTTTTATTTACTCTGTATGTATCAAACACTTTAGTCTGAGTTGGGGGCGAAGCGTTATGGCCCGTACACACGCGATCAGAAAAAAAAACCATGTTCGAAGCGATCGTACGATAATATGATCATTAGCACACAGCTTTCAAGAGCTGATCACTAGTCATTCAAAATTAGCCAATGGAACCAGCACAAAAAATCTTCTTGTACGATATCAGATCGTACGTTTTCCGTTACAAATACATTACATCACTTCCAAATTTTTATTCTGTTGTATGCGACTTTTCGTAACTTTTTTTTTTTTTTTTTTTTTTATAGGAGACCAGTATACAAAAAAAAAAAAAAAAACAACAAAAAACAAACAAACGGATGATCATTCTTCCCATAATCTCATTGTGTGTACCAGGCATTATATGAAATCTGACAGTCGCTGCTCTGTCAAATGCCTGACCTGCAAACTTGGAAGCTGGGAGAAAGTGAGGTCAGACAATTCACAATTAAGCAATTTTAAATTTTTTTGGGCAATCCTCTGCCAGACTAAAGCTGATGAACACAAGAAAAGTAACTTAGGCCCCTTTCACACGGGACGGATCAGTAATGATCCGCCCCGTGATGATCCGCTTGCTAAGCGGGGATCGCTCAGTTGTCCCTACTGAGCCGGCGGATAACAGGGCGGTCCTGCACACTGTGCCAGCTCTCCGCTCTCCTCTATGGGGGATCGGATGACCGTCTGTCCGTGTTCATCCGATCCGCTCTGCAGACGGATAGAAAAATAGGATTTTCCTCTGTCTGCAGAATCGGACAATAGCGGAGGCGGACGATATCGGGTGTCTGCAGATGTTTATCCACAGACACCCGCTATCCCATAGGAATGCATATATGTCCGTATTTCATCAGCAAACGGATGGATGAAGTACAGACATAATGTCCGCATGTGTGAAAGGGGCCTAAAGCTAAAAAAGGGAGCAAAAATGTACAGAAATCTTACAGGAAAGCAAAAAAACTTATTAAGACACTGTCACCTTGCCCAATCTCATTGCTGGGCTTCTGCAGCACTCCTGCCCCCTGGTATGGTCATAGACAGCGAGGGAAGGAGGAGCAATGGGGAGTGATGGCAAAGTAACCATTAAAGGTTGAGGTGGGAAGGAAGGTAGACTTTTGGTAAACTGGATAAATCAGATTTTGCTTCAAGTGGTTGTAAAGGCAGAAGCTTTTTTTATCCTAATGCATAGAATGCATTACAAAGCCTCTGTGTGTAGCTGTCCGAGATTCTCCCTCCTGATTGGCTGAGACACAGCATCGGTGGCCATTGGCTCCTGCTGCTGTCAAAGTAAGCCAATCAGGCTAGAGAGAGGGCGGGGCTGGGGCCACAGCTCTGAGTCTGAATGGTGCCCCCATAGCAAGCTGCTTGCTGTGGGGGCACTTAACAGGAGGGCGTGGCTAGGAAAGAAGAGGGACCCAAGAAGAGGAGGATCTGAGCTGCTCTGTGCAAATCCACTGCACAAAGCATGCAAGTATAATTTTTTATTTTTTTTCAGTAAAAATAAACTTAACATAAACAAGACTTTAGTATCGCTTTAAACCCAGTTTTGACTGTTTCTCTTTAAGCGCCTTGATATTGTTCAAAACTAATCTTAAAAAGTATTATGTTACTGAAGGGGTAGTTGATGCTTGGAATAGACTTCCAACACAGGTAGCGAGTCATTCAACAATAAGTGGTTTCAAACATGCTTGGAACAAACGTCGGTCTATTTTCAGACAAAAATAAGGAAAAGGGGAAAATAATGTACAAAAAACAAAATTGGACAGACCACTTTTTCTGCCATCACTTCTATGTTTCTATTGTAGATGCATCTTTAAAAAAAAAAAAAAAAAGAATCAAGTTACGCAGAGCAGGACAAACCAGCCAAGAGCCTCCCCCCCCCCCCCCCCCCCCCCCCCCCCAGCAACTGAGCAAACGTGGCAGAACAGCTGTGCTCCCAAAGTAGAATCTGAATACAGACAGAGCTGTCAGCCGGGCTCAGCACTGCACCGCTCGGGTGTTACAGCGATCTTCTTCCACT